>NW_022436986.1:15646957-15704387 GCF_009761245.1 Sapajus apella | reverse complement strand
GGGGAGGGGAGGGGAGGGGAGGAGAACAGAGGGGAGGGGATGGGAGGAGAGGAGAGGGGGGAAAGGAAGAAAATTCAGAAGGTACAAAAAGGTTTATGGCAAAAAGTAAACTTTCATCTCATCCTTCCCCTACCCCACTCACACAGTTCCTCTTTGGGAGGTAATGACCTTTCCAGTTTCAGTTTTGTGTGTATCCTACATACTTCGATGTGTTTATTTTAAGGTCCATTGCTCTTAGCAAACATCACCATCACCACTACTACCCCTGTTACCCCTGCCTTTCCAGTCACATGGTTAGCTTGCTTCTGGTCTCAGGAGAGCATGGTGGATAACATCAGAGACCCAAGGTCAAGGTCAGAAAGCCTGAGAGCTGAAGGTCCCTATTTGTGGGTAGGATATGCCCTTTCTCCATCTCTTCTCCCCTTTCCTTCTACCCCTTTCTATGTGCACCTCCTTTAAGAAGCTGATGTTCTGATCCTCAGTTCCATCCATCCAAGCAGCAGTGATACCTAGAAGACCATTAGTAAAATTTCCCACCCTTTCGTTTATTACTCAGACTATGTTCTTGGTGTACATATATTGGAGGTTAGGACAGAAGTTAATAAAACTTTGGTGTATACAAGATTCTTACAGGCCGGGTGCAGTGACTCACACCTGTAATCCCAATACTTTGGGAGATCAAGGCTGTAGGACTGTTTGAGCCCAGGAGTTCGAGACCAGCCTGGGCAAAATAGCAATACCTCATCTAAACAAAGAAACAAACAAAAAAATGTGCCTCTAGTCCCAGCTACTCCAGAGGTTGAGGTGGGAAGATCACTTGAGCCTAGGAGGTGGAAGCTACAGTGAGCCATGGTCACATTACTGCGCTCCAGCCTAGGTGGCAGAGCAAGACTCTATATAAAAAAATATATATATGTATATATATATAGTAAATTATAAAATGCAGGTTCTTGGGTGCCACACCCAGAGATTCAGAAGGTCTTGGCTCAGCCCAGGAGTCTGGTTTTCCACTTGTACTTCTTCCCCCATGGTGACATGGCGATCGTGATATACATGGCTCCTGGATCACAGTTCTAGAAACACGGCCTTCACTATTCTTACTGACTCTCATCCCTAGAATCCTCTATTAGGGATTACTGATTATTTCCTTCATCGTTGCTGGTTTTTCAAAGTCATGACCAGTGTACGGCTATTCTATATTACCTGGGTGTTTTTCTCTTTGTTTTCAGTATATGAACTTTGAAGTTGTTGTTGAGAGACTCCTGACAAATCCATTTTCTGTGGGTTTTATAAGATGACACTACCCGTTTCAGGGAAGGCCATTGTTTAAATATGGTCAGTTGCAGTTCAGGACACCAACTCCATTCTCTGCATGTCTCATCGTCTCAGTTTCTGTTGATGGAAGCATCCTCAATGCTCTGATTTTCCAGAGCAGGATCTTAAAGTCCCTACACTTACATTTGTTTTCCCATATGGCAGCAAATCCATATGGTGGTCCATGGGTATATCACCGTCTGGTCTTCTCTCAGTTTTATAGTGTGTGCACCCAATGAGTGTTTTTCAAACTCCTTCCATCCTTGAGGGCTCCCACAAGTGTTCTTGACAGTCTGGGAATCATCTGAGTTTATCGTTTAATATTATCTTTCCAGCTCTATGATAATATTAAAAATATATGTATAATCTGGACGTCTGGCTGACCCCTGATAGCAGAGGGCTGCTACATAATTTTGGTTCCCTTATTTGAATCTGTGTTTACCACCAAATTAGCATCAACTGACCTCCAAGGGAAAGAATTTACCTCTTGATGAGTTGACAAGCACATTTGGCAACCATGAGGTTGACTTGGTTTCCTGTCCAGCTGAGACTGAAAGGCCGAGTCCTTCCTGGGCCTGGCAGATGAAGGGAGGGCCCTCAGATTCTGGTGCCTGATACCTCTCTGACTCCATCTCCTGCAGCTTTCTCCCTTGCCCACCAGCTTCTTTAATCTAGGGAGGCTTCCTCAAGGGCCTTGGTACTGCCCAGCCTATTCTCTCCGACTAGAAGATTCTCCCCCCAGATACTGGCAAGAATAACAACACCCTCATGTCCTTCAGGTCTTTGCTTAAGTGTTTGCTTAAGTGATTACATTTCTCAATCCTATTTAAGATTACAACTCTCTGCCCCCCATCCCTCTCCCTACTACACTTACCCAGCTCTTTTTACAATTCACTTATTTCTCATGTTTATTGTTCCTTGTAGTTTGCTCTGTTAGACTGTATGCTCCATGAGAGCAGGGCTTTTTTTGTTTTGTTCACAGATGTCTCCCAAACACTTAGAGTAGTGCCTGATACATAGTAGGTACATAATAAATGTTTAATGAATTTTCCAATGTCTAATTGACAATCCCTGCATCACTGCTCTTGTACTCATACTAAATTTGTCAGTTTTGCAGACAAAACCCCTCTTTTACAGTGATAATTTGCAGAGAAAATACTTTTTTTTTTTTTTAAAGTTGGAGTCTCACTGTATCACCCAAGCTGGAGTGCAGTGAGTGGCACGATCTTGGCTCACTTCAACCCCTGCCTCCCGGGTTCAAGCAATTCTTCTGCCTCTGCTTCCCGAGTAGCTAAGATTACAGGTGCATGTCACCATATCTGGCTAATTTTTGTTTTTTTGTTTTTTTAGTAGAGACAGGGTTTCACTATGTTGGCCAGGCTGTTCTGAAACTCCTGACCTCAGGTGATCTGGCCACCTCAGCTTCCCAAAGGGCTGGGATTACTACAAGCGTGAGCCACTCCACCCGGCCAGAAAAGGCATTTTTCAATAGATAAAATATTAAACTGAAAAGTTTGTGTTTTCTCAAAGTGAGATCCATCGATTCCAGGAGCCTCAGAACACAGGCTCAGGGGACAAAGTGTCCTGAATTTGAGTAACACTTCTCTAGCATGCTCCTGGCTGACCACCCTCTCACTCCTGGGCCAGGAATAAACACCTTGCTGGCATTCGACACACCTGGTGACTCTTCCTTGTCGGTAGGCAGGTTGGGCTTCACCTTCCATGAAAGGAGCCTCTTACTTTTTTTGTGCAATTCCGGAGTAGCCATTTTCGCTCTCCTTACATCATTTTCTTTAGCTTGCTAACTTTTAAATTTATTTCATTCTTCCATATTACGAAAGAAACATACATACAATTTAGAGAACTATGAAGACATACGAAAAAAATGTCCAAAGACTTGAAATCATACTAATTTGTAAAAGATAACTTCTGTAGCTTGCCTCTCTGCACATAAATGCAATACTCAGACACACCACCAATAATATTTTGGTGTAGTTTTTCTAGTTTTTGTTCTATGTGTATGTATTAAGTTGAAATATAGGAAGTTGCCAATGTTCAAACATTTTGATCCATAAAAAGGCAATTAATTAATTAATTATTTATTTGAGATAGAGTATTGCTTTGTTGTCCAGGTTGGAGTACAGTGGCACAATTGGGGTTCACTGCAACTTCAACCTTTCAGGCTCAAGTGATCCTCCCACCTCAGCCTCCCAGGTAGCTGGGACCACAGATGGGTGCCACCATATCTGGCTAATTTTGTTCTTATTTGTAGAGACAGGGTCTCACTATGATGCCCAGCCTGGTCTGGAACCCCTGGGCTCAAGCAATCCTCCCACCTAAGCCTTGCAAAGTGCGGGGATTACAGGCATGAGCCACTGCACTCGACCTGGCAGTTTATAGTTCAACCTAGTTAATTTCCACATACCATACCATGTGTATTTTGCATCATACTCTTTTCCTGTCGTTCTAACAGCACCACTTACCCATGTATTTATGGATTCTCGGGCTCTTCGTGAGCTTGCATTAACAGCACAAATAATTGATGAGCATTAGCATCTCAGCACAGAGCACTGCTTTGTAAATCATTAGAGCAGTGCAAGTAGGGCAGACTTCGAGTCTTGATATGAATGACAATCCTCAGTGATTCTTCCATGAGACTCTTCCTATAAATTCCCTCAGTCAATTGCCTACATACAGTGCCTGGCACCAGATTTTCGGCCCCAATGGCAGCTTCTGGGAATGCTGCTAATAATTATGTATAGTTGTTCATCTCTTTTTCCTCTTGTTCCTCTGTATGAATCTGGTCCATCACCAGTGATGTATAGTCAGTTTGTAGTTTATCTTCCTCTCCAATAAAATCATGCTCTTTTGTTTCCTTTGTTGTTATTATTTTTTGTGGTTTCTGGATTTTTGAGCCAAGTACAGTCTACTGGCACTAAGACAGCTGACTATATTTTTGAGCTTTGCAGGAGGAGGGCTGCTCTTAGAGTCCTGGCTTCCTCTCAGCAAACATCATCAGGATTGTCAGCTCTCCATCATTTCATCACAGCAAAGTCCTGAAGAGTCCATGGACCAGGCGGTTCCATCACGTTGTGATCTTGCCTCCAAGGTGATTGCCCAGAGACAGTAATCTATATGGGTCCTCTCTGGACCAGTCTATCTGGGACTGAGTACAGCTCTATTCCCAATTAGACCTTAATTTGCTCTAGACTTGACTGGGTTCAATGATACACTAAGAAGATTATATTTCCATTCAAAAGCCCCATTTACATAAGGTTTGGGAGCTTATAAGATCAACGGTCACTGGTAGTAATAATCTCATGTCACTCAAGGTACAACACCTTACAAGGATAGACTTTAACATTTTGGCCCCAAGAATAAAACAGTAACAGGAGACTAGAACATTTAAGGGTAATCTGTAGCCTATAAACACATCAAAGGGTACAGAAAATAAGGCAAAAAATACACAAAGTGAGATGACATATGGCTTCTCTTATCATCAAAACATGATATTCTACTACACAGAGAGGCAGTGTGTCATAAAACCTAACACCCTGGCTTTGAGATCAGACTGACTTGTGTTCGAATCCTTACCCCCTTACTAGCTGTGAACAGCCCCTAGATTGTTTTCTTATCTATAAAACTGAGCTAAAACACTTACTCTGTAGTGATGGTAAGGATTAAAGAGAGAATATATATAAAATATTGATCACACTTGAGCTTGATAGTAGCAGTTATTATAACTAGATTTACACAAAACAAGAATGTTTAATTTGATCCTTTAAATGCTTATGATTGCAAACATGTCATTGTGACATTAATAAACATTAAAAAAAAACCTTACTACTGCAAAAGAATCATACTCGTTATATTTTCCCATATTTCCTTCTAGTCTTGGTGAATGGGTCAACGCCATCTTTACACAACCTATTTGTGTTTTTAGATTTGTTGTTGTTGTTGAGACAGAGCCTCGCTGTGTCACACAGGCTGAAGTGCAAGTGGAACCATCACAACTCACTACAGCCTTGACCTTCCGGCCTCAAGAGATCCTCCTGCCTCAGCCTCTCATGTAGCTGAGGCCACAGGTGCATGCCACCACACCTGGATAATTTTTTTTTTTTTTTTTTGTAAAGATGGGGTCTTGCTATGTTGCCCAGACTGGTACTGAACTCTTGGGCTCAAGCTACCTTCTCACCTGGGTCTCCCAAAGTGCTGGGATTCCAGACGGGAGCCATCGCACCTGACCTGTTTCCAGCTTTTTTTCATTTAACATTGTACCCTAAGTTTTCCCTTTGCAACATGGTCTTTTTAACTTACTGTAAAATAGTTATTATTTCAACTAAAATGCCATAACCTAATTCGTCATCCCTCTTTTGTCGACTACTTAGTTTGTTTCCATTTGGGGAGTATTCTTTCATTTAGTTTCTGCTTCTGTTATGGTGATTTGAAATGCATGATTTTGAAAATACGTAGGTCTTTCCTTTAGGTGTACGCATGTTTCTAACTCAAATTTGAGGGCATCGTTTAAGCTAATGGCTGTTAGCTGTGGGGAAAGAAAAGGTAGTTTCAGTCTAGGGGTCAGCAAATTAAGACAACTTCAAGAATTCACACATCTACCGCTGACCTAGGTTTCATCTCAGCAGTTGGCAAACTGGCATGCGGATGATGGCTGATGGAGGTAAGCACTCAGGAAAAGGATCTTTAAAGTGGTGTAAACACGTTCACGTTCCTGATTTCATACAACTTCAACTCGCGGCCCAGATGGGAGCGTAGGTATTCACAATGGTTGAAGCACAAAGAGGGTAAAGCAGCGGTAAAGGACTGAGAACGCCTCCTGCCGAGCCCGGGGGCACTGGGAGGAGCTCTGCAGGGGGCGTCGCCTGCCCCCTCAGGGGGCTCCTCCTTCCCGGGGCTCCGGCCCCGCCTGGCTACGAGCATGCCCAGTGCGCACCACGCCCGTCCTAGTGGTGCTGGGCGGGTGCCGCGGCTCCAGGTTTTGCCAGCGACTCGAGCCCCGGCCGGGCTGGGCCGGGTGGGGCGCAGCGCGTGTGCCCCGGCCCCGGGGACTCCCGAGCTCCGTCGGAATTCCCCACGATGCGACGCACGGGCGGCGGCGCTATCCCGGGACGTGCGACTCGTGGACAAGGACAGAAATGAGGTTCCAGGAGCTGCCGGGGCCTCCGTCTATCTCTAGAACGACCGGTCCCCAGGACCCGGCACCCAGGCGCGACTGGAGGGTTCCAGCCATCTCTGCCTCCCTTCGTTCATGTACTCAACAAATAATGCTTAAGCGCCTACTGTATGCCAGACAGTATTGCAGGGGCTGGGTCACTGCAGTAAAGACAGGCAGAGCCACAGCCCCAAAGCTGACATTCAGGAGGGAAATACATAATTAAACAAATCGGAGGAAAAGCCAAAGACACCGACCTCATCTGCTCCTCTGCCCTCCTTGCAGTTCCCTAAGCAACCCGGAGCCCTTTGGGGTCTTTGCACTTGCTGTTCCCTCGGCCAGAAATGCTCTTCCCCGCTTATCTGAAATATCACTATCACCTTCTCAGTGTCACCCGATCTGACTGCCAGATCAGACCGCCCCATCGGCTCAAGGGCGAGATCCGACCGCTTCCCTGAAAATTCACTGCGTACCTTCACCCTCAAGCCTCCTGACCCCGCTCTTTTTCCTCTTAGAACTTGTCACTTTCTAGTATACTACATAGTTTGCTAATTTGCTGTTTATCTGTTACCTGCCCCTCTTCCCCCAAACTCCACCAGGGGAAGAGAATTTTTGTCTATTTATTCACCACGCGAGAAGAACTGGAATAGATGCTCAATAAATAATTGCAGATAATGGATACATCATTAAATGCTATGAAGAAAATAAAGTACCTGGAGTGGCTAGGAGCAGAGGGCTAATCAAGGAAGGTGGTCAGGAAAAGCCTCTCTGAGGAGGGGACCTATGTACAATGAGAAGGCGCCGGCCATGTGAAAAGATGGGCCAGGACGTCCCACTGAGGAAAAGGCGCGCGCCAATGTCCTAAGGCTGGTGAAGTTCGAATGTATGACGGACAGAAAGATGCTCTAGGAACCGCAGGCAGGCAGGTGTGAGATGAAAAGGAAGTGAGAAGCAGGAGCACAGATCAGGTAGGGGCCCCATGAGCCTTGGGACGGTTTAATCAGGGAAGCTTACTAGTGCCACGGGACGAGAACTGGACTGGGACTCAGTAGGACCTCAGCTCAACCGCGCATCCGTCGCGCAAGACTCCTCGTTTCAAAGTTTCTTTGGGCGCCAACTGCTTGCCTTTCCTAGGCATGAAATCACTGAGGGCCAGGCACACAGTAGGTGCCCAGTCATGTTGTGGAACGAACGGCTGCATGCATGCGAGAGAGAACTCAGGGCCTTCCCGCAGCTCGGCGGAGAGCCCCGGTGGCCCTAGGAGAAGCGTCGGGGCGCCCCAGGGCGAGGCGGGGGCGGGAGAGCACCGCAGGCCGGCCCGGGCGCCCGCCCCCAGCCCGGCGCGCGGGCCCGTCGCGGCCAGCCGGGCCGGCGGGAACCGCCCGCGGGCGGCACTGGGCATGCTCAGACGGCGGCCAGGTCGCGCCGCGAGCGAGCTTCCGCGCCGCCCGCACGCGCGACCTACCTGGGCGCCCCGCGCCCCTGGATGCTGCAGGTACGAGCCGGTGCGACCACAGCGGGCCAGGGGCAGGGCGCGGGGCGGCCGAGAGCCGGGGTCGCGCTCGGCGCCACCCTGCCCCCACCCGTCCCTGGGGCGCGCGGCGGACGCGTGGGCGGGCTGGCGGGTGCCGCAGCCCCAGGATCCCCTCACCACGTCGGGGCAGGGAGGGGGCGTCCCGCCGCGCTCACCTGGCTGGGACCCGGCGGGAGGGCGCGGGCGGGGCGCCGGGTGGGGCTCGGCCGGGGCGGGCGGGCGGCCGGGACGCGGCGCCGGAGCGTGGGCGTGCGCTCCGGCCGGGCAGGGGCGGGCGCAACCCGCGGAGCCCGTGCTGCTGGCGCCGCCGAAGGACCCCGCGCCGCCGCGACCCCGGCTCGGGGCGCCGAGGGGGCGCACAGCCGGCAGGGAGCCAGCCAAATGCGGCGGCCAGCTCTCGGTTCCCAGGGCGAATCCGCCTCTCGGCTTTCAAAGATGGCATTTCCTGGGCCTGGCACGAAACTCCAGCGCCAATAAACCCTCCCCGTTCCGCGGCCGATATGGAATGATTTATCAGGTACCTGCGGTGAGGCAGCTGCAGAGGGGGAGTGTTTGTGAGAGTGCCCAGCCCCCCGGAAATTCCCATTTTCAGGTACCTAAACTTACTTAAAGTTGCGGTTGTCTTAAAAATTCATGGGAAGTTGAGAGATCTTGACACCTGGGTTTTCCGAGCTGGTGGAGCTTGTGACTTGGAAACTGGAGACCTCTGTTCAAGTTGGGCGCCCCCTTGGCCAGCTGGTGACCTTGGGCAAGTTGTTTAACCTCTCTGGTCCTGTTTTCTCCCTTGCAAACAGCTGGTAATAATGCCCACCTCGCTGGGTTGTTGGGTGGGTTAAGTGGGATAAATTATGTGGAGGTGTTTGGCACTGTGCCTGGCACAAAGCTAGCAAGCAGTTGGCGTGATGTGAATTTAATTCGTTTAGAGACCCCAGTGGCTCTCATTTCAGCAGGAAATTAGAATTAGGAAACCATCTTCAGGGGCCAGTGGTGGAGTGACAGACCCTGTCTCTGTGCCCAGGAGAACTTCTGCCGAAATCAGGGCCTCGGAAAAACAATTTAGCCAAATTGTAATCGGAGAGCATCTTCTTTAAAAGCAGTTTTATACATTCAGAAACTCCAGAAGTTGGCAGTTTGGCTCCACTTACAAAAGAGCTGTTTTGCAAGATGATCCATCTTGCAAATGTTTAAGCAGATGATGGGAGAAAGTAAAGCCTGCTTAGGAAAATTTCTGTTATAAAAAGCTCCCAAATCCAACTTTAAGTGATTATTTAGATCAGGATTTCTCAGCCTTGCACTACTGACATTTGGGGTTTGATAATTATTTGTGTCTTGGGCATTGTGGGGTTTAGAAGCATCCCTGGTCTGTAGATTCCAGTAGCAATTCCTGTCCCCCAGTTGTGCCAACCAAAAATGCCTCCAGGATTGTCAGATGTCCCCTAGGGAGCAAAATGCCACCCCCGCACCTCTTTAGAACGACCAATTTAATTCTTGCTTTCTGCCATTAGCCTGAGTTGTTTGAGAATTTCAGCTTGTGCTTTTATAATAAGCTTTGCATAGCCTTATAGAACTTAGAGTACATTCACCTGTATTAGCTCATTTAATCTTTACAACTCCCTTGTGAGGCTGGTGTCACTCCCATTTTACAGATGAGGACATTGAGGCTCTCAGCAGCCAATTATACAGTATGTGGTAGAGCTGGGATATAACCCAAGTCTCCTGGTTCCAAGAGCAGGTCTTTTTCATCTGCATCAAGCTGCCTGCCCTTGCTTGTATGGAGACTTTGATGAAATGGCTTTCTGGCTGATTAAATCAAGATGTGAAATATATTGGAAGCTGGAAACTTTTTTGAGATTGACTAGTTGAAAATTAACAAGAGTAAGCTATTATCTGACAGAGAAGGCCGTTCTAGTTAAATATTCTAGTTTATAGCGAGCTCCCATAAATCCCACATGCAGTTAATGGAATACCAATTTGCAGAGAATTAGAATAGAACATGCCTAATACTCTGTATTGATCCTGCATTGTCGCTGGTGATTTGCCATCTCCTAAAAAGGACTCATATATGCAAATTACACATTAGCTGGGGAATATAAAAGGTCAAGTTACTGAAGGCATCTCAGAGTAGCTGAGGCATTTATTGAGCTTCTGTATGGCAAATGCAGTGCTGAGTGGGGATGTGGGGTAGGCCCATGGAGCCCAGAGATTCCTGGGTGCCTGCATCCACTTCCCTGCAGGAAAGGGCAGGCCCTGGTCAGGCCAGACAGGTGGTGGGCCCTCAGACAGCTTTGGGCAAGAGAAAAAGCCCAAGTTACTATGGAGGCAGATTCACGATCCCACACCATGTCACCAGTCATGTCTCTGAGCTCTCAATTCATCTTTTATCATACAGAAGATACTCTGGGAGTTTCTAGCATTCTCATTCAAGTCTCAGAGACCTGGTTAGGGAGGCAAGGTCAGAGACAAATCTTATCCCTGGAAGAAGTTGGGGTTCCGAGGTGGTAATTGGCTTCAGGGAATTGAGACCAATGCCTTATTGGCTGTGAACTGGATGGTTTCACACACATTGGGGTTTGTTGCTGCCAAACCCCAACCCGCTCCCCCACTTACAGTTAAGAAAACTGAGCTAGCAAAGGTAGAGTGAGACGGGGGGCAAAAGGGACCAATTTTGACCTGAACTACAGGTCCAGGCACACAAAAGACAACATTTTCTAGGGCAGGCATTACCTACCAGAAGGGCTGAGCTTTGGGGATGGGAGGGAGAGAGGGAGAGAGAAGACATGGTACCCTGCCTTTCCCCAGCTCTCAGAGTTTGTGGTAGTTGAGAGGAGGCCAGCAATTTGTGGTCCCTACATCTTTCCCCAGGAGAGCTCACCTTCCTTTCAGCATTGTCGTCCTGGAAGTCAGGGACAGCTCTTCTTTATCTGTTCCCAAGATCTGTTGTAGAAGCTGAAATGCTGAAGACACCCAGCACATACCCTGCCCTGGAAGGGCTGGTAGAGGCAAGGTAGCCTACCCAAGCAGCAGCTCTTCATACCAACCCTAACAGAGACGGGAGACCAGGTCAGTGTCCACACTGCTCTTGGCTGGGTCCAGGTCACTTCAGACTCTGATCTGATAGGTGTCTTCTTTCTTCTGGCTGAGAAGGACCTGGGAATTGCCTGGTAGGCTCCAGGCTGAAAACCGATTTGGTAGTGGGTTCTAAGACCCAGAAATCTTGCATCTACCGAGCTTCTGATTGTGTGTGCACCTGAAGCCTCCTGCTGCCCCCAGGTTTACTTGTTATTCCAAGACCAGGTATCAGCACAGATTTAACAGCAAATTCAGGCATTTATTGAGTCTCTACCATATTATTAGGCCATAGGGCTGCAGAGGTGAACGCCGAACCCCTGCCTTGGAAGGATTCATGGTGGATTTGGGAAGACAGTGACATTTGTGTGTGTATATATGCATCTCCATCCATCTGTCCATGGTCCTGTAAATGCTTTAAAAGGATAAGCTAGATGCAAGAGACACCAGAGGATTCAGCCATTCGTTCTGATGGGTATCAGGAAACACTGTGGGGAGTAGTTCTAACCATGGGGAGAAGTTAGTTCTAACTTCAAGGCATAATTGGAATTGAGCCTTGAAGTTAGGAACAAGATGGCATTCGGGGCAGGCAAAACAGCAGGGACAAAGGTATGAAGAGACTTTGTGTATTGTAGGCATGGGGCCTCTTCAAGTCCAGTCTGGTCTGTTTTGTTTTTTTAGACAAGGTCTCACTCTGTCATTCAGGTTGGAGTACAGTGGCCTGATCAGGGCTCAAGCAGTCCTCCTCATACCTCACACCTGGGACTACAGGCATGTGCTCCATGCCCAGCACATTTTTTGTTTTTTTTGTGGAGACAGTCTGTGTTGCCCAAGCTCATCTTGAACTCCTGGGCTCAAACAGTTCTCCTGCTTCAGCCTCCGAAAGTGCTGAGATTACAGGCATGAGCTACCGCACCCAGCAAGTCCAGCCTCTTGGGGTTCACTAATGCAGAACCCGTCTGCTGTGGTTAGGGTCTGCCTCATCCTCTACATGGGCCAGGCCTCGCCCAGTTCAGGGCTAAGTGCCGATTCTCCTTCTTTTCACCCGGATGGAAGCGATGCCTCTGTGTTGTCTTTGAGACAGGAGTAACTTCTGCGGGGATGCCTCTGGTTTTAGTTATCAGCACTAATCTGGTACTTGCTGGCTGCCACACACTGTAGTGAGGGCTCTCCAAATATTAACTTAACTCATTTAATCTTCACAGCAACCCTGTGGCCAGGCTGCCTCCCGGGTACAAGTAGGTGGGGGCTGAACTCCTCTGCCCAGTGTATGTCCCTCTGTGGGTGATGCTCTGATTGTGGCATGGCCCCCCCTGGCTGCCTTTATATCGATGATAGATAAAACTGCCTTTACAGTCTGAGTTGCAATGGAGCACTGACTGCCACGGATTTTTCTCCCTGACCCCATTTCCTTTACGGGGCCGGCAGGACTCTGCTGACTACATTTTCTGAACCAAAGATTAGGATCTGTAGTGTGAAAAAAGAATGTGTGTGCCGCTGCTTTGTGCAGGAGGAGGCCTGAGAAGTGTTTGGATACTGAGAGAGTGGAATTTCTGAAACATTTTGATGGTTTATGTGGAAAGTTAGGACAGAGGATTTGAAATTGGGATCGTCCTGGAAAATTCAGGTCCCATGATTTGCTATTAGGATACACAAGCTTTTAGTAAATGTTTAAGCAGTGTAGAGTGAAGTGAATTTTCTATACTGAGCCCCAGTAGGGAACAAATGCTGCTTTTTAGCCTCAAAAGCTTACTGATTCCTTCCAGCCCCATTTTACAGATGGGGTGAAAAACTGAGGCTCAGAGATGAAATAACTACCAAAGGGCACGGTGTTTGTAAGCAGTGCAGCTGAGATTTGTCTTTTTGGGTTTTGTTTTGTTTTGTTTTGCTTTGCTTTTTAAATATAGAGACAGGGTCTCACCATGTTGCCAGGCTAATCTTGAACTCCTGGGCTCAAGTGGTCCTCTTGCCTCGGCCTCTCAGAGCTGGGATTACAGGCATGAACCACTGTGCCTGGCTGCAGCCTGCATTTGAACCCAAGTCTGTGCCTAGACAAATCATTTGTTGAAGTCAAATAAAATATAAAAACAGATATTTCTCTAAATGTAAAGCATTTTACTTGCGAAGTAAGAATTATAATTTGGGATACATATACGGACCAGGTGGTCTTTGGTTTGCCTAGAAAACAAAGAGAAGGTTGGGAGTTTCGTTAGAATGAGAAATGTTACGAATTGTTTTGAGAGAAAGTCCATTGGCACTGGAGAAGCTCTTAGGGAGCTGGGAAACTGATTGTTACATAAAGGTGGTAGATAAAACTAGTCTTAGAGTTGCAGCAAGCTGTTTCAGTAGTTATTAAATAAAACTGGTTTTAGGTTCTACCAGGCAGTTTTAGCAGCCAGGCTTGCAGATAATTAATATTTTTGGAGCGGTGTGCCCTAAGTATTTTGCCCCTGGCCTCTCGATTTACTTGGGCATGACCAGAATGACCCAAATTGTATCATCAACTTCCACCCCATGAACTGAGAATCACAATAGCACCTATTCCCTTTAAATTGACTGTTGTAAATGAGCTAATGATGGAAAACCAACTAAGGCAAAACTTAGTATAGATAAGGGGTCCCTCATTTTGTGGTCAGACCCCTGACCCTCCAGACAAGTGCTTAGATCTGTGTTCAGTGCTGAGAGTCGCTGTGGGTGAGTGAGGGTCCCTCCCAAGTCAGGACCACAGGTCCTGGTTCTCAGGACTGAAGGGATGTTCCAAGAGGGAGCAAGACTGGGCAGGGCCATGGCTGCCTGAACGCTGTGCTGATGAGAGGCCCCTGGCGTAGGAGCGGGGTTGGAAACCTGGCCCATGCATGTTACCTCTCTCAGCCACATCAGCTGAAGGCCTAGCCCAGAGGTTCTTGGTGAGGAGGCAGCAGCCAGCTCCATCAGCCACTCTTGGGCCTGGGGAGGGGAGTTTAGCTGCCCAAGTTCAGTCTTCGCCACTGGCTCCCCACCCACAGCCCCTCCCCTGGTCTGGTTGTCAAACGCATACATGGTTCTTGTAGAAAATAAAAGTGTCAGGGAGCACAAGAAAAGTCATGTATGAGGCTTCTCATGAAAGCAGCTGGCCCACTCTCAGCACTGCCCTCCCCTACTTCCATGGGCTCTCTACTCCACAGACGAGGGAGTCTTCCATACACTGCTGTTGCTCTCAAAATGAAGACAAAGCTGATCTCTCAGCATCTCCCGCAGGCCCTGTGTTCATGCTCTTTCCAGCCTCACCTCACTGTGCTCCTTCCTGCTGCAGGGCCTGCAAGAGCCTGGAACCCTCTCCCCCTCCCCATTGGTTACTTTCTCCTGTAGGTCTCAGCTCCGTGATTGCAGATGCCTTCGCTCACCTTCCTGACTTGAGTTAAACTGTTGCTATAAATGTTCGTGCCACCAGAACTCTCTTCATTATAGCACATTTCCTAGTGACAATTTCGCAGTTTAATTAGTGTAATTATTTGTATTGGTACCCGTCTCCCAGCTACAATGTAAGCTGTGTGAAGCCAGGGTCTCCTTTTCTTTCTTTTTTAACTTTTTCTAAGCTTTATTATTTTTTTTTCTTTTAACGTTTGATCCGATTCAGACCCATAGGAAAGTTACAAGAATAAATCAAAGAAGTCCCATAAACTCTTCACCCAGATCCCCCAGCATTACCATTTTATCCTTTTTATTTTATCCGTCTCTGTGTATATCTCTCCTGAAACATTTGAGCGTTATTTATCAATGCCTCCTTTACCCCTACATATATTTCCTAAAAGCAGTGATATTCTCTTCCATAACTACAATACTAATTTTAGAATCAATAAATTGATATTGCTACAACACCATTTACCTAATCTATAAACCTTAAGTTTTATATACTTTTTTTTTTTGAGAGAGAGTCTCCTTCACTCTGCCACCCAGGCAGGAGTGCAGTGGCGTGATCTCGGTTCACTGCAATCTCTACCTCCTGGGTTCAAGCAACTTTCCTGCCTCAGCCTCCCAAGTAGGTGGGATTACAGGCGTGCGCCACCACACCTGGCTAATGTTTGTATCTTTTTGTGGCTATAGGGTTTCACCATGTTGGCCAGGCTGGTCTCGAACTCCTAAGTAATCCGCCTGTCTCAGCGCTCCAAAGTGCCGGGATTACAGGCATGAGCCACCGTGCCGAGCCTAGACATTAAGTTTTGCCAGTTGTCTTAGTGATGTCCTTGTTTATAGCAAAAAAAAAAAAAAAAAAAAAAAAAATCTCTTATCATGGGTTGCATACAGTTGTCGTGTCTCTTTAGTTTCCTTTAAACTAGGACAGTCCCCCAACTGTTCTTTGTCCCTTGGGACCTTGACGTTTTTGGAAAGTACAAGCCAATTATTTTGTAGAATGCCCCTCACTTTGAGTCTGTTTTAACTCACCCTTTTGTCCCCAGTGTCAAGCACAGTGCCTGGACCATCAAATGCACTCAGTAAATATTTGTTGAATGAGGAGAAGGAGAGATAGAAGGAGGTGCAAGGGGAAAGTCAGCAGGTTTCTGCTTTCCTCCACCCCCACACCTTTCCCTGCTGAGGGATGTGTTTTGTTTTCGTTTTTGAGATGGTGTCTCACTCTGTCACCCACAGAGTGCAGTGGCACAATCTTGGCTCACTCCAACCTCTGCCTCCTGGGTTCAAGTGAGTCACCTGCCACAGCCTCCTGAGTAACTGAGATTACAGGCGTGGCCACCACGCCTGGCTAATTTTTTGTATATTTAGTAGAGATGGGGTTTTGCCATGTTGGCCAGGTTGATCTGGCACTCCTGACCTCAAGTGATCCACCTGCCTCGGCCTTCCAAAGTGCTGGGATTACAGGCGTGAGCCTCCCCACCCGGCCTGGATGTTTAGTTGCAGTCATACTGTATACAGGTTTGAATCCTGCTATTTTTATAACAAAGCTTTCCCCTCAAAAAAAAGGCTTCCTGAGAAGATAGTGAGCCTGCTGTCTTTTCAGGTATACAAACAGAAGCCAGATGATGGTTTGGCAGGGATATTGCAGAGGCAAATGGAATGTTTGATGAGGGGTGAGACTTACCAGGTTGGGAATCGCTGCTAATTCTGAGGAGCCTTCTCTAATTGCAGCTCTGACTTCACAGGCCTAGAACCCCAAGAATAGTGTAACTATAATTTATCATTCAGACCAGAACAATTTGAGAATAAAAGGGGTGTTATTAATAATTGTACCTGACTGACAGGCCTCAGCTGGGACTGCCCTAGGTAAATCAGGACGGGTGGTCACCCTATTAAAGAGTGACTTGGAGTTTGAGATCAGTGCAGGGTAAACCAGCATGGAAAACCCTCCAGCACTAGGAATCTTCTGCGTGGATAAAGACAACATTAATCTCTGTGTGGCCTGCAGGCCTGATGTTTGTGGCTTTGGTTCCCACACCTCTGTGTTCCCACCTCCAGTGGGGTTCCGCTTCCCAGCTTTGTGCCTGCCACACTGGCCTTTTGTCAGCCCTCACCTCACCATAGTACTTTCCTGCCACAGGGACTGGCAGAGTCTGGGACCTCACTCACATACCCAGGCTGGATGGGGGGGCAGGGACAGGGTTTATGGTAGATGCACAGAGAGGCGAACAAGCCAGCTATGCTTCCCACTGACCAGTTTCTAATAGAATGTGAGAGCCAGGGTGTGTAAGCAAGGAAGGGCAGGAGGCGGGAGTCACCCTAGGCCTTATCTTCTTTCCTCTAGTGCTCGCACTTCCACCTCTTCTTCCTGCACCAACGCCCACATCCCTGTTCCAGCCCTAGTTCTAGATCATGACTGTTTCTCTGACCTTTGGCAAAGGCAGGGAAGCAGGTGGCATAGGGGACCCAGGCACAAGAGGATGGGCATTGGATGAACAGTAGGTGCAGACAGGGACTTGGATGCAGAGAAGCTGGGCAGGAAGCCAGCATCTAGGGATCCCAGTAACAAGGTCACTACAGGGCGATTTATCAGGAAGCCTAGATTTGTAATATCAGGTGACCAGACACTCCGGTCAAGAGGTCAGGCCCTGGGATCCGTACAGTCTGGTTCTTCAACTCACTTTCTGCCTAGAAGAAAATACAAACCTTGCCTTCTTGGATTGCAGAGTATTATAGGATGAGAATGTGATGATAATGGAGCTATTTTCTGGGAAGCATCCCAGTCATGTGAACTTTAAGAACACTGTCCAGTACAGTCATGTTTTTATTACTCTAGGCATCAGCAGCTTTAATGGAAAAGCCAGTTAGTAAAGGAATGTTCCAGTTCTTAGAATGCAAGATACTAGTACTGTTTGAATGTTGGAAAGACTTTCTGGTTTAACTGTGTTATTAGATTTTACTGCTTTGTGGCTCACGCCTGTAATCCCAGCACTTTGGGAGGCCTAGGCAGGTGGATCACCTGAGGTCAGGAGCTGGAGACCAGCCTGACCAATATGGTGAAACCCCGTCTCTACTAAAAATACAAAAATTAGTGGGGCATGGTAGCATGTGCCTGTAGTCCCAGCTACTCGGGAGGCTGAGACAGGAGAATTGATTGAACTTGGGAGGTGGAGGTTGCAGTGAGTTGAGATCACGCCACTGCACTCCAACCTGGCAACGGAGCGAGACTTTGTCTCAAAAAAAAAAAAAAAAAGTACTTCCGCCTGGGCATGGTGGCTCATGCCTGTAATCCTAGCACTTTGGGAGGCAGAGGCGGGTGGATCGCCTGAGGTCAGAAGTTCAAGACCAGCTGGCCAACTTGGTGAGTCCAAGACCAGCATGGCCAACTTGGTTAGACCCTGTCTCTACTGAAAATACAAAAAAATTACACAGGAGTGTTGGTGGGCACCTGCAATCCCAGCTACTTGGGAGGCTGAGGCAGGAGAATGGCTTGAACCCGTGGTGGGCTGGGGAGGGCGGCACAAAGGTTTTTGTGAGCTAAGATTGCACCGCTTTACTCCAGCCTGGGCGAAAGACCAAGACTTTGTCTTGGAAAAAAAAAAAAAAAAAAAAAGTACTTCCTACCCCACATAGCTGCTTAAAAGCATTTAGTTTGGGGTCACTTTTTATATGACAGCACATGTCACACAGTGTCAGAACTGGAAGGGACCTTAGAAAAGCCTTTTCCAGCTCCCTCTTTTGTGGATGGAGAAAATCGAGGCTCTGCAAGGGATTAACATACTCAAGGGCACACAGTCGATGGCAGAGCAGGAGCTGGTACCCGTGTCTCAGAATTTCCAGCCCCTAGATCTTGGGTGTGTTTTCTACATCTCATCCAAGGAAGTTTCTCAGAAAGGCCATGTATTTTTATTTGGTTAATACCCTTTGGCATTTCTCTAACTATAGAAATGTGTTGTATTGGCGTTGAAGCAGTTAGGCATTTCTTGCTGAATTTCTCTTTGTAGGAGTTGCTAGGCTGTCTTTTTTTTTCTTTTTGTTTTTATGTGAAAAAGATGATGTATACCTTCTACTGAATTTCCACATCCTGTAGTGGTGTTTCTCAAACTATAGCACATCACCAGGAAAGCTGGTTAAGAGAGGCCGTTGGGCCCCACCCTCAGAGTATGTGATTCTCTTGGTCTGAATCAGAGCCTCTGGCGAGGCCGGCAGGTTTACATTTCTAACAAGCTCTCTGATGATGCCACTAGTTTAGCTGCCGGGACTGCCCTTTGAGGTCTGCTGCCCGGGGTTTCCTGTCAGTTTCAGATAATGTCCTCTGTGCTTTGCGGCCAGCTGGGCCCTCCCTGCTCTCAGTCTGCACCATCCTCTTTCCACCTGACTTTCTCCCCTCTCCAAGTCTCCTGGCTGCTGTCCTAACCTCTCCAGGTGGCCCCACCACCTCCACCTGTTGCCCTGTGATGCTCGAGGCCATCTGTGCAAGCCTCCTTTACTTTATCCCTTCACTTTCTGGCCCCTCTCTTGCTGACTTTCCTCCAGTCTAGAAAAGTAAATGTCTCTGGCTCAGGCTTACCTCTCCACTAACTTCCTACCACCTGAAAGTGGAGCTGGCCCCACCTGATTTCTCCCTTCCCTCTCACCAACAAGTCTCCTGGAGGAACAGTTCGCAGTAACTGAAAAACATTTACTTTCACTTCTGTTGATGAGAAATACCATTCACTTCCAAGAGTTCAGGTTTTCTTTCTTTTTTTTCTTTCTTTTCTTTTTTTTCAGACAAGAGTCCCTTCTCACCCAGGCTGGAGTGCAGTGGCGCAATCTTGGCTCACTGCAATCCCTGCCTCCCGGGTTCAGGCAATTCTCCTGCCTCAGCCTCCCAAGTAGCTGAAATTACAGGCGTGCGCCACAGTGCTCAGCTAATTTTTGTATTTTTTGTGGAGATGGGGTTTCACCATGTTGGCCAGGCTGGTCTCAAACTCCTGAAAGAGTTCAGGTTTTCTATACCTATAAAAAAGGAGTGATGTTTAATTTTTTAATCATAGTGAAATACACATAAGATTTACATGTTAATGATATTTAAGTGCACAATTCATTGATATTAAGTACATTCACATTGTTGTGCAGTCATCACCACCATCCATCCACAGAACCCTTTTCATCTCACTAATCCGAAATTCGATACGCATTCAGTAACTCCCTCCCGCAGCTCCTGGGAGCCGCCATTCTACTTTTTATCTCTATGAATTCAACTACTATAAGTGCTTTACTTAAGTGGAATTATACAACATTTGTCCTTTTGCGACTGGATTATTTCACATAGTATAGTGCTTTAAGGTTCATCCATGTTGTAGCATGTGGAAGAATTTCCTCCCTTTTAAAACTGAATACTATTCTGTTGTATGCCTGCAGTACACTTTGTTTATCCATTCTGCTGTTGGTAGACACTTGGGTTGCTTTGCCTTTTGGCTGTTGTGAATAATGCTGCTGCAAGCATGGGTGTGTGGAAAGACACAATTTTGATGAAAGGGAACTCACAGCCTCAGGTGGGATGTTTAGGCATTTAGAGCAGTCCGTCCTGCACTTACCAGGCTTCCCCACCTGCCACTTGAGCAACACTGCTCTTGCCGCAATGTCCAGGGACTGCTCACTTGTTAAGACCAGAGGCAGGTTCTCATATCTCAGCTAATTTGGTCAGAGAAATTCTTCTCTGTTTCAGTGCTTCTGTGATGCTCCTGTCCCCTCCTGCCTTCAGCCCGCCTTGGCTCTTCCTCTGCTGCCTGTTCCCTTTGTCCTCTGCTCTTATGTCCTGTAGGCCTTTTCTGGTAAACTCAGCTGGTCCTGTCAGGGGGTCATAGGCCTGTGTCTCCAGTCCGGTCATCTCTGGGTATATTAGTCCATTCTCACACTGCTAATAAAGACATACCCGAGACTGGGTAATTATTAAGGAAAGAGGTTTAATTGACTCACAGTTCCACAGGGCTGGGGAGGCCTCAGGAAACTTACAACCATGGTGGAAGGGGAAGCAAAGACAACCTCCTTTACATGGCGGCAGCAAGGAGAAGTGCAGAGCAAAAGGGGGAAAAGCCCCTTACAAAACCATCAGATCTCATGAGAACTCACTCTCCTGAGAACAGCAGCATGCGGGTAATTGCTCCTGTGATTCAGTTACCTCCCATCTAGTCCCTCCCATGACACATGAGGATTATGGGAGCTATAATTCAATGAGATTTGTGTGGGGTCATAGCCAAAGCATATCACTGGACATTTCCAATCCTGCATATATCAGGTCTGCACAACTTCTCATGAGTGGCCTCCTAGGCCCTCCTCTGCATTTCTGAAATGGAGCTCATCACCTTCTTTCTCAAAAATGCCCTCTCCGCTAGTGACACAGTCTTCTTGCTTAGAAACCCAAGGTCACTCTTCACTTGCCCCCCACACCTGCCCTGGACAAGCCAGCCCACCACACCTCAGAAATCCCTTCTCCAACCCACTCTTCTCCACTCCACCCAAACTGAGTTCGCTCGCTTCTCTCGTTTGCCTCTTTTGCTCACTGTCACAAATAGGCCCCTTGTGCCTGTACCTCCTTCACACAGCTACCAGAAAAATGTTCCCTTAAAAAGCACAGAAGATCACCTCATTCTGTGCGGGCTCCATCTGGCCTTGCTTTTCCTCGTCTTTTCTCCAACCCCGCAAAATGTACGCTCTAAGCCAGGGCTTCCCAAGCCTTCATGCTAAAATGCAAATACATACTCAGCAGGTCTGGGCTGGGCTCTATACTCTGCCTTTCCAGCACCCTTCCAGGTGATGCTGGGATGCGGTCCGTAAGCCACCATATGTTGAGTAGCTGGACTCTAGGGGAGATCTGTGTTTCACAGAGTCCTGCAGACCTGTCTTCAGTCTGTTCATAGTGCAAGAATTTCTAAGTTTTATAATGTTTTCTGTTTTATGTAAAGTTAAATATTTTTAATCGTAAACTTAGATTTGTTGTTGCAGTGGTTATTTGCTATTAAAAGAATTTCCAAAGACCAAGAAAGGCTTCAGTTTTCTTCCGAGTTACTAAATAGGTCCAGGTGCAGGGGCGTATGGGGGTCAGGGGTGGGTCTTGAGACTGTTTTTCCTTTAAAGGGGTACATACTGCAAAGGAGTTCCCTCTCTTGAGCTGCTCCAGGGCAGAGGCTCTCCCTTACTCAGTCTTCTCAGGATGGCGGTGGAAGGGGAGGGAGAAGAGTGGTTTCCGCAGGAGGAGGTGAGTGTGGAGACTGATGATTCCGGCAAAGAAGACTGGGCATGGAAGGGGAGCTCTCCTGGGGAGGGTGCTGCCAGCCACAGGAGAAGACGGCAAGGACCTGGGGGCTGGATCTTATATGACTCTTTACTTTTTATTTTTATGTATTTTTTTTTATTTGTTTTCCAGTCCTTTTCAGTTATGGGCCTTCAAAAATAATATTTCTCTGTGCTGATTCCGAATTGAATTTGTCTGACTATGAAAACAGTTTGTAGTTGCCTTTTAATTTCCTTAGTCACTTGGCAAACATCAGAAGTTGAGCAGTATGAAAGGATTTGGAAAAGTTGTATAAAGCCTACTATTTTTTAGCATTTAGTTTATTGGACTTACTTTCTTCCCTTTGAAATGAATTAGACGTTGGGAAAGTTTGAAATGCTATCAACATACATTTGGTCCACAAATATTTATTGATTGATGTGTGTCAGGAATCACAGGCATATCAGGGTAGACTATGTTATAGTGTCAGATGCTATGGGAGGCGTGAGGATCCATACGACTAAGATAAAGGCCCCTTTACCAGGGTTTACAACCTGCTGGAGGAGATGAGCAACATACACAAATGACTGCTGTGAGATAGTAAGGCAAGGCCTGGGAGTGGCACAATTGCTGTGCGTAGGAATGTAGTGGTGACAGTGGTCCTTTGGGACTACTTTCATGTGCCACTAAATGAGGGGGTTATGTTCTGAGAAATGCAACCTTAGGCGATTTCATCATTGTACAAACATCGTAGAGCGTACATGCATAAACTCGGGTGGAATAGCCTACTAGACACCTCAGCTATATGGTAGAGTCTTTTATTCCTAGGCTACAAACCTGTACAGCATCTTACTGTACTGAATACTATAGGCAATTGTACTTTTTATTTTTTTAAGACAAAGTCTCACTCTGTCACCCAGGCTAGAGTGCAGTGATGCCATCACGGCTCACTGCAACCTCCATCTCCCAGGTTCAAGCAATCTGCCCACCTCAGCCTCCCAAGTAGCTGGCATTACAGATGCACACCACCACACTCAGCTAATGTTTGTATTTTTAGAGGACCTTCCAGGTGTGACCATGGCTCAGCCTCAGGCAGAAAGTAGTGCCTTCTAAGGGGAATATAACTGTGGCCTCATTTTTGTGGAGACGGGGTCTCGCCATGTTGCCCAGGCTAGTCTTGAGTCCACCCACCTTGGCCTCCCAAAGTGTTAGGATTACAGGCATGAGCCACTGCACCTGGCCTTATATGACTCTTGATAAGCCTTTGCTGTTGAGGAGCCAGCTGGAGAAACCACTGGTAGGGGAGCCTGGGAGCCAGGCTTTGTCCTAGCCCAGGATGGGGGGTCGCAGAGGGCTGAGGACCGTGTGAGGATGAGTGAGCAGGAAGTAGAGCTGCATGCACCTGGGAGAATCAGGACCTTGCCACAGCAGGAGGGTCAGAGAAGCAAGTGCCAGATAGATGTGGGGTGAGGGAATGGCATGGATATCAAACAAGGGTGCTGCTGACTTTGACCAACCTGCTCCAGAAACCTCACTACCCTCCTGTCTCCTCTGAAGTCCAGGTGCCTCAGTCCACCACTGAAGAGTTTTTCAGGATCTGGCCACTACTTCCTCTCCCACGTGTTCTCCATGACTTTTACCTCTTGGTTCTAGCTCCAGCCAAGGGCCTGTTCCTCACTTCAGATCCAGATGTCCTTCCTCAGCCCTAAGCTTCCACAGAAGTGGCTCAGCCAGGCTGCCATGCTCAGTGTTAACTCTTAGCATAGGTAATAAGTCTGGGACCATCCCCATACCCCCACTTGCCCACTCCAAGACCCTGCTCCAGCCTCCTGAGCCTCGACCACCTCTCCACAGTGGAATGCCCATGGTGTCTTCACCTCACAAGGTTGTGTGATGATCTCCTGTTGACACAGCAGCATGCTAAGTAGTACTCAGGCAGAGCTGGCTCAGCTGTCTGGACAGAGGGCCTGCCGTGGGACATGTCCACAGCTTGAGGTAGAGAGAGCTGTGGTTGGTGTGTGCCACCCAGGGCAGGATGGGGCTGAGGTGCTTCTGCCTGATGTGGACGCTCCAGAGGTTGGGGTTGGTTCACTTAGTAAATGTTGAAGGCACCAAAAGATGGCAGCTGGCGACAGAGTAAAGAGGAGGAAGTTGGAATTAGGATGGAGAGTGCAGCCTCTCTCACTTTAAAATGATTCAGATTCTGTAGGTCAGGGGTGGGGCCTGGGACTCTGCATTTCTAGCAGGTATTCAGTGATGCTGAAGCCGCTGGTCCAGAGACCACACTCTGAGCGGCATTCATCCAGACCATGATTAATGATGGGGATCCTTGCGGAGGAGATGGTAGAGAAAAACACATGCACAGCTTAAAGTATGCCCAGTTTTTCTGCCTGGCTGCTTGGAGACACCTCAAAGGGGCAGGTGTAACCAGGCATCTGGTGTCCGTTGGGTTCCATTGGAATCAGATTGTGGGTGATGATGGAGACTGATAGTAAAAGCCCAGTGAGAACTTCGGGAGATGTATGGGGTGATCTGATTTTGTTGCTTGATATCTCATCCCTTGATATCAGCAGCTTCACAGATACGTTCCCCTTAGAAGGCATCACTTTCTGCCCGCGGCTGAGCCATGGTCAGTAACCCCCTAGAAGGCCCTCTGTCTTTAGCATTCCCCACATGGAAACCTGTGATTTCTGCATCCCTCTCTCTCTTTGATTGGTTTGTGAGTTCCCAGAGAGCTAGGACCTGAGACAGCCTCTTACCCTCATACCCCAGCACCTGCCTCACAGCTGGTATTGGACAGAGGGATGGATGCAGGTTTTGAAGGAAGAATGAGTAAAGCCCTCTGAACAAAAGGAAGCAAGAGAGCCCACCTCCGAGCCAGGGCACTGGAGCATGTCGCTGTGGGCAGGAGCCCAGCTATGGCATTAGCCAGGCCTTTGGTGGCATTGCCAGGAGCACGGTCTAAAGGGAACTGATATTGGGCATCAGCTCTGAGGAGTGAGGGTTGGGCTCTGAGTTCTCTAAGGCGTGGAGGACTCCACAGGGGGGGGGGGGGGGGGAGGAATGGCAGTTTCAACCAAGAAGCCATCATGTTGATCTGGGAGCCAAGAGCAAACCTACTTTTCTTCTGCTGCTTTCAGAAAAGGACAGGTGCCCAGACCGAGGATCAAGACTCCTCTCTGTGCATCAGGGCACTAGTAGCAGCTCTTCCCAAGGCTGAGTAGAATCAGCAGATTGGGCTCCAGTGTGGGGCAGTGTCTAGAGCAGCTCATAGCCTCAGCACCTGGGAGTGCCGAGGAGGACCCTGTGTGTTAATAACGTCAGCCTCGTTTTCCTGAGGAGGAAATGGAGTCTCAGGTTCAGTAACTTGTCCAAAGCCACAGATCTGGGAAGTAGAGGAGGCAGCCCAACCCTGGAGCTGGTTTCTGAGGGAGGAGTGGGTCCAGGTATGGCTTAAAAGGCCAGAGAGTTGCAGAAGTGCTCAGGCAAGGTGGGTTAGGGGGAGGGGACCCAGGAAGAGGAAGCAGAGTTGGGGATGCAGAAACGAGACAGGAGGCAGCAGGGAGTCAGGGGATGGAGATTTAAGCAGTTTAACACCCTGGCACCAATAAAGCATTAGGTGACAGCATTTAAAGAACAAATAAATAAATTCTATCAATTTGACTTTCTTCTAACTCATCATTGCTCGTCGTAGAAAATTTAGGAAATAAGAGAAAAATTGAAAGAATAGGAAAAACTAACACCTGTGAGGTTTTTTTGTCTTTCAAATTCCTTTGTTGTTTTAATTGGTTGTGGTTATCCTGTAGACACAACTTTATAACAAGCCTCTAACATTCTAATCACACAGACATCCTGTGGCTGTTTTGTGGCTTACTTAACTGGCCCTCCGAAGTTGGCAAGTAGCTTTTTTGTTTATAATTTTCAGTGTTATAAGTGTTGCTGGGAGGAAAATCTCTGCAACTAAAACATTTTTTCATGTCTGACTATATCCTGACAGCAAGTTCCAAAAATTGGAATTAGTCGGTCAGACTGCCTCTCAGCCCCTTTGGAATGGTATGCTGTGTTAGCGCTGACACAAGCCTTCTAAAAGTGCAGGTGTAAGCCCTGCATGCATTAGTTGTTTATTCGTTCATTCATTTGTGCATTTCACACGCATTTCTTAAGCGCCTATGGGTAGAGGCTCCATTTTCTTTGGCCTGATCAGCAGGGGAGCAGCTACCAGCCTCTTGGACCTGACCAAAAGGTGAGGGAGTTTTTGACTGTACACGGTGTCCCAGCCCTCCCTGTCCTTGCCACAGGCCCAGGAGCCCTGGACAGCCTGTGGGTCCAGAAGTAAACTTGGGTGCCTCTGTGGCTGCAGGGTCCAGGCAGTGCCCACCCATCTGCCTTCCCCCCGTGACACTTAGCGACATGGTATACACTGAGTGTGGGGTTCCCAGTTTTGTCAATTTATTAATCCATTCCATAGATACTTAGTGCCTCATATGTACTGGACACTGTTCTAGGTGCCAGGGAGATGGCAGCTCACTACTGCAATCCCTGCCTTTAAGGAACTTACGTTCAAGAAGAAATCTAAAGTAGGGTGAGAGGGAGAAGGAATGATCAGGGAAGGCCTCACTGATGAGGTAAACTTTTAGCAGGTACATGAAGAAACTGATGGAGAGAGCGAGGTGCATATCAGAGGGAAGGGTGCTCAAGGAGAGGGAATTGCACGTGCAAACACCCAAGGTTGGAGGAACAAGCTTGGCACCACCTGGGAACAGCCAGTGAAACATGAGACCCTGGTGGAGCAGAATGACATCTAGGACTCAGGGTTCGTTTTCCCATCCCCTTTGGAGGTTTTAGAACCAGAGGGCCACCCCTCCTCTGTGAAGCAGTTCAAACTAACCTCATGTATTTCTGTTGCTTATCTACAGTGGGTCATCACTGAGACCGGTGTTTGGTGGGGTCTGGCTTTGGAAGTACCTGCCATGCCCTGCTTTTCCCTTGGGTTTCTTCATCTGTGCAGTGAGGGACTTGAACCAGGAGACTGGCAAGGGTACATTGGACTTTCCAGAGTCAAGACCCTCCCTCTGTCTTGTCCAGTTAGGTGCAAGAGTTTGATCTTGTCAGGGGATTTTTTTTTTTTTTTTTTTTTTTTTTTGAGGCAGAGTCTCACTGTGTTGCCCAGGCTGGAGTGCAATGGCACAATCTCGGTTCACTGCATCCTCCGCCTCCTGGGTTCAAGTGATTGTCCCTGACTCAGCCTCCTGAGTAGCTGGGCTTATAGTTGCCCACCACTGTGCCTAGCTAACTCGTGTATTTTTAGTAGAGATGGGGTTTCACCATGTTGGCCGGGCTGGTCTCAAAATCCTGACCTCAGGTGATCCACCCACCTCAGCCCCCGAGAATGCTGGGATTATAGGCGTGAGCCGATCTTGGGTCATTTTTAGGTTAATAGAAGTGTGTTGATACTTATTTAATTATTAATATGTTTAGCCTATTAGATTTCCTTTGTTATAAAATAGTCTCCCAGCCAGCTGTGGGTGGTCTTGCAGCAATCATAAGAAGTGAGTGCAGGGATGGCAAGTGCCCCCCAATGGTTTATCCATCAACCATCCAGCCAACCATCCATCCACCCATCCGTCCATCCTTCCCCTCCATTCATCCCACAGTGAGTTGTTGAGCACCTGCTGGGTACCAACCACTGGGCAGGCTGCCTATGTGGCAGTGATGAATTTTTAAAGACTCAGACCTAGCCGTTTTGTGTAGGGATGTTAGCTCTGCCAGAAGATCATGCTGGGGAGGAACTCCACTCAGAAAGACCAGAGCAGCTACTACCTCACACCACACACAAAAATTAACTCAAAATGGATCAATGACCTTAATAAAAGACCTAAAGTCATAAAACTCCTAGAAAAAAAACCTATGGGTAGACCTTTATGACCTTGGATTTAGCAATGAATTATTGGATGTGACACCAAAAACACAAGTAACGAAAGAAAAATAAATTGGGACTTCATGAAAATTAAAGCCTTGTTGCATCCAAAGACATTATCAAGAAAGTGAAAAGACAGCCTAGAGAATGAGAGAATAGGCCAGGTGCAGTGGCTCCCACCTATGAACCTAGCACCTTGGGAGACTGAGGCAGGCAGATCACTTGAGTCCAGGAGTTCAAGATGAGTCTGGGCAATGTGGCAAAACCCCATCTCTACAAAATATACAAAAAAATAGGACTATCATATAACCCAGCAGTTCCACTCCTAGAATTGAAAATGGACTCGGACAGATACTTGTGCACTGAAAAGATAAACTTTAAGCATTGCAGCACCATTTGCTATAGCCAAAAGGCAGAAACAACCCAAATGTCCAATGACAGATGACTTGATAAACAAAAATGGAATATCATTCAGTCATAAAAAGAAAGTTCTGATACATGCCAAAACATGGAGGAACCTTAAAAACATTATGCTAAGTGAAATAAGCCAGACACAAATAGACAAATATTGTATGGTTCTGCTTATGTATCTAGACTAGGCAAATTCATAGAGGCAGAAAGTAGATTAGAGGTGACCAGGGGCTGGAGGAGGGGTGAACAGGGAGTTATTGCCTAATGGGTACAGAGTTTCTATTTGGGATGATGAAAAATTTCTGGAAATAGTGGTGATGGTTGCATAACATTGTGAATATAATTAATGTCACTGAATTGTACACCTAAAAATGGGAAAAATGGCAAACTTTAGGTCCTATATATTTTACAATTAAAAAAAAAAAAAAAGACATACTTGTTTACCAGAGATGTAAAGGAACAGAAGAAAAGAGAAGGCCAGAAGAGGTAGTGTGAGGAGCAGGGCTTTGTCAGGAGCCACTGGGTTTGGATTCTGCCCTGCTGCTGGGTCACCTCAGAAACACATGAGTTAACCTCATGGGTGAAACCCGGTCCCCTCTTTTGATGTGAGAGCCCAGTAAGATGATGAGTGTGGGTTCTCTCCTGGGTCATGGGGGGTGCTGAGGGAATGCCTTCTCATCCCCTTTAATTTCATCCTTTCCAGTGTAAAAGATTGTTCTATCTGGTAGAAAAGACAGAACACAGTTAACTTGGCAGTTTTGCCCAAATCATCGTCAGTTACCTTGCTTGTATTCTGCCATCCTCCTCTAGGTGGTGGCCCAGCCCCTGTCTGTCATCTCGTTCTACTATCTTTGGTGTTTTTGCCCTAACTCAGGGCTCATCAGGACCCCCACCTCCTTGGCATTGGTGCCTGTCTTTGGTCACATGCTTCCTCTTCCTTGTCAGGGTTTACTGTGGGTTCTTCTGAAATCTGAACTCTGCTAGTGAGAAGTCATCTGAACACCCAGCCACGGATATGTACACCCACGTGGTAGAATATCATAGTCTCATAACAAAAAGGGTCAGGGAAGTGTTTGAAATACCTGGACAAATGTTGGATAGTGATGAGAAAGAGTAGAATATATGATTGTATAGACATTATGAGTTCAACTTTTTTTAAAAACACACAAAATTGTTGGTTGGCTTGTTTTGTTCAACCTAAGCACATCAGAGCCCATGCCCTTTGTAGCTGCTGGTCTGAACTGCCCTCTCCTTCCTCTCCAAGGTTGACTACCATCTGTGGTCAGATCCACCTTTTTCGCAGCCACCCAGGGAGATTTCTTGCTGCCTGAGCCTCTCTCCTGAAAGGTTGAAAGAGGCTCAGGGTTCAGACACACTGAGGCTGTCCTGGATCCTCCAGAGACCCAGGCCCCTGCTACACCCAGGTTGTCGCCCCCTAGTTTATCAGTTACCCGCACCCCATGACCATCCTCATCACATCCTTGGCTCAGAGCCAGCGTGTGTGCCCCCAAAGGTGAGCAGGCAAGAGTCTGATAGAGCTCTATTTGCTGAGAAGCTCAGCTTCCCAGGGGCAGAAGGAGTCCTGGCAGTTCTGAGATCCCTGGAGGCAGGTGCAGTGGGAGGATAGACTGACTGGGGCCAGGGCTGGCCGCTTCACTCAGGTTCGAAAGGAGAGCTGGTCATCAGGTAGGAGCGGCCCCAGGCCAAACCCAGAGCCTGCCCTCAGGAAATGAGGTGGCCTGCTCCTTCCCTCCCGCTGCTAATAATTAACCCAGGAACAGCTGCCTGTGAGGCTGGAAGGGCCTTTAGACATCATGTGACACACTCCAGTCCAGGCCTTTTGCGAAAGTGGGAGGAAGTCATTTACTACATTTCCTCAATTCTGAAAGGCGTGTTGGCCACACTTAACTGCTTCTGAAATCACCGTGACCTTCACAGTCACTGGGTACTTTGGATGTACTGTTTCTTTAAAATAACTTTGCTGAAACACCTGTTACATCAGGTGTGTCATCTTAGAGCTGAGGGAATATGGTGATAAACACCCAGATCATTACTCAAGTTTCTAATGTTGCAAAGTTAATTAGTGGGAAAGATGGTTTTCTGGGCCATTTCCCTCTTAAGAGGAAATTTACCAACATGCGAGCCTTAGGAAGTGTTTATAAAGATTATCTCAAAAGGGTAAGAACATACCTTTATTTAGTAAATTACAGAGACAATAGTAAGTATGGGGCTCCCTTTACCACTGCCAGTAAATTACCTATAATTCGCCTCCCTGCCGGTCACGTGGATCAGTGGACTCAGAGTGGGTGGTGTGTGATGCCCCCTCCAGAGCTTGGGATCATCATCTGTTTGGAGTCTGCCTGTGTGACCTGGGTGTAGTTCTCTGAGTCGTATCTCTCAATCTGTAAAATGGTAACAGCAGCACTACCTGCCAGGCCAAGTCAAAACCAATCAGTCAGGAGTGAGGAGTGTAAAATTACTTGGAAATCTCTGAAGCCCCATAGCACAGGAAGCCCAGAAACAGGAAGGGGAATGGCCCAGGGACTGAGAATCAAGATGGGAGGGAAGGGCAGGAATGCACATGCAGCACTCCGCTGGTGTTGAGTGGCTGCAGCAGGCCAGGCCCTGTGCTGCATTAGGAATGAAATCGCTGCTCCCTACAGTTATTTACAGAGGAGGAAACCAAGACAGAACATTAATTTGTTCAGGTTTTTGTCTACTTGGGAGTGGCAGAGCAGAGACTAGAACCCAGATCTGGCTATTCCTTCAAACTGGCGAGACCCCTTCTGTCCCAGGGTGCTCCCAAGCAAAGATGTTCCTGGTCCCAGTCACAGGCCACTCCTTGAAATCAGTTAGTGGTTTGTCTTTATCTCTGTACTCCCAGCTCATAGCACGTGGAAGGCCTCAGTACAGATAAATGCAACAGCAGCAGCAACGACATATATTATTTCCTTTTTTTTCTTGATCTTACCTTTACTTTTTAGTAGCAGTTATACATTCCTTTCCTGTATTTTTTCTGTATATTTTTAAGGTATACAACTTGTTATTTTGATAAACATATACATTTCAGTTGTCCCTAAATACTGTTCTTCTGAGTTGCATTTTGGCATGCCTTTTAAAAGTCTTTTTTAAGAGTTTCCTTTCATTAATTTGCTGACCCCATTTTATAAGGGCACAAAGCCCTGGAAATCTGAATAGGCTGCATAAAAATATTTTATGGTTTCTAGAGGCACGCTGGCAACCAGCAGGGTTACTGAACCTAGTATAACCTGAGATTAAAACCTACAGGCAGAGGATTTTAAAGCTGGAAAAAGCCTTAGAGGGCTCTAACCTGGGAAACCAAGCCAGAGAAAAGCGAGTTAGTGACTTCCCAAGTCACCTGGATGATCAGAGACAAGGTGATGCTTTATAGGGGTGAGTGGAGAGTGTTTTTCTCTGTTTCCTTGAGATAAAATTATGGTCAGGGACACTGGTGGTGAGGATTGGGTTTCTTTGGCCGGATCGCCACTGGCTTCAGACTCCTTGGCGGGAAGAGAGGCTGGCAGGATGGTCCGGTTGTGAGATTCCAGCTTCTTGGCTGGGATGCACTGCGATTAGCACATCTCAAAACTTTCAAAGTGACTTTAGCTGTTTTCTTTTCTGAAGGCTTCTGCTGCTTTTGGCTGTAAAGGGGTGGGGGCCAGAGCCTAAGATAGAAATATGGACTAACACCCAAATGGGTGTGTCTCTGCCTGAGGGCAAATATTAGCACAGTATTTTTGTAAGGTTTATGCAACTTGATTCATGGCCCTGTGGAATAAACGTATTCCATCCTGATTTCCAGTCTGGGGCCTAGTGGAACTATTTGGAGGGAACATGAAGAGAGATCAGTAGCTTAATTTTAGGTAGAAACAGCTAAGTGTAAAACGTATTCCATTGTCTCTTTTTTGAGCTTTACATATTACTTTTTTCTTGTTATATTCCCTCATCTCCTATTTCATGGTTTGATGGGCCATTTCAGTTTTTTCCAAGAATGAGGTATTCATTTAGAATTATTTCTGATGAGAAAAGAATATATGTAAGGAAATTCAGTTTTGAACAATACCGCATTGAGTAAGGCTTATATGTACAGAAATTTAACCTTGGAACTGTTGAAACAGAAGTCATGAGACTGTCAAAAATCCTGAAAGCCCAGAGTTCATGTGTCCCACTCTCTCCACTGTCAGTCTGCCTCTGAGGCCTTCTCACCAAGGGTCTCATCCAGCTCCTCTGCTTGATTACCTCTAGCGATGACGAGCTCCCTCTCTCACAGGGCACTGCCTTCCCTGTTTGTGCAGGTTTAACTTGAAAAGCTCCTTCTTCTGTTGAACAGAAATGTGTTTCCTTCATCTTCTACCCATTGAACCCTTGGGGCCTAAAATCGGCCTAACAATAGTAGCTGGGTGCCAGTTAATTTGCATACATGTTATCTCCACTGATTAAAACAACCTTAGGGAAATCCTTCCTCTTTTATAGATAGGGAAACTGAGTCTCAGAGCGGGTAAGTAGTCTCTCTAAAGTTAATCTCAAAGTAAGCAATTAAGCTGATGTCTTCCAACAGCTGCCTGATTCTGATGCTGGTAACTTTCCCACAGCCTTGCATTGTATCCTGATTCCTCTTCTGTGTGACAGCTCGTTGGATTTTTGAAGTACCTAATCTTATCCTCCCTGAGATTTCTCTAAGATTTCAGTTATTCCTTGGGAACGCCTGCTAAATCAGTTTCTGTGAAGTTCCCGTACCATGCCTGCATTTTCCCCTCCCAACCTTTGCACATGGGGTTTGCAGTGTCCGGAATGCTGCAGCTTTTCCCTGGCCAATATCCCCTTATCCTGCAAGACTCCCCATGAAATTTTTCTGAACGGGTCCTGACACCCACCCCACCCTGGTGGGTCCAGAGCCTTCCTCATGTTCCTCCAGCACCCTGGGCCTTCATCTCCCCTAGAACTTGATACTGCCCACTCCCTGGCCTGGCACAGAGATGGCGCAGAGTAAATGAATATTGAGAGAGTAAATGATGCGGAACTCCTTTGCCAAAGCAGCAACCAAAGAGGCCAATAGTAATTGTAAACAAGATTGACAAGCCCATGAAATCGTAGTCCGATGCAGGTTGCTTGGAGGCTGTCGGGGGACAGCGTGCCTGAGGTAAGTCCTGGATGTCATTTTCCTCAGCATGACTTGGTCGAAACACCCCATGGGCTAGCATTTGCCCTGTTTTCCTCCCAGGAGGCAGGTTTGCTGGTTCTTAGGTGTCTGGGTTCACCAAGGTGGCACGCAGTGGGGAAAGGTTACCAGTCACCGTTCAGTGACGAGTGGGGCAAAACCAAATCTCATTTCTCTGCAACCCGCCCAAGATGCCCACATGGGTACTGAGAAGCAACCCAGGGAGAGTTGAGTCCTGTGGAATTTGGGGGTGTGCTGTTTGGCACTGTCCCATAGTCAGATTTCCTAAAACAAAAACAAAAACAAAAAAAAACTTCTAACACAATCTAACTTTAACTTTAAAAAACTCAGACAGCATTGTTAAGTCAGGAGAGAGTGGTCACCTATGGAGGGTCTGAAGAGGACGTGAGAGGCTCCTACCGGCCTCCTGGGGAGCACTATATTTAGCATTTGTACTTTTTCTCTCTGTGATACTTCAAGAAAAACGTTTTTCTTTAAATTGAATGGCTTCATTTTATATACTCAGCATGAGTTTTCTGCCAGCTTTGAAGCAAACTTTGTGTTTTAGTTACTAGCTTCTCATCACAACACTGAAAACCCAGCTCATGGCACTTAGGAGATTGGTTTCTCTTTATAGCAACATTACCTCTTCCCCGAAACTGCCTGCGGCTCCTGCAGCATTCTTTATCTTGCCCTTCAGGGAGCTTAAAACTATACTACTTATGCTGCCAGGATCAAGTATAACTTTTTTATTTTGTTAGTTTTGCAAGTGTCATGGTGTTGAACCTATAAATAAAACCTATAAATAAACCCCAACTCCATAATAAGAAAACTATTTGACATTTTAAAGTTGTATGAGAAGGCCAGTAATTACAGATCTCAGTCTGAACACAATGGTCTGACAAATGACTCCACCCGGGCTTCCCAGGGGCTTCAGTCAGAGAGCCACTTCCCGAACAAATTACAGGATCTGTGGAACAAATGATTTGATCCCAAAATTGTACTTTTGGAGTATCAGGATTGACAATTGCAAGATGATTCAACGGAGTATTGTGCTGTATTACTAAAATGACTTGTGTGAGCGTGTCTCCCATGTGCTGGAGAAAAATGTGAAGACTTGAGTATTAAGTACGTTCATAAATGATTTTTTCTAATAAGAGGTGTTAACACTTACATAAATACCCAATTTTTAAAAAGTTTTGTTCACCAGCCCTTGGGTTGTCAGCTGTGTTATTGTATTCATTAGGAGGTTTTATACTTTTAAAGTGTTATTTAAAATTTAATTTTTTGGTATACAGGTTCAGGATAAATTTGTGTATTGGCTTTAACGTTGAATTAGCCATATGAAAATGCCTCCCTAAATAAGGAGGTTTGTTTTTCTCTTAGGAAGTATTCAGTGATTATGTTTACATTAAAATATAATTTAAAAAATGAGTTAGTACATGTATCTTTGTGTTGCTATGGAGTATTGTACTTTGGAAATTAAAAAGCTGAGAAAGTAGGCTAAAAATGGCAGAAGGTAATGTTGATCAATTTATGAAATTACAGAGTTATGAGGAAAAGATTAAACTCCAGGTACCAGTTGTACAGTAATTTGGTTATCAACTGCACTTATTTTAAAACTAATAAAGGGAAATAATGTATAGGGAAGTGTTTTTAAAGATATTTGGGCATTTCACAAATGAAAACTGAAATCATGAGTTTATAATTAGTTGGACTGAATTTCATTAAGAACATTTGCAAAAAAATAAAAATGACAGTGAAAACAGAAAATATTAAATAAAAATTTTAAAAAAGAACATTTTCAAAGCCTAATTAGTAGCACAAAATGCATGCATCTTGTTTTCTTTTATTGCTGCTGCTTTGAGAAAATGTTGGTTGACCCTTTCACGGGTTTCTGAGGAAGGGTGCGTGCTTTGTGTGGCCTGTTACAATTTGGATGAATTGTTAAGAATTGGTGTTGGTGAATAATGTGGACTAATTTGAGTGAACAAGCCAAGACATCTGGTTATGTAATATCAAGTGATACCGTCCTTTTTGAATGATGGCAGTTTTCCTGTTGCTTTCTTCTGTTTAGACAACAGTACTAATCCCAGCAGTGACATATAGACTGGAAAATCTGTTACTTCATCAACAATGATTTAGGAAGCACTTTCCCAGACTGAGTGATGGGACAGCTGCCAAGCTGTGGAAACTCTGTTTAGCTCTGGGAACTGACTTGTAATATAGACAGTAAAACTGACAAAAGGATGCCCACCTAACCAAGACCCTATAAGCTATAAGCTTATAGGCTATAAGCATAGACAGGCAGAAGCAAAAGGAACCTGCAAGATTGTCTGGTAGAGGATTTTTCATTGTGTGGCTCTCACATCAGCTGCACCATTGTCATGGAGGTCAGGGGGTATTTATTTGAAATGCAACTTCAAGCTGGGTGTGTTGGTATACATCTGTAGTCCCAGCTCATTAGGAGGCCAAGGCAGGAGGACTGCTGAGCCCAGGAGTTTGAGGCCAGCCTTGGCAACATAATGAGACTCTGTCTCGTTAAAAAAAAAAAAAAAAAGCAAACAAAAAAATACAATTTCTATATGACAAGTAAAACAAGGCATGATTCTGGTTTGGATTGTGGATCGGGGGAGAGAAGTAAAGGACATCTTTGGAACAATTTGCAAAATTGTAGTATGGACTGGATATTAGATAAGTGCTTATCAATGTTAAATTTCTTCAGTGTGATAATTGTATGGTGGTTATGAAATGCCCTTGTTTTGGGGAGATATATGCTATAATATTTTGAGATAAACGGGTGTGATCTCTACATCAAGTGGTTCAGAGAAAAGCATGGTGTGTCTTTGTGTGTATATAGGCAAGAGAGAGAGGAGAAACAAAGGGTATGTGGGCTGGACACGATGGCTCACGCCTGTAATCCCAGCACTTCGGGAGGCTGAAACAGGCGAATCACCTGAGGTCAGGAGTTCAAGACCAGCCTGGCCAACATGGTGAAACCCTGTCTCTACTAAAAATACAAAAATTGACAAGAGATCCAAGATGGCTCATCACTAGCAGCTCGGGATTGTAGCTCCACTGAAAGCGCAGAGAACGAGAGGACGCCACACTTTCAGATCAATTTTTGTTGCTCATGCACCAGGAGATTCCCAGCGGAGGAGCCCCACATCTTGCCAGCGCGACTCTTGTGGCCGGCGAGGCAGTTCTTGGTGCAGAGTCAGAAAAGCACCATCAATCTTAAAGCCGCTGTTTTGGCCGGCACAGTGGGTTGCTCAGATTTTAGCGCCGGGAATCAACAAGTTGGACGTCCATTCAGAAACCCAACTATAAAGATGGTAATTATAAAGACCACAGATGGATAAATCTATAACGAAGGGAAGAAACCAGCCTAAAAAAGCTGAGAATACCCAAACTCAGAACGCCTCTCCCTCTACAGGGGATCACAGTTCCTCATCAGCAACAGAACAAGGCCTGATGGAGAAAGACTGTGTTCCATTAGCAGAAGCAGGCTTTAAAAAGTGGATGATAAGAAACTTCTGGGAATTAAAAGAACTTGTTCTAACCCAATGCAAAGAAACTAAGAACTTTGAAAAAAGGTTTGATGAAATGTTAACAATAACACACAACTTGGAGAGGAATATAAGTGAATTAATGGAGCTGAAGAACACAACACGAGAACTTCACGAACTATGCACAAGTTTTAACAGCCAAATTGATCAAGCAGAAGAAAAGATATCAGAGGTCGAAGACCAACTTAATGAAATAAAACAGACAAGATTAGAGAAAAAATAATAAAAAAGAACGAGCAAAGTCTCCAAGAAATATGGGACTATGTGAAAAGACCTAATCTACGTTTGATAGGTGTACCTGAATGTCATGAAGAGAATCAATCCAAGCTGGAAAATACGCTTCAGGATATTATTCAGGAGAACTTTCCCAACCTAGCAAGGCAGGACAATATTCAACTCCAGGTAATACAGAGAACACCACAAAGATATTCCTCAAGAAGACCAACCTCAAGGCACATAATCACCAGATTCACCAGGGTTGAAATGAAAGAGAAAATAACTGAGGGCACCCAGAGAGAAAGGTCAGGTTACCCATAAAGGGAAGCCCATCAGACTCACAGCAGATCTCTCAGCAGAAACCCTACAAGACAGAAGAGAGGGGGGGCCAATATTCAAAATCCTTAAAGAAAAGAACTTTCAACCCAGAATTTTACATCCAGCCAAACTAAGCTTCATAAGCAAAGGAAAAATAAAATCTTTTGTGAACAAGCAAGCACTCAGAGATTTCATCACCACCAGGCCTGCTTTACAAGAGCTTCTGAAAGAACCACTACAAATAGAAAGGAACAACCAGTATCAGCCTTTCTAAAAAATACTAAAAAATAAAGAACATCAACATAATTAAGAAATTGCACCAACTAATGGGCAAAACAGCCAGCCAACATTAAATGACAGCATCAAACTCACATATATTGTTATTAATTCTAAATTCAAATCAACTAAATCCCCCAATCCAAAGACACAGACAGGCAAAAAAAGCCAAGACCCATTGGTATGCTACATCCAGATCCATCTCACATGCAAGGATACACAAAGACTTAAAGGGATGGAGAAAAATTTACCAACCAAATGGAGAGCAAAAATAAATAAATAGAAAGCAGGAGTTGCAATTTTTGCTGATAAAATAGACTTCAAAGCAACAAAGATCAAAAGACGCAAAGAAGGACATTACATAATGATAAAAGGATCAATGCAACAAGAAGAGCTAAAGATCCTAAATATATACACACCCAATACAGGAATACCCAGATATATAAAACTTATAAAGAGACTTGGACTCCCACACAATAATAGTGGGAGACTTCAACATCAATATTAGACAGATCAATGAGACAGAAAGTTAACATCGATATTTAGGACTTGAACTCAGATCCGGAACAAGTAGACTTAATTAACATTTATAGAACTCTCCACTTAAATACACAAAATATACACTCTTATCAAGTACTACATCACACCTATTTACAGGTTTAAATGAAATATTGGTTGGCTGTTTGTTAATTATTTTCTTCCCTCATTTTTTTTTATGTCTCTATTATTAAACACAATTACAGCCATACCCATTTATAGACTGCATTCTAGCCCAGGCAATAAAGCAAAACCCCTGTTCTCTCTCCCTCTTCCTCTTTCTTCCTTTCCTTCATTCTTTTTTTTTTTTTTCTTTAAAAAAAAATTAGCCAGGCACATGGTGGTGCATGCCCGTAATCCTAGCTACTCAGGAGGCTGAGGCACAAGAATCACTTGAACCTAGGAGGTGGAGGTTGCAGTGAGTTGAGATCATTCCACTACACCCCAGCCTGGGCGAAACAGTAAGACTATCTCAAAAAAAAAAAAAAAATGTGTATGTGGCTAAATGTTAACAGTTGAATCCAGGGCAAAAGGGTTATGCAGGAGTGATGTTTTTCTTGCAACTTTTCTGTAAGTTCAGAAAATTATTGAGGCACAAGAATTGCTTGAACCCAGGAGGTGGAGGTTGCAGTGAGTTGAGAACATTCCACTGCACCCCAGTCTGGGCAACCCAAAATAACTATGCCAAGATAGGTGAGACTCTATCTCAAAATTAAAAAAAAAATAAAGTGTATTTGGCAAAATATTAACAAAAGAGCAAAAGGGTTATCCAGGAGTTATGTTTTTCTTGCAACTTTTCTGTAAATTCAGAAAATTATTTTGTTTTAAAATTCAGTTTCCTGGGCCCTTACTGAACCAAAATCTCTGGATAGTAACCAAGAATCTGCATTTTAACAAGTCTGCAGATGATTCTTGTGTACACTAGTTTTAAGTCACTGGCTAAAAAGAAAGTCTCATTTTAGTCACTATTTTTTTAGTAACTTAATCAGTGAGCAGACATTCTTAGTTTGAGCTCATCTTAGTGTTTAATAAATGATAAATAAATCCCTGCCCAAGTGTTTGTAAAAAAAAAAAAAAAAAAAAAAAAAAAAAATTTTTTTTGAGACAAAGTCTTGCTCTGTTGCCCAGGTTGGAGAGCAGTGGTGTAGCTTCCTACAGCCTTGACCTCCTGGGCTCAAGCGATTCTCCCACCTCAGCCTCCCAAATAGCTAGGACTACAAGGAAGTGCCACCACACCCAGCTATTTTTTTTTTTTAATTTTTGTAGACATGAGGGTCTAGCCAGTAAATTTTATCTTTATAAGGGAATACCCCACTTACTTCAGAGGAATTTAAGGAACAGTTAGCCCTGCCTTTAAAACAGGCTGGAATGAAAAGCTGTCCTGTTTGAGGTACCGACATCAATAGGAAAGTGTGGTTTCTGTTTTCCTAAAGGCATGAGCAATGCGAGTGATTATTCCTAGTTGGGGCCCTGGTTGGTCCCCCCCAAAAAAACTCATCACCATGTAATGCAACCCAGCATCTGTGTGTCTATAGTGACAAGGAAGCGAGAACAACCCTGGTACTATGTTAGCAGCTAAATGAATGAAGCATGTGTCTGCAATACATTAAATATTGGCATTTGATGAGAAGCGCACTTAATTTGATGAGTCATTGTCTAGGGTGGTTGATAGTACAGGTACTTTTCCATGCTAGAAATGCCCTTCTCCAGATCAGTTATCTGTTAGGGCTCAGAAATAGCTAAAAGGAGAAAAAGGGCGGAGGGAGAGGGAAGAAAGCACTTTCCTGAGTTCATAGGGAAGAAGAATTTGGGAAAGGGAATTGAGAAGGGCTTCTATACTGCAAAAAGGATTTTTGAAATAAGCTGAACTGTAAGCAATAAGCAAAAAAGGAGAGCAGAGCTGTCCCTATTTCCTTTATACTGTCCGCGTAGGAGGTGGCGTGTCTTCTCTTTGTCGCCACTAGGTGGTGGCATTGGGCTAGACCAGCTTGATGATATAGGCTGATTGCTGTAGCAAGCCACCCCATGATTCATTTATACAGGTTACTTACAAATTGGGTGTTTATAAATCAAGACTGTTTTCTTCTTCTTCTTTTCTTCAACCAAACTCACATTCTTCAATTAGAGGCCTAAATCCCTTAATTTAAAAAAAATAAGAATATGGAATACTTTGCCCTTTATTTATTTATTATTATCTTGAGAGAGAGTCTGACTGTCACTCAGGCTGGAGTGCAATGGCACAATTTTGGCTCACTGCAATCTCTGCTTCCCGGGTTCGAGCGATTCTCCTGACTCAGCCTCCCAAGTAGCTGAGATTACAGGTGTGTGCCACCACACCCAGCTAATTTTTGTATTTTTTGTAGAGACGGGGTTTCACCATGTTGGCCAGGCTGGTCTCGAACTCCTGACCTCAGGTGATCTGCCCACCTGGGCCTCCCAAAGTGCTGGGATTACAGGCCTGGCCTCTTTATTTAAAATTTTACAGTGGAGTTGGGTTTGCTCTGTCACTTGCATGTGTTCCCCTCCCTTCTTTCTGTCTGGTTCATTGGCTGGTAAAAGAACAGTTTCCCAGATCAATGTAGACAGATCCTTAGGAAATAAAGCGGCGGTATTACCTGCTTCCTGTCTCAGGCTTCAGGGCAGCCAGGGAGGGGCCCTAGTAGCAGCCATGTTACCTAGCCCTGGCTCCCAAGGCTCTGGTGTCTCACATGCGTGGGGCGTGGCAATTTGTGCCAGCATGCCCTGCCTCTGGTTCCCGAGTTTGTAGCAGCTTAAAGGTGTATCACGTATCTATAACCCCTCCTTTTTAACTCTAGCAAGCTGTCTTTATTAAAGTGAATACATAAAACTTTAAGAAATGGAACATTCATTTATCTGCAAGTCGTTCAAAATCAGGATTGCCCTACAAAATCTGGAATCTGTAGACAGCACCTGATGGCATTAGAAGATTTATTATTATTTGTTAGAACATTAATAAAATACCTTTTATTGGGTGCCTGGTATGTGTGCCACATGTGCTAGGCACTTTCTATGTGCCACTCTAAATCTCATGGTCTTTATTGTGCCCCTACTGTTTGCAAAGTGAGGTTTTGCCTCTTTCAATAATACGTTTTCCAAATATAATCTTTGATTAAAAACTGTATTCACAGTAGAGCTTTGATTGCTATTGTTTAAAACATTCTAAAGTTATAATGGATATTTAAACTCGTGCAAAGAACAGGCTTGGCTTCCATATTATAAAATGCATCAGCAGCAGCTGTAATCGTTTGTGGTCAGAGAGGCCAGCATGTTCCTGGTTGGGTTGTGGCTTTATTTAGAATTAAGAGGCTTATAAAGGAAGCCATAGAAACCCTGAGTTCCCCAATTGCTGTGGTACAGGAAACAGGGCAGTTAGTCAGCATCCATTGTCCTGACCAGATTGTTTAAGATGTAATTTCAAGACAATCTGAAAATACCACATGGCTCAATTATTTGGCTATTCAACATCAGGCTCATTCTTACCAAGGTTTGCTTTAGGAACCATTATAGGAAGATTTCTGCAGCTTTCATAAAATACCTACTCATGACATTGTCATTAGGTTTCAAGCCCTTTATGTAACAATCAGAGACGGACGTGAGAAGGGGAAGTCTGTGTGGGTTACTGGTCGACTTTATTTTGTCAGCTAGCTGTGTGACTGTGCTGGACAGCATCACTGCTAACTGTGGTGAAATGAATAAGCCCCAACAGCATGAATGCCAGCATGAGCTATGAGGAGCTGCTCAGGTGAAGTTTGAAAATCAGTGTCCAACATTGGACATTGGTGACTTTCATTTGGAGGCACCTGTTTCAAATCTTAGCTTTTTCTGCCTGGGGTCATTGTGTGACTATCTCTGTTTTAGCTGCTCCAGAGAACAACTGACCACCTCTCTTCACACACAGTGAATTCATCCACACGATGAATGGTTTAGATTCTGTAGAGCCTATATTCTAAGGCCGTCCATCCAAAACACACCCTGAGGTTCCCTGGAAACCCACTCCTCTAGTCCTTGCCTCCATGGCTTTTACTTTGAGGGCTTCCCAAATGGAAAGTGATTCTGTGCCACACCCGAAGATGCTGAATCACCACTGGGGGGGTGTGGGGACAGGCAGTTTTTAAAAGCTCCCCAGGTGATTCTGATGTGCACCTCCCACTAAAACCAACTTGTAATGGTTCTATTGTATCTTTTGAAAAAAAATGTAACCCACCTGAGATTCTTAGACAAGAACTAAAAAATAAAATTGACATTTTAAAGTCAATGTGGTTAAAGCATTATGGAACACATTTGTTGTCGTTTGATAACTTTTTGTATTACTCAGAAAATGCATCCCTGCTTCTGATGACATTTTCATTGGAAAGGGCAAGGCGGAGGTGGTGCGGTGGGTGGAATTTTATAAGTGACTCAATAAGTTTCTTTGCACTGTTGGTCCCAAGAATTTTTTTTATTAATATTTGAGATTCCCTGTCCTTATCTAAGGGAGGTTTACTTGGAGCTCCTTAAATATAATGATAAAGAGACCAAGTGCCTCTCTTCCTGGATGTACTTTCTGCACCTAATCGCTGCCCCCTGTCTTTCCCTGAAGCTTCTCGGTTCTCCAGTCTGCTTTGGCCAATCTGCTTTGGCCACATCCTTCTGAGAGCTGAGTCACTACTCCTTGCTACTGACTCGCAAATCTTTTCTCGGGCCCCACCCTGACGTTAGGTAATTTTCCAGTTACCTGTGACTTGCTTCTCCCAGAATGGACCCTGGCAGCAGCAGGTTGGTCATCACCTGGGAGACAAGATGCGGACTCTTGGGTCTTGTCCAGACCTACTTGAATCAGAGTCTGCATTTTAACAAGATCTGCAAGCACTCTGTACACACACTGCACTGTGAGAAGCACTGGTCTATGGGACACAGACTGCATTCCTTCTTTCTTTTCTTGCTTTTTTTTTTTTCTTTTTTTTAAGAGAGAGAGTCTTGCTACATTGCCCAGGGTGGACTCTTACTCCTAGGCTCCAACAGCCCTCCCACCTTGGCCTCCAGAGTAGCTGGGACTGCAGGTGGGCACTACTGTACCAGGCTCCCCCTCTAATTTCTACTTAGACCCCACCCCATCCTTCTCTCTCAAGTTTGTCTATCCCGTTGTACTGCTGTACAGTTTTGTTGTACTGCAGTACTGCTATATAGTCTGTTGTGCAGACTATAAATCTCGGCTTCATTTTCTATTTCATTCTTTTTCCATTCATCTGGACATTTACTAACTGCCTACCAGACCTAGGTTTGAAAGTACAATGAGCAAAAGCAGACCTACTCTTGTGGGGCTTTGCATCTAGCGGGAGAAGCAGATATTAAATACATTTCATCAGTTGTAAGTGTGAAATGAGGATGAGCACTAGTGAGTGAACTCTGTCACTCAAATCTGTGACTGGTTAGGGAGGCCAGGGAAGGCTTCCCAGAGGAAGTGATGCTTGTGCTGAGCACTGACGAGGAACTGGAGTTAGATCAGATGAAGAGGAGCCAGAAGAGCTTTGCAAGCAGAAGGAATAGCATATGCGGAGGCCTAGTCCATCAGAGAAAATTTGCAGATAATTAATAAAAATTATTCTCAGGCCCTTCATCTTTATTTGCTCTTTCACCCAAGAATGTCGGATTTATATCTTCTCTGTTCCCTGAGCCAATTTGATTTGTAAAATTACTTCACTTATTCTATTTTTTTTTTTTTTTCGAGACAGAGATTTGCCCTTTTTGCCCAGGGAGTGCAATGGGACGATCTTGGCTCACTGCAACCTCCGCCTCCTGGGTTCAAGTGCCTCAGCATCTAGAGTAGCTGGGATTACAGGCAAGTGCCACCATGCCTGGCTAATTTTCTATGTTTAGTAAAGATGGGATTTCACCATGTTGACCAGGCTGGTCTCGAATTCCTGACCACAGGTGATGTGTCCACCTCAGCCTCCCAGAGTGTTGGGATTATAGGCGTGTGCCATCATGTCTGGCTAATTTTGTATTTTTAGTAGAGACGGGGTTTCATCATGTTGGCCAGGCTAGTCTCAAACTCCGGACCTCAGGTGATCCACCCGCTTCGGCCTCCTAAAATGCTGGGATTACAGATGTGAGTCCCTGCACCCCGCTGCTTCATGTATTCTTTGTAGAGGCCTAGATCCTCCCACCTACATGATATTGTCATGTCCTCAGTTGCACACCTTTCCAGTCTTTTCGCCTGCCTCTCCACCATTGAATTCACCAGTCAAACCAGTTTCCTTACTGTTCCCTAATACCATGGTCAGATTTTGAATGCCCTCTAATTCCCTCTTCATAAATATTATACTCTTTTTTAAAAAAAAAAAAAATAGTAAAGTTGTGATTAAAACATACATACGGAAAAGTATACAAATCATAAATGTAGAGCTTGGTAAATTTTCACAAAGTGTCTACACCAGTGTCATTAGCACCCACATCAAGAAATGGAATATTAAAGGCATTCCAGAAAATCCTTCCCCTCACTACACACAAAGGTAACCATTATCCTTTCTTCCATCAGCATTGATTAGTTTTGCCTGTTTGTAAACTTTATATAAATGGAATCATGCAGCAGATAATCTATTGTGTCTCATGTCTTTTCCTCAATTTAAAGCAACTGATTCATGTTTTACATGTAATGGTAGTTCATTTCTTTCTTCTGCTGTATAGTATCGTATGGTATGACTGGACCACAATTTATCCATTCTACATTTGATAGATGGGGTCTTTTCCAGTTTAGGACTATTATGAAGTTTCTTTTTTGTTATTGTTATAAATTATTATTAGATACATATTGTGGACCAAATCTTTGAATTGTCATGACTTTAAAAACAAATTTTTTAAGTTCTGAGTACATGCACAGGTTTTTTATATAGGTAAATTGCCTGTCACGGGGATTTGGCGTACAGATTATTTTGTCAACTGGGTCATAGGTATAGTACTGATAGGTAGTTTTTCGATCCTCACCCTCCTCCCACACTTCACCCTCATGTAGGCCCTGCTGGCTATTATTCCCTCCTTGGTGTCCATATGTGCTCAAAGTTTAGCTCCCACAAGATTCTGGTCCATGTCTTTTAGTGAGTGAATATGCATTTTTCTGCTGGGAGTGTGCCCATGACTGAAATTGTTATAGCACAATAAATGCATATGTTCAGCTTTCATAGATACCATTCAGCAGTTTTCCATAGTACAGCAGTTATGTTCTCACCAGCAGCATGTGAGAGTTCTGGCTGCTGCACACCCTCTGTGGTTTTGCCAGTCTTGAGTCATAGGGGTTCTCTGGTGGGCATGTGGTACTGTTGCTTTGTGGGTTTCATTTGTATTTCTTTGACAGCTAATGTGGTTGAGTACCTGTTATTGTTTTCTTCCTGTTTTCTGCGGAGTTTTCTGTTATTCTCACTAGGTTAGCAGGAGCACTTCATGTATTCTTTGTAGACGTATATATTGCCAGTATCTCCTTCCACTTTGTCGGTTGCCTTTTTGCTGCCTTAAATGGTGTCTTTCAATGAATAGAGGTCCTTTAATTTTAATGCCAGTTTATCAATAAATCTTTTCATGTTTGAAATCATATTTATACCGGGTATAGCTCGTAAAACCTTAGAGGTAAAACACATACATACGTAAAATTGTGAAACATAAATAAAAATTTAAAAGCCTGGGAAATATAAATCAGAAATATCACTTTTACATTAGACCAGGGAGGGCCAGGGAAATATAAATATTACCTCAGACCAGGGAGGTAATAAGACACGCAAATAAGCCATGTAATACTATGAACGTATAATTTAGCAATACATTTTGCTTAGAGCATCTTAGAAGTCAAAATTCCATTGGAAACATGATCTGCTATGTCGTTCTCATTATCTGTGAGTCCCTCAGACGGTATCGAGAGGATCAAATCTGACAGGTATCTGCATTCACAAGTAACTGGTGATTCTCATATCAAAGTACTAACAGGTATATCTTATGTTACAGGTTATTCAACGATAGTTATGACCTCCCGGTTACGTGCGTTGGGTGGAAGAATTAATAACATACGCACCTCAGAGTTACCCAAAGAGAAAACTCGATCCGAAGTCATCTGCAGCATCCGTTTTTTAGATGGCTTGGTACAGACCTTTAAAGTTACTGTAAGTTCTCTACTTTTTAAATTTTTCCTGAATTAATGCTTCTAACAGTTTTCATTTCTTGGCTTACAAAATGTAGAAAAAATGTTTTAAAATGAAAACTTGAGATCTTGTATGTTGAGGTTGCGCTGGAAATACTTAAAAATTTTGCCCCCATTTCACCTCTACCCTGAGGGTCTTTCCCCTTCCTCTGTGTGATGTAAATTGTTTGATGCTCAGATGTTGGTGCTTCTGTGAAGTCCTCACCCACCTTCTGAAGGAGACTGGTTCAGGAAGTGGATGAGGACTCCATGGAAGCACCAGCATCTGCACATCATGGTGATACACACACACACACACACACACACATACATATACACACACACACACACACACACACACACACACACATATATGCTTCATTAGAGCCCATGTCAGGTTGCATTTTTTAAGTAGTGATTAGGGTATATGTTGCCCATGAAACTGTGAGCTCCTTGAAAGCAGGAAAGAATAGAAAGTGTGTTGTTTCCCTTGTACTTGGCACAAGGCTGGGCACAGAGCAGGTGCTCATTAAATGTGTGAGTATGTGGGTTGTGAGACCACCAGCCTCACAGATGGCAGGGCTTGGGGAGGTCCTGGTTCAACCCACTTAAAGCCCATGGAAGAGCCAGTGCTATGGCTGGCCTCCAGTCTCACAGGCCAGCCATAAGACCGTGGCTGCCTATGGTGCCCACCCAGCCCAGTCATCACCTGGGCCCATGACCTTTGCCTGTCTCTCCCATCCTCTGGCCAGTCCTAAAGGGGTCTGCCCCAGCCTGGAAAGGTCAGTGTGCAAGGAAAGGCATCAGAAGAGAGGACAGGGGATGAGGGAACAGTAAAAGGCCACAAGAATGTAAAAGGTAACAAAAACTGGTCCCTGGGTCTTCTGCACAACCCCTGCAAGTTTGCACACTGCCAGTCCCAGGCGATCATGGCCCTTGATGCCAGCAGGAAAACAAGGCAGTTTGCATGGAGTCTTAGCACAATGGCTGCTGTATCTCCTTGGCTGCAGGTGTCTCCCTGTCAGTGCAGAAGACTCGGTGGATGACCAGGGTCATAGGAGTGTGGGCCCCTCGCCTGGCAGATAATAGAAATGGGCAGTAGAGATAGATGTTTCTCAGCCCTCCACCCCACTCTTCCACCCACTTCCACGATCACCCAGGCCTCCAACTCTTCCCCAGTGTCAGGGCATCAGTTTTTTGTAGGTGGGAAATGTTGTAAGAAGTGAAAACTCCAGCAAGGAAATTCAGTTGTCTAGTGAGGTGTCTCCAAAGTCTAACTCGGAGGGCTACAACATAGACCTGTGACCTGTTTCTTCAGAAGCCAGTTTAGAGATAAACATCCTCTCAGGAGGACTGTCCAAAAGACTATTCTGCGATTCTGGAAATGTTCTGTATCTGCACTAACCCATAGGGAGCCCCCCAGCCACATGTGGCAATTGAACACTTGAAATATACCTGAAGAACTATTTTTTTTTTTTCCCCTGAAACAAGGTCTTTCTCTGTCACCCAAGCTGAAGTGCAGTGGTGTGATCCGGCTCACTGCAGATTTGACCTGGGCTCAAGCAATCCTCCCACTTCAGCCTCCCAAGCAGCTGGGACTACAGGCACGTGCCACTACACCTATCTAATTTTTTTTTATTTTTTGTAGAAACAAGTTCTCACTAACTTGTCCAGGCTGGTCTCAAACTCCTAAGCTCAGGCAATCCTCCCACTTCACCCTCCTGAAGTGCTGGGATTGCAGGCATGAGCCACCACACCTGGCTTAAGTTTTTTATCTTATTTTTTAATTAAAATGGAGGCATTTTAATTTTTTTATGAACTACTAAGGACTGCTTCCATTTTAATTAAAAATATTTTTAATTAGTTCCTTGTCTCCACTTTGGATTGCTCGGCCTTGGTGAACGATTCTTAAAGTCTGTCAGAAGCTCCTACAATGTGTGTTATAGATGTCAATCCCTTCTCCTGCCTGGGTATTTTGAAACTTGCTCGCTGGGGGGTGGGACCTGAGAATCTGCATTGTAATTTCTACCCGAGTTGTCTCCATGTGCCGTGGTCGATGTGCCCTGGAGTTGGAGAACCACTGATTTAGGGGTCTCTTGGCAAGGTTGTAAATATTTCCCTTAACAAGAAACTACTTTGGTTCTACAGAACCTTGTCTTATATATGATTTCCTTTTTAACATAATCTTTCATAGAATTTTGTGATAACACAAGTTCCGTGAAGGTCACAAATATCTCTTCCAGGTGCTGTACACTAATAGTTTAGTGTATGTCTGGCTTGTTAAAATGTGTGTTTGTCTGTCTTGGAATTGTTCTTAAACAGTATTTCCTCTTCCTGAAAAGATCATGAATGTTTGTGACTATGTCACTATATATTCATTCAGCACATGTTTATTGAGCACTTACTGTGAACCAAGCTTTGTTCTAGGTACAAAAAAATGGCAACAGTGCACAAAACAGAGCAAAATCCCTGCCTTTTTGAAGCCAACATCTTAGTGGGAAAGACGGGCCATAAAAAAATATGTGCTGAGTCAGGCGGTACTAAGCGCTTTGCAGAAAAATAAAGTAGAACAAGAGGGAGAGAGTTGCAGGGCAGGGCGAGGTCACCATTGTATAGAAGTGACCTGAGAAGGCCCCACTGATGAGATGAAAGAACCGTGTGGTCGACTGGCGGAAGCACATCCCAGGGAGAAGGAACAGCAGTGCAAAGGCCCTGAGGCTAGAGCCCGCTCCCTGTGTTTGCAGAACTCAGTGGAGCCTGGAGTGGAATGAGCCAGGGGATAGTGTAGCAGGAGATGAGGGCAGAGATAATGGGTGGAGGATTGTATGGAGCCTTGGAGATCATTCTGAGGGCCTGGCTTTTTTTTTTCTACATGAGGTGGAAAGCACTGGGGCTCTGTCCACAGTCAACTATAGGAGGGAGGAGCTGAAAAACTGACATGGCAGTCCAGGGCAGAAATGATGACCAGTGGACATGGTGGCTGTGTGGGGCTGGCTAAGAGGAAACTGAACACACAAGTACTTTGAAGGTGGAGCCAATAGGGTTTGCTGATAGATGGGATCTGGAATGGGAAAGAACAGGAGGCCTCAGGGTGACTCCCAGGTTTTTGACCTGAGCAATGCAGCAAGATAGAGTTGCAGTTTTTTGAGATGGGGAAGACTGTGGGAAGAGCAGGTCTGAGGGCAGAAGTCATCAGTTCTGCTGTGGGCATGTGGCGGTGGAGAGGCGTGTTATTCATCTATGTAGCAGTGTAGGAATGGTGCAAGACAGAAGAGTCAGGAGGTCAGGGGACAGGTCCAGGCTGGGGATACCAGTATGGATATCACCAGGATAAAGATGGTATTTCAAGCTGAAACTGGAGGAGATCCCCTGAGAAGCAAGTAGATAGAAGCTGTGAACAGTGCCTAAGGGTAGGAGAGGTGAGGAGCAGGCACTAAAGAAGTCTGAGAAGGACTGGCCAGGGAGGCAGGAGGAAGCCAAGAGCGAAGGTCTGAGAATCCCAGCAGAGGGAGGAGTGATCAGCTCTGTGAAAAGGGGAGAAGGCAAGTACCTACCCTGAGTGAGCATCATCTCAAGCCTTAGAACAGGCTGGGTGCTGTGGTTAACGCCTGTAAACTCAGCACTTTGGGAGGCCACAGCAGGAGGATCCCTTGAGTTTGAGGTTACAGTGAGCTATGATTTACCACTGCACTCCAGCCTGGGCAATGGAGCAAGACCCTGTCTCTGAAAAAAATGAAAGTCTTAGAGTACAGCCTGGTGAATAGTGAGCACCCAGAAATTCTTAGTGATACACATCATTGTTCTTATCACGTGGCTGCCACCCCAAGCTTCCAGCAGCCTGGTTCAAAGCTGAGTCACGAGGAACTTGAGAAGTTGGAGGGCCTAGTTGCGATTTGGAATGTACCTCACTTTATATCTTTCTATGTGTAGGAATTTTCTACACAGTCTCATTCAGACTCGTTAGCCCTGCCTATCTTGGGACCTGGTGTCAGGGAAGCTGACTTGGATGTCAGTCATTCTTAGCCGAAGGAGTGAGCCCTGGAGGTGACCTGGCACGGCCAAGATCACCTCTTGGGGGCAGGGCCAGGCCAGAAGGATTGTTCTTATTATAAATGTGGTTTTTTAAATATTTCAATTTTTTATTGTATTTTTTAATTTTTTATATGTTCATTTTTTCTGTTATGTTTCAATTTCTCTTAATCAGGTGAATTATGCAGAACAGACACCTGTATGTATGAATTATGCACTCCAGAGGAGGAGAGGTAGTAGGAACAGAGAGGCTTTGGCATCAAACAGACCTGAGTCAGGCAGTCAGACTGTCCCTTGGCTGATGGTGCAAGGCACGGAGCCTCTCAGTGCCGTTCCTCATTGGCATGGGAGATGGTGATGACTACTACACTTTGCAAATTGTTGCAGAGATTAGAGATCATATATAAAAAGTGCCTCAGCATAATGTCTGGCTCCTTTGTAGATGTTCAGTAAATTGTAGTTAATATACACTAAATGTAATATAAAATCATATATAAATCATTCCAACAAGGGGAGCAGCTTAGCTCTTTGACATATGGCGTGTCTGGTAATGTGCAATGTGTGGACTGGGTCATTCTTTCCCCACCTGTTGTTATTCTCTTGTGATGGACGGTGCCCTGGCTAGAAGGAGCAGGAGGTCCAAGCGCTCTTGGGCAGGAAAGGGAGCATGTTCAGGAAACAGGCGTGTCTCATGTTCCCACCCTTCAGACCAGATAATCTGAGGCTGCCCCAAAGAAGTCTCTGCAAAAGGGGCCTGACGGTTATCTAATTCTTCCAGTGCTGGTCACTGTGACCTATTTTCAGGTACATTATTTGCTTCAGGCACTCAAAAAAAGGAGCTGCCTTGGCCTATTCTATACATGGTCTATTTCTGACTCATATTGTCCTTTTAGTTAAATAGTTTGGTTCAAAGGATTCCTGCGAAGTCTGCCTGTTAAAGTAGAATTTGCAGTTTTCCAAACTCTCCATGCTGTTTGCCATCAGTGCACAACTGATAGGCCTTTGTGCCGGGCCATCTGATCCAAAGGCCTCTTTTTAGCTTGTGCACATGGAGGGGAGGGCTGATGCTTGGACCTGTCCTCCTCCCAAACCCAGATTGGGGGTTGCTTTCTCTAGGCTCCAGGTTGAGATGACTGTTTGTGTGGTCCCCTTGGGCGTCCACTGTGCCTCAACTGTTTCACAGCCCTTGATGGCCTTTGACAGTCTGTTACAGTCACTCCCTCCACAGCCGGGGCAGGAGAAGGGAGCTTCTTACAGCCCTGTCCCCATTCCGGCAGCATGCCAGCCCCATAAGCATGGAGCAGGGAAGGCGATCGAGTCCTGCTCTGGAGAGACGTGTAGTTGAACGTGCCCCCCAGCTTCTCACTTCAGATGGCTCGAAGGGGAAGCAGGGAGGGAGATAAGCCCACCGGGTGGCACAGGCCAAATCACTCTGAGGGCATTTTGAATGGCATTTGAGTATTTTTAGCTGTCTTCCTTTATGTGGTTAGGTGAGAGTTTTCCGTTCCTGGACATATACTTTGGTGGTTTCTCTAGGAGTAGGAACCACAGATGTGTCCTGAGGACTCAACAGAAACTGCCCTGGGGTTAGCATTTCACTGTGGATAATCCACGGGAGGCCACAGGGAATTTACTGTGATTATGAGAGCTGAGTTTTCCAATTTAGACATTACCACTTAGGAATTGCAGCTAAGGAGGAAGGAAGAAATCTGAGACAATTAAGCTCATATTGTCTTAAATTGTGTTGGTGTCGTTTTTCTTAGCCCCACCTCCCATATGTGCTGTGTGGCTTCTTAAAATTTATTAAAGCTTTTCTTGTGGTGGGAAGTGTATGTGCATGGCATTTCTGAATATTTTAACTCTTTTTTGCCTACAGTAAAATTGTTTTTACCACCAATTAATTTATTTTAAGACTTTTCCCACTTGATAATTTCTTTTGTTCTAGAAACAAGACACTGGTCAGGTTCTTCTGGATATGGCGTACAACCACCTGGATGTGACTGAGAAGGAATATTTTGGTTTACAGCATGATGACGACTCCATGGACTCTCCTGTAAGTACCATTTTTCTTAAATGTGCTGAACTCCTGCACGGTTTGCTTTTACATTTTATGTCTTCTTGTCCAACAGAGATGGCTGGAGTCAAGCAAACCCATCAGGAAGCAGTTAAAAGGTTGGTGTGATCTTTTCACTTCAACTGAACATTAGGCGTTAGTTATCACAGCCTGTTTCTCTCCTCCGATCATCAGTGCCTATAGCATCTAGGACCTGGAGTTCTGGGCATCCAGGAGTCATGAGTGAGCCATCTTCTCCCTGTCTGACTTCTGAGTCAGCAGAGATGCTTCCAGATCAACGCTCTAGGATCCTCCCTAGCTGCAGGCAAGAAAGGGAGAGGTGAGAGTAGCCAGCTCAGAGCAAGGGAGCTCACATTTCTTTATACAAGGAAGGAAAAGGAAGGAGGATGGCCTTTCTTAGCCCAGCGTGAGAGCCAGGGTGGAAGAGAGAGACAGAAAGATAGACAAATACAAACGCCTCATACTTTCCAACAGCTTAGTTGCATTCACTGGAAACAACAGATAGGTGCCATAGGTAGGTAGTGTCACAAATATAAAAGGTTCAGTCCTCCCAGCTGCTACTTATCTCTCAGGCGTGGATCCCAGTGCTGCAGCCAACTCCCAGCTGGGTGGCCAATCAGGCCACACCGTAGCCCACCCTCCGCCCTGATCTGCCCTCAACCTGATGTTCCAATGTTGCCAGCATTTTTTCCCTTTATGCCACTCGTGTCCCAGACAAACCTGGCTGATCTGCAGGGCCTCCTGGTGCCTCCCCTCAGTCTGTTCCATCTGCTGGAAATGCTTTTCCCTCCCACTTCCCTCTCTCAAAATCCTGCCTTTCTTCAAGGCTGCTCAGATCTCATTTCCTCTCCTAGAAACCGTGGCTCCCTCGACATTCCCTTAGATTTACCATCGTCTGTGTTGGGGCCCTGAACGCTCTCATCCTCATCTCTGTTGTTTGCCTTTAGTTTCCTGTCAGAACTCCCAGTTTCTTGAGGTTAGGACCCTTGTTCTATTTACCTCTGCATCCCCAAGGTGCCCAACACATAAAAAGTGGCCAGTGCATGGCAGAATGGAGAAGGGCAGGTAGATTTGTGCACACAGATGTGCATACACAGGATGCCCCCCCAACACACACACACACACCCCTGCCTCAGCACCCAGGCAGGAAGGAGTAGATACAGTAGCCTTTGCTCCCATCTCACTGCTGCCCCCACAGGGAGCCAGGTTCTCAAAGTTCTCTCCCATAAGCCGCGTCCTCTGCATTCAGAAATACCCGTGGAAGCCACAGAGCCACTTGCAGACAAATACCTGTCCCAACCAAGTCCCCAGGAATGAGTCCACACAAGGCATGAATAGGTGTTTAATTCATTTTCTCATTAACTCATGCTTTCACTGAACATGTCCTGAGCTCTGACTGTGGCAAGGTGCTGGGCTAAGCTCTGGGAATCTAGTCCAGATCAGATTTGGACTCTGCCCTCAAGGAGCCCAAAGGGATGACATTCTGTGATAGTAGTAAGCACGATAGAGGACAGCCAGAAAGATAAAGAGGCTGTGCCTGCAGCACAGACATCACAAGTTTAAAAGAGGGGGAGGGGAAGTGAACAAGCATCTCAAGGCAGCTGGAGGACGTTGCTCTCCCCTGATGTGCAGACAGTCATAGCGCCACCCACCGGTACCTAGAGACATGTACAGGTGTACTCAGGGACACAACCCTATAGAGATTCTTGGAGCACACGCTACAGATGAAGAAAGAAAGCACTAAAGAGCAGGGAGGGTGGAGCCCAGGATGAACTAAGGTAGAGGAGGAGATGCAGCAGGCCAGTGAGAAGGTCTTGAGTTGCAGAGAGCAAGAAAGTGCTCAGTGCCTAGATAGGGCCGGCAGATATTTACTGAGCAATAATGGTGAAATTGACATGAAGATCTTGGGATCTTAGCAACACAATCTGATCTTCTCCTATTGCCGTATCTATCAGAAGAAATGGACTAATTTTATCCACACAAGCGAATTGACTCTGGATGTTGATGCGTAAAACCATATTCGAGTGTGTTCATTGTGTGATTTACTAGTATATTAATTTAATACACTTTGCATTAAAAGCATGAGATATTTTCTAGTTTAAAAATGATTTTGAAATGTGGTATAGCAGAATCAAAGATCTCGGGACTCTAATTCTGGTTTTGTCACCAGCCGTGTGACCTAAGGCAAGTCACCTCTCTAAGCCATCGGCTTATCTGTAAAAGGGGCTACCAGTAGCAGCCTAGCTCATTCATAGTCATGGTGGTGTTCAAATGCAGGGCTGTACATGAAAATGCTTGAACCGTATGAATGGCTGCACAAACACAGCCTATTATTTCTTTGTAAACTTTGCGTAATACGCCAATTTAAGGATTTTTAAAATTTCTAATACAGATAACAGAGTGCAATGTTTAAACAGCCCTAAGATAACCGTGTGATAGGAAGTCGATGATAACTCAGTCTGTGCTGTTGTTGCATAAATATTTTACTTTTTGAAGACTTGGAGAGTTCTGAAACAATCAACTAACTTACGCACTCCATATTTGAAATTAGCCCGTTTCTAATGGAAAAAAGCTATGGTTGAGTGAAAAATGCATCACTTATGGAAGAGAAGCAACTTACATACATTGACTTTGTCAAAGAGAAAATTTAATTTTTTTTTGAAAAATGTTGTAGGAGGTTTCCCCTGTACCCTGCATTTTCGAGTAAGATTTTTTATACCTGATCCCAACACACTGCAGCAAGAACAAACCAGGTAATAACATTTTTTTAAAGTTTTCTATTTAGTGTATAAAAATGAGTAACCACTAAAAATGTACTCTGCATTTTATTACTATGGCCAAATAACTTCATCTGGGTGTAACTGCACCAACAATGATGATCCAGGTAAAAATCTAGGGTGCACAATACTGACATTCTGATCAGTGAATTAGCTTTCAGTCTTGGGCCTGCTTCTCTTATCTCCTGATTTGGTGCCATTCCCAACATACTCCCATCTGCCACCTTCTATCTCTCCTTCCACCTCCCTGGCCTCTCCTGCCTGCTGAACACACTGTGCTCAAATGACAAAAAGTCATATTCTACTAAAGTAGACAGAATGTAGAAGACAAATTTGTAAAATAGTCATCCACAGGTCAAATAGCATGATGTCTCTGAAGAGCTAGAATCGAGGCTCTTGAATATGACAAGACATTCTTGTTATAACAATTTTCTTTCTTTTTTTATTTTGAGACGGAGTCTCTCTCTGTCGCCCCAGCTGGAGTTCAGTAGTGTGATCTCAGCTCACTGCAACCTCCGCCTCTCAGGTTCAAACAAATCTTCCCACCTCAGCCTCCCAGGTAGCTAGGATTACAGGCGTGCAGCACCACACCTGGCTAATTTTTTTGTATTTTTAGTAGAGACAGGGTTTCATCAGGTTGGCCAGTCTGGTCTCAAACTCCTGACCTCAAGTGATTTGCCTGCCTCAGTTTCCCAAAGTGCTGGGATTACAGGCATGAGCCACCAGGCAAGCTTTTTTTATAAAAATTTTCTATCAGATCTCCAGTTTACAAGAAGTAGAAAGGAGAGCAGGATGAATTCAGCTTGTCTTCTCAGTGAATCAGCAAGTGCAGGAAGTCTGTGAACCAGGTAAGGGAAAGAGGGCTGTATAGGAGTTGTTTACCCCTCAGGGCTTGGAGTCTCTCCCGACCCTGGGTTTTTCTGGATGTGGAGGACAGAGTATTTGGAATGGAGGAAGAGAATGTAGCACAAGAAAGTTGTTGCTATTTTAACACAGACTGCGCAAACTCAACTTCCCCTCCCCTGTGGCAACATTAAGCCCTTTTATTATTCATCCATTTATTTGTCTTAGGGAGGGAAGCCATCTCACCAGAACAAAAGCAATAGATGCTTAGTATTGAATCCTGTTCTGTATTCATTATGGCCAAAAGACATCATCAAGGAAGCAGCATTAACTCAGACACAGAGTTCTGTCTTGTTTATTTTTTTAGTGGTAATTACATGATGACATTTTAACTTGTAATATGTTGAAAGGCCAGATATTAGTCTAGTACTGTGTTTTGCCTTCTTTGTGGACCCCTCCCTCTACTATAGCAGACATTGGGGATTTGACTGTGTTTTTTATTACATTTTAAGCCAGTGCCCAAGGTGTCTGATATGGCACATCAGGTGACTGCATGGAAGCATGCCCTGTCCTCTGAGTTTTCCCCATACCAGCTCTTCATGCTGGTAAACTGGGGATGGGATAGAAGCACTCAGCCCAGTAGGTTACTTCTTAAGCTGACAGACACAGAGCTGGTCATGAAATCTATAAGAACGTGTTTGAATTGACCCTACTAAGGCTTCCTTGGGCCAGTACTAAATAACACACTGTGGGCCAGGCATGGTGGCTCACACCTGTGAGCTTCCCGGCACTTCAGGAACCCAAGGCAGGAGGATCACTTGAGGCCAGGAGTTTGAAACCAGCCTGGGCAACATAGCGAGATCCTTCCTCTACAAAAATAAAAATAAAAAAAGTAGTCAGGTGCGGTGGTGCATGCCCGTAGTCCCAGCGACTTGGGAGGCTAACTCAGAGGATCACTAGGGCCCAGAAGTTCAAGGCTGCAGTGAGCCATGATTGAACCACACACTCCAACCTAAGTGATAGACTGAGACCCTGTTGAAAAAAAAGGGCTCTGTTGAAGGGATGTGTTAAAAACAACATGAATAGGCCGGGCGCGGTGGCTCACGCCTGTAATCCCAGCACTTTGGGAGGCCAAGGCGGGTGGATCATGAGGTCAAGAGATCGAGACCATCCTGGTCAACATAGTGAAACCCCGTCTCTACTAAAAATACAAAAATTCAACTGGGCATGGTGGCGCATACCTGTAATCCCAGCTACTCAGGAGGCTGAGGCAGGAGAATTGCCTGAACCCAGGAGGCAGTGGTTGCGGTGAGCCGAGATCGCGCCATTGCACTCCAGCCTGGGCAACAAGAATGAAACTCCGTCTCAAAAAAAAAAAAAAAAAAAAAAAA
>NW_022436986.1:15620149-15646857 GCF_009761245.1 Sapajus apella | reverse complement strand
AAAAAAAAAAAAAAAAAAAAAAAAAAACACAACATGAATAATATATGTGTGTATACATGTATATGTGTCTTTTATGTATATTATATATAATACATGTGTGATTATGTATATACATGTATGTACATGTGTACATCCGTGTGTGTGGTTCTAACCAGTGGGTTTTTTAAAAATCACAACTCCATAGTAAAAATATATTTTGTTTCATAGTAAAAATATATTTTGTTTCAGAAAAAATATATTTTTTTCTCAAAAATATATTTTGTTCTAACCAGTGGGTTTTTTAAAAATCACAACTCCATAGTAAAAATACATTCTGTTTCAGAATACAGTACACATATATAAATTACTGAAGCAAACATTTTGTAAAACTATAGTAAGTTGCAAGTACTCTAAAGTTTCCTATTCTATTTCATTTCTTGAAAAAATGCCAACTGTGATGCATTGAATTGATTGTACAGCCAACTGGGAGGGTCCAGCCCCAAATGTGGATGGCACTGCCTCACCTAGCGATTGTCACCCGACTCCTGTCTCCTCCCCGTAACACTAGAGCCCCAGGTTTGTGGCATCCACTGGGCATGTTAGAGGCCTCCAGTGGCTGAACTTGAGAGAGAGTATTCCTACGGCCAGCGCATCCCAGGAGTTTGTCACCAGGGCCTATCCTAGCCATTGGCCATCCTCTTCCATACCCTGTGGAAGAGAAGCCCACTTCTCTGGGAGTTGACAGAATCTTCCTGCTGAGCCTTCCTGTCGTCTGAGGGACATCTGTGGAAATTTAGGGCATTCATGATGGAGAGAAGCCTCAGGCACAAATGAAGGCTGCCTTCAGATCTTTTCAGTAGTCATGGGAAAAGAGGAACTGGATGTGCAGGATCATAGAATTATGGCCAGTGGGTGGAGGCTACAGAGAGGCAGATTTTAGTGCAGAATGAGTAATAAACAGCGTGTGTGTGTGTCTCCTAAAATTCAGTGGCTCACAGCTGACACCCCACCCCACTTTCCATCTTAAGAAGGGTGATGTCCCATTGCAGAATAGAATGTTAACTATCACCTTCTGGGATTTGGGCATGAGATTTCTCTTAATGTGGCAGGAGCCATGGTGGGAGCCACCCCATAACTCTTATAGAGCTGGTGGCCCACCTGGACTGCCAGATTTTTTTTTTCTGAAACAGGGTCTTACTATGTTGCCCAGACTGGCTTCAAACTCGTGGGATCAAAGGATCCTCCCTCAGCCTCCTGAGTAGCTGGGATTATAGGCACACACCACCATCCCCAGCTACCAAATCATTGTGTCCTGGACCAGGCTTCTACCATTAATTCACGTGCTTTAAAAAATATATAAAATGAAAGATTTTACTTATATACCTGGCACATAGTATCTTATCCCGGCTTTGTAGTTCCTGTTTAAGGAAATTCCCTCTGAAGGAAATTTTAGCTCTCAAGAGTCAAAGAAGGTGTATAGACAGGTGGTATCTGTTGGTTTTGTTTGTTTGTTAAGGATCTAGGCGGAGAGACTTTCATTGCGTTTTTCTGAAGTTGAAGTCATGGATGTGGTACATGCAAGAGAGGTCGTTACATTTCTGAAGTTAGGCATCCCAAACATCTCTTCTAAAGAACTATCCTGTATTCTCATTGTTAAATAAATATCTTCTTTATTGTGAGCCTCCACAACTGCTGTTTCTGATAAATTTAGATCATTCTAAGCAGAATTTTATATACTGGCAATCTCAAAAGTAGGCTCCTTCAAGATTCCTAGGAAGCCTCCTAAGCTTGGGTTGTGTTCCACTATTCTAGTTTCTTTGCATATGATGATGCCATGGGGTTGACTCAGAAACTTTGCTCAATAGATGACAAGGCAGCCTTTGGTGAGTGGTGAGCTCGTGCATCTTCTCAGCTATATCCCTAGGAAGACATACTGATTAGCTGAGCTTGTCAGTGAAAGCCCAGATTTGCCACTAGATTATCTATAACTCTCCGTTCTCTTTTTTCTCTCAGTAGCATTGTAGGAGGAGAGAACACTTAAGTCTGGTTGACTGTCAGCTTGGATAAACATAGAAACAAACTAGAAAGAACTGATGATGTTATCCTTGGTAGAAAAGATGGTGATTCCCATACCAAATAGGTGTGAATCAGCAAATGTATGTTGTATTGTCTCTCAAGCCTAGGGTGTTCAATACACTGTGAGTAGTTAATTATAATCAAAGTAATAATATCAGAGTTATGACATAGATCCTAAGCTTTGTAGCCATTAAACATTAAACATATAAGAAATTTGTAGCATAGTGAGTTTTTTTAAATAACATGATCATCCAGGTTAACATAAGACACAGCTGCCCTCACATATCCTATCTGAGCTTTGATTTTGTCTTGTATAAAAATGGAGATAGTGGTACCTACCTTACAGAGTTATGAGGCTGAAATAAGAGGGAAAGTTACGACGTAGGACCATGTACACAGCCCAGAACTGGGCAAATAGGAGGTCGTAATACTGTTTGAAGCATTCCCATCTCATAAAGCCAGTTCCTTGACCTTATAAATTTGAAGGAATAATTAAACTAATTTGTTTAAATTGTTAAAATTATTCCTCTCCTGCCCCTGTTCACTTCTGCCCTGTCTATATTAGATTTCAGGAGGTTTCCCTTTTGTCATCTTGGCCAGACACTGGAATGTCTATCCCATTTGAATCTGGGTTTTAAAAAAGCGTGGTAGCTAGTGGCCAAGTGTCACATGTGTGCCACATCCCTAATTAGAAGTCTCCCCTAGGCGCTTCCTGGCCTGCACAATGCTGCCGACGGCCTTCTTTCCCCACTCCCCAGGCAGAGGAGCAAAGTCACAGGCTGAGGGGCCTTCCACGACTTGCCCACAAAACAGGTCTGGAGTTCGGAAGTTACATTTACTGGTTGCGCAGAGATGAGTGCAGAATTCAGCTTGGAGGTCCTGGCAGCTTCGAGTTTACTGATGTTTATGCTTTTGCTCATGTACCCACAGTTCCTGGGACACAGGAAAATGCTCAGCTGGGGTTCTGCACCCCAGCCAAGGAAGTGTCTTCACAGACTCCCCTCCTTTTAGCAACTTCATGCAGGGAGAGCTTGGGTGGACAGATGCCAGCATGGTGTTCAGAACAGTGACCCTGCCAGTGTGTGGGCACCACCTGTGCAGAGAACCTGTGGGTTCTGGTCCTCAAGGGCGGGGGTGCTCACTGACAGCAGAACCCACAGCACCAGCCCATCTTTAATGGGCTGTTTCCACCTCATTTATCCCTACTCAGCCCTCCGTAGGACAGCCTGCACTGGCAGAAAATTGCCCCCACCAATTGAGACACAGGGCACCAACGTGAGCCATCAGTAATGACAGGGCAGCTTTGCAGAACGTAAGATAGCACCTGATACCTTGGAACAAAACTGTATTTTTATGTATCTTTCGCATGTACAGCTCTTGTCTTTGACTCATCAAACTTTTTTTTTTCATTATTTCAGTTTGAGTATGAATTAATGTAAACAATTATTTCATAGGCACTTGTATTTCCTACAATTGAAGATGGATATTTGTGAAGGAAGGTAATGAGAATTTTATATTTTTCTTTTCCTGTTAGACTAGCAAAATTCCTGGCTTTAATCTAATGAGGGTTCATTTCTGGTAACAGTATCAAATCTAAAAGAGGAGTGGATGTGGAAAGCATCCTGTACAGCATTAGGCTTTGGACATCTGTTTTTATTATATGGCTGAGAGAGGCTAAGGATTGATCAACTTTGTTTCATGTTATTTTGGTTTTATTACAAAGGATGCAGCTATCTTTCTGGTAAAGACCTGAGAAATTTTAAAGGGAGGAGAGGACCCAGAATGCACAATGGGCTTCATTCAGGAAGGCAGAGCCAGCCTAATTTAGGTCCACTTCTGAACCCCTTAGCACCTCCGGATGACTCATTTTCTCTCTGGGAAGGTTTTTGCTCATCTGCCTGTGATTCAGTGCTTCTTGTGTTACCAAGACCATCTCGGTAGCTGGAAGGGAGAGGAAATTCTAAGTCAGTGGTCCCTGAGCTACCTCCTCCAAATCCTTAGTCTTTTCTTGACTTAGGGAAGAAACTGTAGCAGGTAAACCAGTGGGAACAGCACAGCATATTCCCAATCTCTCTACCCTGCCCCCCACCCCTGTGAGTTTAGCCCTGGGGAGGAGGGTCTTCAGAGGCTACCAGCGTGCTGTACCGTAAGGGAGTGTGTAGTCTCACTGTGGAAATGAGAAAGTAGCCCATGAAGCAATTAGGAAACAATCAGAACCAATAATGGCAGTGGAGACCACAGTCGTCATAAGATTTTAGGAGTTCCTGCTGGTGTGAGCTGCAAAAGCCTTTGTAGATTGCTGGGATGAGCCAGAATTGAGGTGGGTAGAGAAGTGAGGAGGTGGATTTCCCTGGGCAGTGAGAAGACACCCCACCCCCACAGTCCCACTTGGAAACAGAATGCTGAGAGCTTACAGGAGAATAGAGAGGGCTGTTCGTGTCCCACGTAGGCGGGCATCTTACATCCAGCAGGCAGAAGAGAGCTGTTGAAGGCTTTTAGGCAGGAAGGATGTGGCAAGAGCCATATCCGCAAAGATAGTATCCGTGTACACAAGGGAAGACGGGCAGAGGCCAGGGCGGTTCAGTCTGGATGGAAGGGAATGGTCAGCCCTCAAGTAAGCTGTTGTAGCATCCAGGCCAGAGACTCAGGGGCATGGCAGTGAAGAAGGTGGGGAGAGGAGGTGGGAAGTTTGAAACAAGAGACACCTTGAAGAAGGGATTTCCAGAGCCTGATGACTGTTGAGCACTCATAGAATTACAGAATTCTCATCACTTAGCTCATCCTCCCATTCAAGGTAGGAATGAATCACTTCCCTAGCACAATCTACAGGTCTTCGGGCTTTTGCTTGATCACCCCCAGTGAGGGGGAGCTCACCCTTTCATGAGGCAGCATTTTTACATTTTAGGGTAACTCAAGGTTGAAATTACCAACCCCTCTCCTGGGTCCAGGCTGTCCTTAGCAGCAGCAGAAACCCATTCTGTCCTCCTCCTCTGCACACTTAAGTCTTTTCCACAGATAGTTTGCAAACACATTTTATGAGACGGGCACTAAACTGTGCTGGCCAAATAAGGCCAGGGCCTTGCCTCCCCAGGAGCTTTTAGTCTAACTCTGCAAATACTGGAAATGGATTGTCTTCAGTGTTTCTTCTCCAAACAAAATGCTCCTTGTTGTTTCCATGTGAGTCAGGGCAAATCTGTTGAGGGCCACATCCTGGTTTCCATCTCTGGCCCCTGTCAGGTCCTCACCACCTCTCTGAGGAGAGGGTCTCTGCTGCCAAATGCATCTCAGATGTAGATCAAGCTATTTGTAACTGCGGGTCTTTCAACAGGCCCAGTGGGCCTGTTGAAAAATAGCATTTTTCCTAAGTGTCAAATTGTCCCAACTTATTTGAGCTATCCCTGGTAGCCAGCACTCAAGGTGTCATCATCTCCTTCTTTCTAAGATGTTTGATCTCATCCAAGCCCTTCACTCAGCAGGGGGAGACCCTGAAGTCCAGAGGGAAAGAAGGGATGTGTCTAGGAACATGTGGCCGAGTAAAGAGCAGAACAAAGGCTTTTGGTGTTCCCTGGTATGTATTTGGAACACCATTCTTTGGAAATGTTTTCCTTTCTGACTTCTTCCATCTAGAGGGAACCTCCTCAGCCTCTTTTCTAAGTTGTTCCCCAAATCCTAATCACCTGCTCTTTCTCCAGCCGGGATACTGGCTTAGATTTAATCGAACCCCATCTTGTTAGGAGAGCAAATAGCTGATACTCATCCTATTTCTGTCTGTCCTCCCCACGGGCTCTCAAGATCTCCAGATGAAGAAACGGATGGTGAGATCCCTGGGCCACATCTGTAACTTTAGGGATTTCATTTATAAGTCCCAGCAGGAACACAGAGTCACTTGAGGAACAATGGCCTCAGATAGGAAAAGTTGTCTTCATATGCAGCTGCGGAACCCTTCTGGGGGGCCACATTATCAGAAAGGTGGAGTGATTCACATCTTGGATACTTCATGAGCTGCCATAGAAACTGTGTTTTCTCTACTTCCCACTGGTTTGCTGGGAAGAATGCTTTTAAAGTCCCAGTGGATCCCAGTGTTGCTGTTAATGATTCCTCTTTTTTTTTTTTTTTTTGAGACGGAGTCTTGCTCTGTTGCCAGGCTGGAGTGCAGTGGCACAATCTCGGCTCACTGCAATCTCCTCCTCCTGGATTCAAGCGATTCTTCCGCCTCAGCCTCCCGAGTACCTGGGACCACAGGCACATGCCACCACCACACCTGGCTAATTTTTATGCTTTTAGTAGAGATGGGGTTTCACCATGTTGGCCAGGATGGTCTCGATCTCTTGACCTCGTGATCTGCCCTCCTAGGCCTCCCAAAGTGCTGGGATTACAGGCGCGAGCCACCGCGCCTGGCCGGATTCCTCTCTTTATCAGTGGTCTCCTCATCCTGCAAGCCCTCCTTCCTGTCATCCCCTTACCTGTTCTGCCCAGCAGTGACCCCTGCTCCAGGTCTGCTGGGTGAGCTCCTGGGCGGGCCATGGAGTCTGCAGTTGAATGCAGAAGAGAAGAGGGATCAATTAGAGAATTCAAAATATGACTGAGACAGAGGTGGAGTCATTGGCAGAAACAGGCACCAGGGAAAGCACTGAGTTTGAGGAAAGGAGAACAAGGCCAACCCAAGATCATTATTTTTAGAGAATGGCACGAAGACTGAGAGATAGACAGATCCCTGAACTCTGTCATCTTCAGGATGGTAAATAGACAAGGGATCCTAAGTCATCATAATTAGTTAATTAAGAAATTGCAGGTTTTAAAATTCAAAGTACTTCCTACTCTTCGCTTCTGTGAGGATGTTACTATTTTAGAAAGAGGGTAATCAAGAACCAAAGGGTGATTAAAACTCAGGAATTTAGTCAGAGAGCCCTATGATGAGTCTCGGGTCTTTACTAGAAAGATTTGAAGGTTCCCCATTGATCTCAGAGTACAATTTTTTCACTTTTTGTTCATATTGGAGATACGAGCCTGACCCTTCTTGACCAGCCAAAACGCTGGCAGCATTAGACCTTTAGCTTCATGTGTTTGTGATGGGTATTATTTTAAACATGAAAAGGTTGTATTTAAAAAAATATTTAGTGTGTTACATTTACCTTTACTGTTTGAGATTGATTTGTGTCACAAAGTTGCATTTGTTACAATTCATTTTTCTAACAATTCTCCACTGCCCACTGGTTTGCTGGGAAGAATGCTTTTAAATTCTTCCCAGAATTGTAACAATTTTTGTTTTGTATTGGTTAATCAAAGCAAAGAAAGACATGTGCTACCCATGATCTATGAATGTTTCAGGCTGTTGTTGGTTCTTTTGACTTTACTAATATGTTTTTCTCCTGATAGGTTAACCTGCCCTCTTAACTCAGCAGTGGTTCTAGCATCCTATGCCGTACAATGTAAGTCATGAAGGGAGCATTTCCTGGGCGGACAGATTGTTCTGATCAGTGTATGGAGGAAGTCACCAGTTCCTCCTGCTTGACTGATTCCTCTTCCCCAGGAATCCTGCTGGGTAGCACTGGGCAGCATATCTTGGCTGTCCAGATAGTCCCACTTCTTCCCAGACTTGCCCTCTCCTGTGGCGTGTGGATGTTGGATTAAGGAAGATATTTAAGGGGAAAGGTGTGGCGTTTTCTCCAACAGAGCCCATCAGACAGTAGACATTTGTTGCACATTGCATTTTCTAGAACCTTTGCTCAGGCATTTGATTTGATCTTCATACAAATCCCAGTGGGACAAATATTTTTATCAGTCATCTCTTACACACGTGGAAACCTAGACCCGGCTGGGTTAAGAAATTTGCTGGAAGTCACCTCTGCTGCTTGCTTGGTGCTACTCTAAAACATTGCAGGGATCTTAGGAATTTCTTTTTGGAGTTTTACTATAGCTAATGGCTTATATATTGATCTATAGCAGTACTGTTCAATAGAAATATAATGTGGGCCATATATGTAACTCTTAAATTTTCTAGGACCCTCATTTAAAAAAGGTAAAATGAAACAGGAGATTTTTTTATGTTTTATTTAAAGCAATATATTCAAAATATTAGCATTTTAACTTAATGTAAAAAGTTATTAGCAAGATATTTTACATTTTTTTTTATGCTAAGTCTTTGACGGTACCTCTCAATTTGGACTAACCGCACGTGGCTAGTAGCTACCATATTGGATAGAAAGTCCAGATGGAATTTTCTTCAAGGCTCGTTTAAACTGGAGTAGGAATCCGCTCTTTCAATCAGCAAAACTTTATCGAGGGTATATTCCCTTCCAAGCTGTGCAGGTAGATGCTGGGTAGGCACAATGAAAAGAACATATAGCCAGATGAGAGCGAACTGTTACTTTACAGTAAGTAGCTTTGTGGTGGCAATACAGTTCATCAACATAGTACTCAGGTAGAGCTGTTTGCAGCTCAAGACCTAAGAAATCTCTTCTACCTTCCCATAAGCCCAAACCATCTTGGCCTATTACCCTGTTGACCTACTATGTGGTAGACAGTTAAGGTAGCAAGATGGTCAGGTCTGAGAATAGGCACTGGCTGAACTACATACCCTGCTCTGGTCTCAGAAGAGGCAAAATAGCAAGAGAAGGCTGATGCGGCCTGCTGAGGTGGCCCTAGGTCCTAGGCCCTAGGCCCTAGGTGGCCTACTTCCCTACCAGGAAAGAACAGAAATGAGGGAGGTAAAGAGCAAGGTGGCTGGGCCTGCAGCTTACCCACCCACCTGCATGGAACCAGTAATTGGAGGGCAAGGGACATCAAAGATGACCACCTGTGACCCTATTCACAAGTAAGACAAGACCCAGAGTTAGTCTCTCCATCCATCCTGCATCCTAGTGGGAAACTCAAAGAGGTGAATGGGCCTGGGTGGATTTGAACCTTCCCTTCTCCCTACAGTATACCTAGGACAGGCCTGGCCATGTCACGTCCATGTGGGAAGTGGCATGATCACCAATCAGCTTGTATTCTCATTGATCTCTAGACCTTGTGAACTGTCACTGCCAGGCCAATCAGCTGAGGAGACTGGACTGAGCTTCCCCATATCTCAGAGCAGGGTTGGTGTTCACAGCCTGAGCTTCAGGTTTATGAGGCAGGAACACTAAGTAGAATACGAGCACATTCGTTTTAAATCCTGGCATCCCTGGCCCAGTGTGGTGGCTCATGCACGTAATCCCAGTACTTTGGGAGGCCAAGACGGGAGGATCACTTGAACCCTGGAGTTTGCAACCAGCCTGGGTAATGTAGTAGGACCCTGTCTCTACAAAAAAATAACTAGCTGGGCATGGTGGCATGTACCTGTAGTCTTAGTACTTTCTAAGGCTGAGGCAGGAGGATCACTTGAACCCAGGAGGTCAAGACCAGCATGGGCAACACAGTGAAACCCCATCTCTACAAAAAACAGAAAAATTAGCTGGATGTATTGGTGTGGTACCTGTAGTCCCAGCTAGTAGGGAGAATGAGAGGGGCAGTATATATATTGAACCCCGGAGGTTGAGGCTGCAGTGAGCCATAATCATGCAATTGCCACTCCAGCCTTTGTGACAGAGTAAGACCCTGTCTCAAAAAAAAAAAAAAAAAATCTGGTGTCTCTGTTGGCCATGACGAGTGATTTAAGACAGCTCTCAATGTGGCTACTTGGTTCAAATTAAGCAATAATGTGAAGGTGGTCTGTAACTGAAACATCTTTATTGTTGGACCATGTCTGGCCAAATCATTGAGAACCAGACTGGAGCCATATTACCTAGGTATCACCTTGTGCACTTGTACCTGCCCGACTTTAAGACTCTCCAGGCCTCAGTTTCATTACCTGTCACATGAGGATAATAAGTGTTTCCTTCATAGGGTTGTAGTGAGGATGAAATGAGTTACTGTATGTAAAGCTGTTAGAATCGTACATGGTATGTAGCAAGTGTTAACTCTTAACTGTATTTTCATGTCTGCCCAGAAGAAAGCTGTCAAGGAATTGCCTATTGTAAACAGTAAATTCTATTTCGAGTAAAATTTAAGAACCAAATAAAAAAATCTATGCCAAGCTTTAGTAGTCAAGTTCCCTTCTGTAAAGAACTGATAGAATGGGGGCTAAAGAAGTTATTGGCACTTAAAAAAGTACAAACTGGCTTCAGTAGAAATATTAACATTACTGTCATGCTAATAAAAGCATGGCTTATCAGGCAAGCGGTTTTGAGTATAAGCTTTTATCCCTCTACCTTCAATAAACATATAATGCATAGCATACATTTCTTTAAGATTATTTCTTGCGCCAGGCATGGTGGCCAACACCTATAATCTCAGCACTTTGGGAGGCTGAGGCGGGCAGACTGCTTGAGCCCAGGAGTTTGAGACCAGCCTGGGCAACACAGTGAAACCCCCTCTCTACAAAATACACAAAAATTAGCTGGGTGTCGTGGTACACCCCTGTAGTTCAAGCTACTAGAGAGGCTGAGTTGAGAGGATTGTTTGGGCCCCGGAGGTTGAGGCTGCAGTGAGCCCTAATTGCACCACTGTACTCCGGACTGAGCAACAGAATGAGACCCTGTCTCAAAAAAAAAAAAAAAAAAAAAAAATTATTATATATGAAATTACAGGATCAAAAGGTATGCCCATATTTTATGATATATTTTGCTAAATTCTTCTAAGAGGGGCATCTAATATAATGATAAGTCCTCACTATGACCAGCTAACCAAAAGCACATTTTCCTTTACATAAAAAATATAGTCAGGGACAGTGATTTGCACCTATAATCCCAGCTACCCAAGAGGCTGGTGGGAGGATTGCGTGAGCCCAGGAATTAGAGGCTGCCATGAGCCATGATTGTGCCACTGCATGCCAGCCTGGGCAACAGAGCAATCCCATCTCTTAAAACAACAACAACAACAAAAAAGTGATCTGCTGGTAAAGTACCTGAAAATACACAATGGTGGAAAATTGTTAATGGCCTGTCAAGGCTTTATGAAGCTCAAAGAATAAAGTATGTTTTTTTGAAATATGTGTTTATTCCAGAATGTTCTGTGGACCTCTGCCACATAGAGGTCTGCACCAGCCTCAGGGTGCACAGGTAGATAAGACACACTGCTCTCCCCAAGGAGCCTGCAGCCTATAGGGAGGCAGATGTGGATGATACTTGCAGTGGACATGGCCACCAGGAATGTACTTCATCCTGCTTGGGGAGAGGGGCGAGCATCTGGGAAAATGTCCTAGGAATGACCCCTGAGAACCACCTGTAAGATCTGGTTGGAGTTGGATGAATAGCAGGTAAAAGACTTTCCCAGTACGACAACTGGACAGCTTGGAAGTGCTGTACATTGGAACCTGGGATGTGTACCCTCTCTTTGCTGTAAAACATAAAATAGTATCAACCAGAAGAAAGCGTAGAACTTAAAAGACAAGGTATTTCCCACATAAGCACTTCCACTTCTGTTTGCTAAAATTAGCTTTTGCATGTGTTTCTTCCCCACAAATAGGAAATGGATTACTTAGCAGCTTGGAGTGTATAGTGTAGCAAGTAGGTAAGAGTACTCTGGGACTGTGATCAGAGTCTAGCCTCCAGATTAGCAGCTGATCAACAGTGGCAGACCACTTTAGGTCTGTTTCCTTATCTGTTTAGTGGGGATTAAAAGCAGTGCCTATATCACAGGATTCTCCTGAGTATCATGTGAGATGATGTCATTGAAATCAGTGTGAAACCGCCCAGTGTTTTGCAGATGTTTATCACTGTTTAACTTTGTTTCCCCCTAGTGGTTAGCACTGTGCTTTGCACAGAGTAGCCGCTTAAGATTTAAAGTGAAAACCACCCGAAAGGGAGGGTCATTGGTTCTATTTGAAGTTCAGAACATTTGTCAGCAACTTGACTAAAGAGAGAAACTTGCTGTTTGTTTGCAGAATGACACTGGGGTTGGAACTGTTAACTAGTATGATGGATAATCTTATTGGGATCCAGGGGGATCTCCATGAGCTAATGAAACCAACAGAGTAGAAATTCATAGGACTCCATCTTGAGGCTCAGGAAAGTCACTTACAGCATTTGGTTGGCCTTTGGGGACATGCCTGCCATCATCAAATGGCCAGCTGCGGCTCACAGGCCTGGCAGGCAGGCTGGCTGGCTGGTAGGAGCACTAACTGGGGCTCAGGTCACCTGGGTTCTGATCTTGACCTTGTCCTAAGGGTCTCTTTTTCTTTCCAGACCTCAGTTTCTTCCCTCTTAACATGAGGGGTTTGAAGGAGGTGATTCTAATGCTTTCTAGCACTTTCCTCATTGGGCCTGCTGTGTCAGGGCATCTAAATGATTTCCTATGAATGCACTATTGTATATTTAGCTCTGCACAAACTCACCAGCTATATAGCCTTGACATTTCTTTCCGTAACTTGGCCACACTTGGCTGGCCTTAACACCCTGTAGTCCAACGTAGACCAAGTCTGCATACATAGGTCACTTGGTTCTCTGCCCTTTTCCCCTTCCAGAATTGAACTTTGCATCAGCCTCTGTACAGATCAGTTCCGAGCACCTACTGTGTGCCATGCCTGGTGCTGGGCCCTAAAGGTGAGTCAGACCCATTCCCAGCACTCAAGGCACAGTGTAGGAAGGAAACAGATTCCTTCATTATGTTGCAGATCTCAAAGAGCAGCCCTGTGGTGTGAGGGCAGTTAGGTGAGCAAAGCTGAGTGAGACATGACCTTTGCATCTACTATTTTTTTGTTTTTGTTTGTTTGTTTGTTTCCATTTTGAGATGGAGTCTGGCTCTGTCACCCAGGCTGGAGTACAGTGGCACAATCTTGATTCACTGCAACCTCCACGATTCTCATGCCTCCGCCTCCAAGTAACTGGGATTACAGGCCTGTGCCACCACGTCGGGCTAATTTGTATTTATAGTAGAGACTAGGTTTTACCACGTTGACTATGCTGGTCTCAAACCCCTGACCTCAGGTGATCCACCCACCTTGGCTTCCCAGAGTTGGGATTATAGGCATGAGCTACTGTGCCCGGCCGCATTGCCCTTTCAACTTTCTGGAGAAATTCACCCAAGCAGCCACCTGGCTCACCCACTTCCCTTTTGAGAATGGCCACAAAGTATTACTGTATCTTTCCCATACTCTGTGCTTGTAACAGAGGAGTTATTTGATTTGGAAATCTTTGGTGTTGAATTGAGAGTCCATAGGAGCCTCCTGGCATTGCAGCAAGCTGCAGGAAGAAATTCAGTAAAATAATTGGAAAGATCAGGGCTAATATATATATTTTTAATGAAATAGAAGGTTTTTTTGTTTTGTTTGTCAAGAAAATGGACTACGAGATCAGTTGCCACATGAGAGCTAGAGATTGTCTTCTCACTTCTGTTTTTAGACAAATGGGAAAACTGTAGATAAGGGAAGTGGTTGTCCTCAGGTCCCGTAAACCTGGTCCTTGGCTCTTCACCTGGTGCCATCCTTTTTCCCAGTTTCCTCAATGGTGCAGACACCCAGATGGTTTGAGTCCTTGGGGTACTCGGACACTTGCACAGGTTGAGCACTGCACAACTCTCAGAAATGCCCATCACTTCATAGGCATCAGCAATTCAGTTCATGTTCGCAGACAACAGTCAAGGGTCTCAAGGGAGCAGTACCATTTGGCCCAGGGGCTAGTCTGGAGGTCACCCTTCTCATTCTCTCTGCAGCTGCAGGTGCCTAATGTGATTCCCCTGATAGCCCCAGAATCTCTCTTCATATTTTCTAACTCCCCTTAGAATGTGTCTTTCTCCCTAGGAAATTTGCTGTCGCCCGAACCCTGACTCTTCAGCTTTACTCCCACCTACCCCTTGTCCTTGTGGCCTCTGAGCACATCCTGGTCCTCTTTCTTCCACACCTCCCTGAATCCCAGGGGATGGGTTAGGATGCAGAGAGTGGTCAAGTCAGCATGGCCTCCCTTCTGCCTACACCCAGTTTTTAGAGCAGATTGGTTCAGTGTTACGGTAACCTTGGGGTATGGTAGAGAAAGCCTGCACCATACGTGGCATACGGATCATGGCATTTTTCCCAGTGGGTTCTCATTATCCAGGGGCATGAGTGCAAACTGCTGTGCTGACCGCAGTGTATGGAAGAGGTATGGGATTAGAACAGGGCCTAGGTTCAAACACCATTTCCCAGTTTTCTCCCACTATATCCTTGGGGAGAATGAGAATTTGGTTGGATCATGTGTGATAGTATCTTAGCACATAGTGAAGGCTCAGATAAGTGTGGAATCTGGAGCTAGCACGAAGCTTCAGTTCGTGTGGTACAGAACTTACCAAAGAGCATTTCCAATTAATGTTATTCTGGTGATGCTGTAGATGCTTGTAAATACAGACCATTTTAAATAGGCAAAACTAATTATGACTTTCCCTTATTCTGTCTTGATAGCTGATTTTGGAGACTATAATTCTTCCATACATCATCCAGGCTATCTTTCTGATAGTCACTTTATACCCGATCAGAATGATGACTTTTTAACAAAAGTCGAATCTCTGCATGAGCAGCACAGGTGAGGCGGGCTGGGGTGGCCTACTTTGGGAACTTGGGTCGGGTATTTTCAGACATCATATCCCTTTGTGTTTGATGCAACCTCTTTCTTTTGTGCATGAATCCTCTTTCAAGATGTCGGGGGTTTTTGAACCTTTGAGCTGGTACGGTGGCAGATATATTTGGCATAACTAGCATTTCTGTAAAGTGTAAAATCCAGTAAGAGTTTAGGGTGATGGCTGCTGTGTCCTTTTCAAGATGTTATTGAAATCAATAAATTCCTGAAGGAAATGCCCATTTTGAAATCTGATTGCCCCTCCAATGGACTGTACCAAGGTAAACCTCTTAGCAGTTTACCACATTTAATTTAAAAAAAAACTATTCCTTCAGGTCTTATCAAACAGACAGACGGATGTAAAATGCTGACCAGTCTTCTGGGTTCAGTTCATGAAAAGTGCCCTATGTCCAAGTGGGGAGCACCAGCCTTCCGCAGTTGCCTCTGCATGTTTGTTGCGAGCCTCAGCTCTGGCACATATGCCCAATTCTGGCTCCTCTTCCCCTTATTTCACTTAAAGCTACAGCAGCAGCTGCTCAGACCAGTCAAATAAAGGCCACCCTGACCAAGAAGGCCAGCTCTCAAGGGACCGCTCTCTTCTTGGGAAAGCCATAAAAACAAAGGCCAGGCAACTGAGTGTCCTTTCTAAGAAGGTACTGCCAAACCTCTCTCCCAGAATTATTCCCGGGGCAGAAGTCAATGTCCTAAAATAGTACCAGGCCAGTGGCGTTTGAAAGTTTGAGGCCACTGCTGAAAGAATGGATAAAGGCAGAGAGACCTGAAGATTCCCTACTAATTAGCAACTTGGAATAATTAGGGCAGAGATTCTAAAGGTAACAGTCTTCTCCATCTGAATACTGAAAGCTCACTAAAGGGGAAGTATTATTTAATTTAAAAACGAGAGGGTTAGAGGGAGTCACATTCAAGGGATAAGAAGAAAAACTTGGCTTAGTAGAACTTAGCGTTAGATTGTTTAAGATTGATAACATAAGACATTTCATAACCTTACAGAAATGCTATCAAATGTTCTAGATTTTTTAAAATCGGAGTTAATGTTCTCTATTTATTGGTTGAACCCTGCTTTTTGTCTTTTCTGTAGTGGGCTAAAGCAATCAGAAGCAGAATCCTGCTATATCAACATAGCGCGGACCCTGGACTTCTATGGAGTAGAACTGCATGGTGGTAGGGTATGTATCCTTGTCATTCTTGGATCAGACATTATGATAATCTCTGAAAGTTTGAAAACTTCTTTGATGAAAGTTTCTTTTTCATTATCACAGGACTTTTTAAAAGATACTTGGAAGGTTTATTAAGTCATACTGAATTTTTTGTTTGTCAGTTGTCCAATTGCTTTTTTTAATGTTCACTTTTATACTTGAAGACTTTTTCCTTTTGAGGGTTCAGGGGACTAGAAACTGGTAATTTTTGTAAAACCATTTTATATTATGGTTTTAAAAGACAAAAAATAGGTTTAAATTCATTTGTCAAGTGACTGTTTAAGGAACCAAGATTTCAAGTACTTAATCTCAAGTGCTGCTCAAATTAGAGCTAGTTACTCAAATATGATAGTTTTTTAAAAGATTACGGTGGTTTGATTGTGAAAATCAATAAATATTTTAAACTAGTCATGGCTATTTTAATCAGATTTACTAACATCCGTCATCTGCCAAGCAATTTCTATGCACCAGTGGATTATTTCCTGCAGTGATACCTCGAGTTCTCTATATTATCATGAACCCCATTTTACATATGGAGAAACTGATACTCAGGGACTTAACCAAGGTCACACAGCACACAAGTTGTAGCTTCAGCACATGACCCCGCACTGTCTAATTAGTATCTGACCTTTCAGCAGTGACATACATTCTCTTTCTGTGATTGGCCCTCATCATAACCAAAAGGAAGCAAATATTAATTGAGTACCTACTATTAACTAGCCTTTATCCAGATGCTTTCATATGAGACCATAAGGTCTCATCTTGGGATCATAGAAACCTTGTGAAATCAACTTTCTAGTTATCCCTGTTTTATAAATGAGGAAACTGAGGCTCATAGAGATTGAGTAAATACTCAAATTTTAAACCTATATATTTTCAAAGTTTATAGAAGCACTTTCATTTATTGGTTTCACTTCGGTCCCTTTACAGTCCTGTGAGGTAGGCAAGTTGTGATACAGATAATAAGGAAGGAAAAAGGAATTAGATCTTGCAAAATAACAACTTTGGGACTTGACTGTTCATTTTTATTTCATTTGCAAATAATACTTTATCTTAGATAGAATGTTTTGGAGAACTTTAATCAGTGGCGAAGCAGGACTTTATATCTGCCTGAGTTGAGCTGTGCTCTCCTACCCCAAGAACTGTCAGTGAAATGACTCTCAAGGGCTCTGAGGCCAGATAATACCTGCCTGGCTAAGACCCCCAAGGTACCAGAGGGGGTTTGGTCATAGTAGGCTGACCTACATGAACTAACAACCCTTGAATCTCCATTGCTTCATATCACAAGGTTTATCTTTCAGTAATTGAACATTTACATTGAGTCCAGGAATCTTCCAGGGCAGTCCCCCTGGCCACTGCAATAACTCAGCAGTCAAGGCTGCTTCCGTGTCATGGCCATCTTCCCGTATGGCCTCCATGTTTGTCATAAGGGAACAGGAGGCTGCAGGGTTACACACCAGCTCTTAAATGCTTCAGCCCCAAAGAGACATACATTCCTCCTGCTCAGAGCACAGGGGACAGAACTATTCACCGAGCTCTGCCTTCTGCAGGGGGAGCTGGTGAATGGAGGTTGGGCCTGGGAATTCAGTGAGCAGTAACTGTGCTGCAAGGGTTGAGGTGCATACTGAAAGACCACAGGATTAGGAGATTTGGGACCTGCTCTTTGGCTCGCCCAAACCATTCATTTATTTCTTTGTACACTCAATTTTTATTTCCTTTGCTAATTTGTTCTGTCACACCTGCTTTATACTCCCTCTATTATGACCTTGAGTATCACATTTAAATGCACTTCTACCCTTCATCAAGCAAATTCAGTTTTGTTGTAAGTGTGTGATTTCTGTTGGGTACTGATGGTGAATACTTTCTGGACTTTCCACCGTATCAGCACTGTTTTGTTTGTCCTGTTTCTCTAACTCCATGTTCACTTTGCGATTCACAAATGATTTGCCCCACAGCAAAGGGGAAATGGACATTTCTTATGCCTTTCACATGACTCTTCTGCAAACTCCATAGGCCAAGCCCCCTTCTAGGTTTTTATCTTCTCTCATTTCAGCCTGATAAAAACCCTTTGAGGTGGGTTCTATCATCTTTATTGTACAAGAAGAAAAACCAAGTCTCAGGGTCCCAAAATTATGCAGCTAGTAGGTGCCAGACTGAAGTCTCACACTCAGTTGTAACTCACTCACACCGTTCCCCCCCTTTATAATTACGTGCATCTGAGCCAGGCACAGTGGCTCACACCTTTAATCCCAGCACTTTGGGATGTCAAGGCAGGAGGATTCCTCAAGCCCAGGAATTCAAGACTGGCCTAGGCAACATAGTGTGACCCTAGCTCTACAAAAAAAATTAGCTGGGCATGGTGGCACATGCCTATAGTCCCAGCTACTTGGGAAGCTGAAGCAGTAGGATCACTTGAGCCCAGGAGGTTGAGGCTGCAGGGAGCCATGTTTGCACCACTGCACTCCAGCCTGGGCATGAAAGCAAGACCCTGTCTCTCAGAGGAAAACCAAACAAACATAAACCAAGTATCTGATTGTGAAAACAGGAAGGTAAATGGCTCAAGAGGAGGAACCGTTTTATTTTTAAATTTTATTTGTACTCACCTTGATCTCAAACAGATTTAAAACAGATTGTAGTGGCTCTGTCTTCTGTATCTTCATTGTCCACAGCAATGCCCAGCAGTTAGGCTCGTGTAAATGTTGGATACATTGGATTTAGAAGCAACCTTTTTTTTTTTTTTAAACAGGGTCTCCCTCTGTTGCCTAGGCTGGAGCGTGGTGGCACAATCACGGCTCACTGCAGCCTCCACTTTTCAGGCTCAAGCAGTCCTCCCACCTCGGCCTCCTGAGTAGCTGGGATTATAGGCATGTGCTGCCACACCCAGCTACTTTTTGTATTTTTTTTGTAGAGACAGGATTTCACCATGTTGCCCAGGTTGGTCTCAAACTCCTTAGCTCAAGGGATCCACCCTCCTTGGCCTTGTAAAGTGCTGGGATTATAGGCGTGAGCCACCTTACCCAGCCAACATTTCTTAAGTAGATTTAGAGTCAGCAGTTCTACACTTAAACACATTTTCATCATCATTTCATAATAGCTAAAGCGTTTACAGTCATGGAAATTGAGATTTGTAAAAAGCTTTGCAAAGGGGTGAGGCCTTTCTGATTTAGTGCTGATTGTTGAAAATTTAAAGCTTGAGTATTCATTTAAATGATTCCATGGAATGAGTGGGCTTATTTGGTAACGTTCTAGACTAGTGACACCCACATGTTGCTTGACAGGCAGTGTTCACTTTAGAAGAATTTGGTGCTTAGTACTTGGGTCTTAAGTATCTGTTAAATGGGGCTTTTTGCCAGTTTTCAGTAACATTTTCCCCTTTGGAGCCTATACATGTTACTATTTATAACAGCGAGGGTGCTTTAAAGCCATCAGAGGGCATCAGCTCAACTGTAACATGCTGTGGATCTGAGATCTTCCTTTTTACAGGATCTGCACAATTTAGACCTGATGATTGGAATTGCTTCCGCGGGCATTGCTGTGTACCGAAAATACATTTGCACAAGTTTCTATCCTTGGTAAGTGCAAACAGTTCTAATTATTTTCTGAATCATGCTTTAAAAATATGCCGAACAAAAGTAATGTTACCTCCCGTTCTAAACGTCTATTTCTGAAGATGGGATAGAGATTTTCCCCCAAGTTTTAACCTCTGACCTCTAAATTGATCCAGATTTAGTACTTGGGAAAATTAGAGTTTGGTTCTCATTAGCATTTCCCTCCCCCAGCTCACCCTGTGGTTGGGAGACTCTGGAAACCCAGTGGATAAAATGATGCAAGGCAGGCCTTGGCATTAAGAAATTTTTCCTGGGCAGTGCATTGGTCAGAATTCAAAGAAGGGCTTTCTCTGGGCAGAAACCATAGTTTCAGCTCTGTTCCTCGGTTATTAATTGAATCTTTACCAAATGTCCAGCTCTGTTCTAAACTCTAAAGAGACCTAGACACGTGCAACTGAGTGCTTGCCCTCTGAGCTTACGGGCCTGGTGGGAAGAGACCTGTAGGCCAGCCTGTCCCTCATTACCCGTGAGTGGAACTGAATTTTGAAGAGAAGTTTGAATTTAATGTGCCAGGCACCAGGGAGCTTTCTTAGGGCAAACACCACCAACATAATACCATCTACATAATGATAATGTGATGGTGCACAGAATAAGGTGCACACATCACCAGGAAGGTAGAGAAGAGTGAGTGCCACAGACGGCGGGAGATGCAGATGGAAAAGGACAAGCAGGGAAAAAAACATGGAGTTTTGGCAAAACAGCGGCAGCAAGGAAGGAAGTTAGGGAATGGGGATAAGAGAAGATTTGGTGCCAGGTATGTGCCACACAGAGTTTGACCTTTGATGTCTAAATCTGCTCCCCAACTTGGGAACATAGAATTTCATTACCTGAAACCCAAAGATGTTCATCACAGCATTATTTATAATGAGAAAAAAACCTGTAAGTAACTTAAAATTATGGAGTATTACATAATAATATGTATGAAATTAACAATGAGTTAATAATATACTCTATTATTATATACTCTTATTATATTTAATATTAGAATAATTACATATTACATATAAATATATAATTATATAATATATAACAAAATTATTATTATTAATAGCTGTAATTACTATTGCATGCTTACTGTGTCCAAGTCCTGTTACTGTGTATTTTCTTTGATTTATCTCCTTTAAACTCAAAATAGGCATTATGTAGGTTATTATCCCCAGTTTTACAGAGGCGGAAACAGAAGTACAAAGAAGTTAAGTAAGATCCTGTCCAGGGTCACACAGCTAATAATAATCAAGAGTAGTTAAAACTCACATCAGAGTCTAGCTCCAGAGCCTATATACTTTTGTTTCAACACTAAAAATGATGTTTGTAGGAAAACCCTTAAGTAGGATACATACTTACAGATGCTTAGTTTCAATATAAACAAATATAAACTTAAATTCAGTTATGTTTCAATATATCCATTTTCCAAAACCAAAAAATGTGACAGCCATGTTCAATTTGACACTAACATCAGTGTCACAGATAGCAGGGTCTCCTTTCCATCTTTCTTTCACCTTGTCTCTGTTAGAAGCCCATCAGAGGAAGCAGGAAACCCCAGCTTGCCTGGCAGGCTATGCCCGGGCAGCTCTCTGGCCCACTCAGGACTAAGATCAGGCTAAGCAGAGGGCAAATGGGCCCAGGGCTCAATTTTTCATACCCAGCCCCTCCAGATGCTGGGGGCTTCCCCCAGGTGTCACAGGCCTAAAGCCCCCTGGGTCCAGCTTAACTGTGGCCGAACTTCCTAAGGGCCCACAGACAAGGGCTGGACCCTCACATTGTGAAGAAGCTGTGGGTCCCACAAGGTCACTGCAGGAGATAAGTGGGGTCTTGATCAGGAGAAGCAGGTTTGTGAACAGAAGCCTTTTCGGTAGAGCCTGCAGGGACTCTTCAACCCCAGGGCTCACCCACAGACCTGCTGAAGCCTCCCTCACCCTTCAGCATCAAGCTGGCTCCTGTCAAGGCCTGGCTCCTGCCTCCAGTGCAAACCTCAGAGACTCCCAGGGTGACAAAGTAGGTACATGGGCAAGTGCCCAGGAGGGGCAGAACGTAAGAAAGGCCCTAAGCCTATAGGGGAAGGCACTAGGATCTGAACACCAGCTGAGCTTTGGCCCAAGGAAAATTCTAGAGAGAAGGGGCAGGGTGTATAGGTGCAGAGATGAGAGAGAACCCAGCTAGTGAGTCGGGAGGAGTGGGGCAGGCCAGGCTGGAGCTGGCCGTGGGCGTGGGGAGCTGCAGGAGAGGGGCCTGATCATGGAAGGCCTCACAGGCCATAGGAGCCTATAGGCTCAGTTCTTAGTGCTCTTATGAAACTCTAGGCTTTCCTGCATGCAATGCTCACAGTTACAGTGATTTACTTACACCCATCATTCTTTATGTGGCACCTGTCTCCCTCACTGGATTATAAGCCTGGCATAGGACTTCATACATCCTAGGCTCTCAGTGTTTTTTTTTTTTCTTATGAATGAATGAAGGGCAATAGGGATCCCCCATGAGGTCCCAAGCGTGGAAATGACAGAGTTCATGTCTGTGCATAATCAGATTTGCTGATTTTCCCACTTGAAGAATTGATTATAAATAATTATTCAGGTGGGGAAATTGGGGTCAGAATGGGAAAGGGATGCTGAGCTGGAACCCTGGGAAGCCTAGGAGGCCTGCCAGGCCCTTCTACAAACCCTGTATATGAAGCCAGCGGTAGGAGAAGTAAGAGGTCCACAGATTGTGTGTGCCAAACAAGGCAAGGTAAGAACTTGGCCAGTGTGGTGGCCCATACCTGTAATCCCAGTACTTTAGGAGGCTGAGGCAGGAGGATCATCTAAGTTCAGGAGTTCGAGACCAGCCTGCCCAACATGGTGAAACCCCATCTCTACTAAAATACAAAAAACCTAGCTGGCCAAGGTGGTGGACGCCTGTAGTCCCAGCTACACAGGAGGCTGAGGCAGGAGAATCGCTTGAACCCCAGAGGCAGAGGTTGTAGTGAACCGAGATTGCGCCATTGCACTCCAGCCTGGGTGACCAAGCAAGACTCTATCCCAAAAAAAAAAAAAAGAAGTCAAAGGGGGAGTTGGTTCTCCCGACTTGTTCTGCAGAACAGGAATTTTTGCATCTGCCAGTTGGCACAGGAGAATTGTGAGGAGACTTCCCAGACTTCAGGGAGTTGTCAGAGCAGTAACACACACTAGAAAGAGTATCTCCAAAAGGGATGAGCCCAAACACCCTTCTCATTCTTAGACTATTAACCTGCAGTCACCCAAGAAAATTTACTTCACAGTTACATCTACCAACAGATTGTTGAAAATAGATGTGCATTAGATAATATTTAATATGTAATAGAGGTATATTGCTGTTCCAGCTGGGGAAATGGCCCATGAGTAGTTCAACTTTCATGTTACCTACACTGCCTCTCCATTCTAGAATGCTCTACCAAGGTCTTCATATGATCCTAGAGAATAGTAAAATGCCTTCATTTCCCCAAAGTATCTCAGAAGTAAAGATTCTAGCAGGGAAATATGTGCCCTTTGTATAGATTACCGAAATTTTGCATAAATGAATGATAGTCGACCCTTAGTGTACTTGGGGGACTGGTTCCAAGATCACTTGTAGTTACCAAAATCCACACAGACTTGTCACACCCTTGGCTCTGCAGAGCTCGTGTATATGAAAAGCCAGCCCTTTGTATATGTGGGTTTCACATCCTGCAAATGCTGTGTTTTCCATCCATGTTTGGTTGAAAAAAATCCCCCACATAGTGGACCCCACAAAGGGATCAACCTTTGTTGATCAAGGGTCAACTGTAAATGTATTTTTTAAGTTGTTTTTAATTAAAGAAACAAGCATTGCAGGTGCACTGTGTGTCAAGGTAGGGACTTGACATTCCTAATCTGCTTGAATCCTCACAAGGCAGCTCTCTGAGAGAGGCAGTGTTTTCTCCACTGTTGGGAAGACTTCATAGTGGAGAGCTTAGGAGCACAGCCTTCAGAGTCAGCTGAGACCAGGGTGCAGGTCCTGGCTCCAGGAATTTCTAGTTGAACGATCTTGAGCACTTTGGTGATGTCTCTGAGCCTCAGTTTCCTCATCTGAAAACTGGGTATAACAACATGTACTTTTCAGGATTGTTGCAGGACTTCATTGAGAGCATGTTTATAGAGCTCTTAGTAGCAGACTAGTATATAAAAAATGCTGAGTTAGTGGTGACTGAATTCTGTTATCTTGCAAATGATAAGTAGGCTACTTGACACGTGGCTGTTAAGTAATGGAGCTGGGGTTCAGGCCAGGTCTCTCCTCTTTCAGTTGCTCCATGCTGCTCTCAGCTGTCTTCCCCATGTATATACCAGCTCATGCAGAGCTGCAGTGCCACAAAAGCAGCTTATAGCAAAGAGAGCGCATGGCCCAGGTTTCTCGTTATTTAAAAGCCACATCATAATCCAGTGGCCCTTATGCGGTGCTCAGCTTCAGTCAGCTACTTGGTGTTAGCCCACAGTAATGGGGCTGCCATCATTTCTGCAGAGAAGTAAACTCTAGGCAGCCAAGAGCCCCCAGTCATCGGGATCATGGAATAAAGGACATGCATTGAGAGGCATCAGCTTCAATCTGGCCGATCCCTGATGTGCTTTGTTTGTGTTTTGTTTTATTTTTTGAAGGGTGAACATTCTCAAAATTTCTTTCAAAAGGAAAAAGTTCTTCATACATCAGCGACAGAAACAGGTAAGTAGTTATGTCTGTGCTTGCTTTGTTTTTTTGTTTGTTTGTTTTGTTTTGTTTTGTTTGTGTGTGTGTGTATGTGTGGTCTCACTATGTTGCCCAAACTGGGCTCAAAGGATCCTCCTGCCTCAGCCTCCCAAGTAACTGGGACTAGAAACATGTACCACTTTGCCCGGGTTCTTGTGTTTTTAAGTTACTTTAGCTTTTAGTTCTTTGAGGGTTGAAGGCAGTTTGCCATGTGCTTAACAAGGAAGAAAGAGCATGCCATTGTGGAGCCAGAGTCTAGAGGATCCAGTGCTTGTCTGTGTAATTCTGCTTGGCTGGTTGGAGGATTAACTTGCTTTGGAGTCAGAGACAGTGGTTCAGATCCTGGCTCTTCCACTTACCAGCTAGACAGGTTACTTAACTTCCCCTAGCCCAGGTTGCCTTGTTTCCAAAAATGCTATAATGCCCACTTCTTAGGGAATTGTGAAGATTAAATAAAAGAGCATTGGTCAAAGCACCTGGCAGAGAGCCCACCGCAAAGTAGCAGTGAATGTCATCAAGGTCTGCTCCCCCCTCCATGATGTGTTGAAACTGCATGATGGCTTGGTAGGTGTATGTATCTCATAAGCAAAATCCATAGCAAATGTGATAACTCCGTTTGCTCATCCATACAGAGAAACAGAACTTAGAGATGAGGAAACGGAGGCTTCCACGGCTAGTGAGTCCGGGAAGCTGGAATTTGAACCAGACCATTACGAATCTGAGACATCAGCTCTTTCCACAACACTACACTCCATCTTTTTATGCTGCATGATTTCACTGTCACTGTGTCCATTTCCCAGTTTTTCAAAGTTAATGTGTGCTTAAAATGGCCTCACAGAGCAGTGAACTCTTAGAAATAAGGACACAAAAGATCAGAGCAGCTAGGACTGGAATCTGGATCGCCTGACCACTCAGTACAAGATTCAAGATGGTAAAAGAAATACATAAGATGGCAATTTAACATGAAAACAGAAAACCTAAACTCATGCAGAATGCAGGCAAAGCAAATGACTTAAATGATTATTATATATGAGCACTGGATTCAACTCTGTGCTTTGTGGAAAGCAAGTAGAGAAAAACCCAAAGGTTATAAACTTGCTGTTGTCTGATAGATGAAAGAGTATTTCTTTAGGAGAGAGATGTTCCCAGAGCTAAAATTTAAAAGGAATGTATCAGACGGTTTTTATCTGGTTGCTCCAAATATATCCAGCCTAGAAATGTAAACAGATTTGAAATCAAAGCATTCGTGAAGGACCACAGATGATGATAAAGAATAGATTCTGGTCATCTCTAATACCATGTTCATAAAGACAGCTAACAAATCATGCTCTTGAATATTCCGGTAACACTGGTTTGTGGCCAAGTCATTTTGAAACCAGTTTTCTGCTGTCTGTTGCCTCTTACCTCATTTCACCAATGTGGGCTAAATGCTTGCAATTCCTTGCTCCTATTTCTGTGTGGGTGAAATCTTGACTGTTTTTCCTCCCAGGCTGAATCCAGGGAACATATCGTGGCCTTCAACATGCTGAATTACCGATCTTGCAAAAACTTGTGGAAATCCTGTGTTGAGCACCATACATTCTTTCAGGCAAAGAAGCTACTACCTCAGGAAAAGAATGTTCTGTCTCAGTACTGGACTATGGGCTCTAGGAACACCAAAAAGTGAGTGTGCTATAAAGACTCTATCCATACTAGGCTGAGATGTAAATGCATCCTGTTCATCAGTGAATAGAGGACATTGTTGGGCAGAGAAGGGAACCCATCGTCCAGGGGCCCCAGGCATTGGATCTCTGAACCATGACTAAAAGCCTCCCGGGGGCAACAGTGTCTAAGGGACATCTCATGTTCCCAGCGTTTGTTTCTGTCCCCTAACTCTGCTGAATTCAGTGTTCCCAAACAGCCAGAATTGCAGCTGCACCCTGCACTGCGACATAATAAAGGAAGTGGAGCAATGGCTGTGTGTGTCTCCTGGTGGCAGCGTATTGGGCTATCCCAGCCTGATGCCACTGTGCCAGCCTCTCCCACAGAACATGAATTCCGTAAGATGTTCTGTAAAAATGAATGAAGGAATAGGAAAAGATTTCCAGAGTCAAGTGACTTTGGGATATGTTGCCTATAATAATTACAAAATAGTAGTAATCACAGTTGATAATTACTGAGCATTTACTTGGTGCTGGGCACATAATTATATTTGATTCTTACAACTCTCCTATGAGATAGGTACTTTTATCCACAGGAATGATATTCAAAATATTTAATGACTAGTACAGGAAAAGAAATGGATGTAAAATTATATATTTTTTATATAAATATATATAAATTTTTAAATTCTAATTTAGATAAAAATATATTCTCTAAATAAAATGATTATTGGTACAGTAAAAGAAATGGATATAAATTTATATATATAATTCATATATACATTTTAAAATTCTAATTTAGATAAATTTATTTATTCTCTAAATGAAATAACCATGCAGTTTATATTTTTATTTCTTTGTTCTTCGACTACCTTGTAAGTATAAGAGATAGCATGAATTGTCTATTTATTCTTCTGTTTTTTTTTTTTTTTT
>NW_022436986.1:15544996-15620049 GCF_009761245.1 Sapajus apella | reverse complement strand
TTTTTTTTTTTTTTGAGATGGAGTCTTGCTCTGTCATCCAGGCTGGAGTACAATGGGGCCATCTTGGCTCCCTACAACCTCCGCCTTCTGGGTTCAAGCGATTCTCCTGCTTCAGTCTCCCAAGTAACTTGGATTACAGGAGCACACCACCAGGCCTGGCTAATTTTTGTATTTTTAGTAGAGAGAGGGTTTGGCCAGGCTGGTCTCGAACTCCTGACCTCAGGTGATCTGCCCACCTCAGCCTCCCAAAGTGCTGGGATTACAGGCATGAGCCACCTTGCCCAGCCAATTCTAATTTCTTTTCTTTTTTTTTTTTTTTTTTTGAGACAGAGTCTCACTTTGTCGCCCAGGTTGGAGTGCAGTGGTACAGTCTCAGCTCACTGCAACCTCCATCTCCTGGGTTGAAGCTATTCTCCTACCACAGCCTCCCAAATAGCTGGGATTACAGGTGCCTACCCCCACGCCCAGCTAATTTTTGCGTTTTTAGTAGAGAGAGGGTTTCACCACGTTGGCCAGGCTGGTCTCGAACTTCTGACCTCAGGTGATCCAGCCGCCTTGGCCTCCCAAAGTGCTGGGATTACAGGCATCAGCCATTGCGCCCAGCCATTATTTCTAAATCATTTGTTGGTTTTTCAAAATTGTTTTTGTGATTTGTTGTTGATGTGGCTATTACTAACTAAATGAGACTCATGTATGAGCCATTATCTGATATGTGGAACTGCATTAGACTGTTCAAGTTACTTTCCTAATAAATTGATAATCATTAGGGAACTTGTAGACTGAATAAGTAGCTAATTTCTGTTAGTATCAGTGATACTATTTATGGTGCTAAATGCTCTCTCTCAGCTTCTGATGAACCAAGAGCAAATATATTTTTTAAGTTTTTGGCTCTTATAATAGTGTCTAGTATATTTATACATTCAGTAGCTCTACTGTTGAACGAGCCGTGAAAATAACTTATTGGAATATATCATTGACTTAGACTGGACCTGATCCTCAAGCCAGATGAGAGAAGGAATGGGGAGGCAATTGAAAGTGTGCCCCCTGTTGCAGAGCTGCCTGGGTTCAAATCCTTTCTCTGTCACTTGAGCTTTAATTTGTTGCTTCAATTTCTTCATCTGCAAAACTCTGTCATCTGTATGCATCCAATGCCAGCAGGGCTGGGTTCTGGTCATCTGTTGTGGTGTTAAAAAATTTTCCCTATTTTAGTGACTGAAAGCAACACCCATTCTATTATATCTCATGATTTTGTGAACCAGGAATCCCAGAAGGGCTTGGTCAGATGCCTCTTCTGCTCTATGTAGTATAGAGGGGGATTTCTTAGTGAATGTGGCCAGAGGATTCAAGACAAGTTTTCTTACATACCTGGTGTTTTGATGGAATGGTTGGAAGGCCGGGCTCACCTGGACTCCTTAGCCCGCCCATCTTGATGCTCCAGGAGGGTAGTTGAATTTCTTACATGGGCACTCAGGGTTCCAGCAGCCGAAGACAGAACCATTCAGCCTTCTTAAGGGTGAGACCTGGCACTGGCACAGTGACTCTGTTGATGAAAGCAGTCACAAGCCAACCCAGATGCAAGACTCAAAGAACTTACAGCCGTCTTTAATCTGCCACAGGGGATCATTTGGGTTGGGAAGATGTCTTGGGAAGACAAGTCAGCAGTTCTTTTTCTACCTGCGCCAGCTTCAGCATACTGGTGAATTTCAAGTCTCATTACCTCCATTTTACAGATGAGGAAACTGAGGCTTAGAAGGGTCATATGACTTGCCCAGCCCCTAGAGATACAGCTACACGTCTGCTTATTGGACCTTCTGAAAGGTTCCACATAAAAAGAAACTTGTTTGGTTATTTTCCAAGCTTATGGAACAATGGAACACTTTTTTTCAGAGAGTCCCTATTAATAACCCATGACACATTAAACCTTGGATTCAGGCAGCTTGCTCCCCTTGTTTTGATCCTGTGCTCTTCATCACTGGCGGTGTGGTTTCTGATGTAGGCCTGCCTCAGACGAAAGAGTCTCCCAGTGATGCTGTTGTGAGCATTTTGATCAGGGTGACAACAGCATTTCTTAATATGAATTAGTACATGACGGGCTTACAGGGCGTTTCATATTGTTCATGTTCGTTTGTTTGTTCTTTGTTCCGTTTTGTTTTTGCTGGTTGGTGTCACGCCACAAGGAAATATGTAGAGTGTTTTCATAAGACATTAAAACCTAGTTTAAAATGTAGAGATGCCAGAACCAAAGATGTCACCCTTCAACTAGGCTTCATGCTCTATTCTCTAAAATAATTCATTTTCTGAGGGGTCTAGATAGCTAAGATTTAAATTCTCTGGGTATAAATAAAATTCGAAAGTAACCTTCAGAGTAGCACATTTCAAGGACATAGCATGAAATGGCATTTCCTTTTTTTTTTTTTTTTTTTTAAATATAAGAATCTTACTCTGTTCCCCAGACTGGAGTGCAGTGGTACAGTCTTGGCTCGCTGCAACCTCTGCCTCAGAGATTCAAGGGGTTCTCCTGCCTCAGCCTCCCAAGTAGCTGGAATTAAAGGCATGCGCCATTCATTACACCTGGCTAATATTTTTGTATTTTTAGTAGAGATGGGATTTTGCCATGTTGGCCAGGCTGGTCTTGAACTCCTGACCTCAAATGATCCACCCACCTCAGCCTCCCAAAGTGCTGGGAATACAGGCATGAGCCACCGCGCCCAGCCTGAAACTGTACTTTCTAAGTGCATTTTCAGATTCTCACTCAAAGAGTTACCAGTAATTTATAGTGACAGCTTCTGCCGGCTAGGATGATGAAGAACACCTAAAAAGATGGCTAATATTTTAACTTCTGCCAGTGTGAATAAAATAAGAATTCCCTGAAATCACTCAAGCTCTATTTCTGTGTGATCCTGGAATTTCTTCTGATCTAGTTAGGTTTGGTTATATTCTGGAAGCAGCTTTGTTGCTTGAGTAGTGAGGACAAGAAAGGATTTTCACTATGAGAGCAGAAATCACATAAGGAAATTCCAGGACAGACAGGAATTGCTTTTGAGCTGTCTCCCTCTACTCCCCATAACCTTAGCGTTAAGCAGCCATCCGTCAGACAAGAAGCATGTGTAGACTGTTTCACACATGCTGTAATTTATTTCCTGTTGAATATGTCAGTGTAGAAAGTGAACCTGCATCTGGTTTTTCAGGTCGGTAAATAACCAATATTGCAAAAAGGTGATTGGCGGGATGGTGTGGAACCCAGCCATGCGGAGATCCTTATCAGTGGAGCACTTAGAAACCAAGAGTCTGCCTTCTCGTTCCCCTCCCATTACTCCCAACTGGTATGTCCTCCTTTTTTTTTTTTTTTTTTTTGTACTACACATCAGTAGACACTTTATCTCTTTTAAAAATAAAAACTCAACTTATAAATTCCTAAAGCTAGATGACCTACAGAGTTTACATTTGCATTTTAGGCTCTTGGCAGAAGTAACTGTTTTCATGAAGTACACAAGTCTAGCTAAATGTTTTCCATCTTGTGTAGTACTGAGATGCTCTTTTTTTAAAAAGAACTTATTAGATCTAAATAATTTGGGAAACTCTAGCCTGCTGAAAGGCTTCCTTTGGAATCACAGCACACTTTAGCATGTTAGCATGTTAAACACTCTGAGACGTCCGTGATAAAGAAGTATGGTTAGCTTTACTTAATTCATGTTTTCCATTAATAACCCACAAAATAAACTTGGGGAAAACTAACGCAGGCACGTGATATAAATGATGTAAGGATGTGTGACCTCCAGCAGCAGAAGCAAATGCACATCAGGAAGTAGCCTGCTGACTTAAGAGGACGGACTCAGCTTAAAAGGAAATAGGTGGCAGTTTGGTAAAGTAGGAAGGGTACTGGGTTTGTAGCTGAAAGACCTAAACTCCGGTTTTGGCCCTTCTGTTAATTAACAAGTTTCTTTACCTCTGTAGCCTCAGTTTCCCCATCTCTAAAAGGATTATAAAAACGACCACAAATGAAATAATAATGTACAAGTACATTGTAAGCTTTTAAAAGAATCAGGCGGAATTATCATTATCTTATTATAATGGTCCCCAAAGACATCACACCATTTTTGTGGCTACCTCCAAAAAGGCCAGGGGCCAGAAGGGAAAATCTAGCAGGAAAACATTGCCCCCAGCTCCACACTGGAGTAAATGTGTGTGTCTGTAAATACCTGAGCCAGGATCTGCTAAGCCCAAGAGAAACTGGGAGACAGGCAGACAGAGGAGATGCTGTGCTGGGCCTGCAAGGGAAGGACCCTTCAACTCGGGCCCTAATGCTCGGGGAAGGGACAGGGACAGTATTTCGTGTTAGAAATCATGACATAACTGAATAGACTTGCTTCTTGGTTTCCAAAATTTAGATACCTCATTCTAAAGAGGTAGATTTATGCTATAATACAGTAGCTTATGTATCTGAAAATCTCATTGGCAGCAATGCCAGGGACCCAGAGAGCCCAGGCCAGGATCCAGGGCAACAGCGGGGTTAGATGTTCCCACACTCGTGGCCTGGAGCTCTTGTGGCTATTTATAGGTCCTCTCCTGAGGAGTCACAAGAGCCTTTTTACTTCTGCTTTGGACACAGCATTATTGATTATCCAGGCCCAGGGGGATTGCAAATCATGGAGGCCCTAACAGTCCTGAGGAGAAATGGCTAACAAAGAAAGGGAAGATGGAAAAGCTGTGAGGGAAAATAGAATTTAGGCAGCTCAGCAGCCTGGGATTGCCTGCTGCAGGAGCTGACACCCAGGGGCCACGCTGGATGTCCTGAGGACACCACCTCATTGGATTCATTCTCAGGAGCAGGTAAGTACAGCCCAGGCCCAGAGAGGTGACGTGCCTTGCCCAAGGTCACATGCCTATGCTGCTGTTGGAGGACAGGACAGTGCTTATATGCCCATCTAATGCCACATGTTTAATAAGGGATATATCTTAAAAAGCAAACATTTTCTCTTAGATCAAGTGAAATTCACCTGAAGGGATGTCGTTGAAGTAAGATTGGAGTTTTGCGGAGAAATATCGTTTGTCTTCTAAGCCTTTTGTTTGCATTGTTCAAATTAATCAGAAAAATTCTCTGATCAGCAGTCCATATGGCCTATTTATGTCTTAAAAGCTTGAGTCCTCCTGGAAGAATAACTTACCTTTAAGTCAATACCTGTCACTTCCCAAAGGGCATAAACCCATCGAATTCTGCCCGTTTATACAGCTGTGGCTACTGTTCTGGGAGCCACCACTTGACCGAGAGTGTGAGGGATTTGTGTCACCCTTGGTGCATTCTGCTGGGGTAGTCATGAGTTAACCGACTCTGAATGTCAGTCTCAGCCAAGGAAGGCATCCTTAGAAAGGTCAGGACACAAAGGTCACTGGTCTCTAATAAAATTTTTAAGTGGAATTTGCCTTGAACACTTTGTACTCAACATTTCCCCCACCCAGGCGAAGTCCTCGGCTCCGGCACGAAATCCGAAAGCCACGCCACTCTTCTGCAGATAACCTTGCAAATGAAATGACCTACATCACGGAAACGGAAGATGTATTTTACACATACAAGGGCTCTCTGGCCCCACAAGACAGCGATTCTGAAGTTTCTCAGAACCGAAGCCTGCACCAAGAGTAAGAAACTTCTGTGTTCTTTTCTTGGTATCCGCTTTTTGGCTGTTGCGGTATTTGCTCAGGTCTGGGTTGCCATTTGAGAGGAGCCAAGAGCCGGTGCCTACAGCCAAGGGTGCCCTCTGCCAGGATAAGAGCATAAATCAGACTCTACCTTTTCACCCGGAAGACGGTCTGTGTGCCGGGGGTCTAGAGCGTGTACTTTTTTTTTTTTTTTTTTTTTGTCTACGACAAAGACCTTCTTCTCGCTGAGTACTTGTTAGTCTCTTGAATTAGTCTCCTCTCCAAGTCACAAGCAAAGCCCAGTGTAAATCATTCCGTATTCTAGAGGTAGAGACCCTAGGGCCATGGTAACTGTGATTTCTCTAGATTATTAAAGTTTTACCATCATTGGAAAACCAATGATTTCAAATCATTGGAAATATGCTTGCTTCTAAAAGCCTTCTCTGAATGACAGGGTTCTGAGGGGTTTTGTTTTCAATTAGTAGTATAAAGAAACAAACATGTTAGAACATTTCTGATTTTCTTTGACAAATTTTGGTTACATTTTTATGTCCCACTCCCCCCCTTTTTTATAATGTGACAAATTTCCCTTCTAGCTCAAGGCCAGAAAAAATGTCTGTCCTAAAAGCCTGGTTGAATGCTTTTGTTATTCAGTAAGATACATTTAACCCATTTGTTTCCCTTTTTGCCTTGGTGGCCAGGGAGTTCAGAGCTGCACATCATGCTCACTTGTGTTCACCTCCCTCAGCCCAGATTTCTTACATAGTACCTTCTCTTCCTCCTTTGCCTTTGTTATATGGGTCTTTTTTTTTTATTATTGTTTTAATGGATTCATAGTTATGTATCTGTATATTTTGGGGTAAACTATCTCAAATCATTTTTTTAAGTAGGTAAGAGTATAAATTAGGTTAAAGCATGACAGTAAAGGATCAGCTGCTAAGAAATCAACCATAGTCATTGGGTATCGTATCCATTCTTTTAACCCCATACTATGTCTAAAATATAGAAAGATAATGCCTCCCCTAACAGTGAGAATTAGCAAGCAGGTACTTCAGTTAATCTGTACATTTTTTTTTTACCACTGTAGCTCGTAGGCTGAAATCATCAAATGCATCCTGATTGTACTCCAGGCATTCACGGGTAAATTGCAAATCTCCTTCCCATGTATGTGTAAGGGTGCTACCTCTCCTCTGTCCTTGCCCACAGCAAACATGGCTTCCAGTTTATCTGTGTTCTTAACACCTCTGGTTAAATAATCCTTGTGGTCATTCCTTCCCTGTGACCTGATCTTGGATGATGCTTTTGTTAAACACTCGCTATCTCTTGTTCCAACTGGCAGCCTGCTGCCCCTTTGTCAGGGCCGAGGTGGATGATTGTGAGTTCCTTTGTGTGACTTCCTAGCTTTTCAAACCACAAGCATACCTAGAAATACAAGGCAGGAGTGCGGGCGTGTGTGACTGGAGCCATTTTGAGTCTGCACCGGGGGCTCTGCCGCTTTGGCAAAAGGAGAACCAGTTTAGGGAACTGTTGGAGGGCGCAGGGAAGGCCACTCACGCCTGCCGCGTCAGAGCTTCCTGCGGTGGTTTCAGTCCCATCGCAGAATAGTACAGCATCTAGACCTTCCCATCTAGTACAGCAGCCACCGGCCACAGGTGGCTATTCAAATTAATTAAAATAGTGAAATGTAAGCATTCAGTTCCTCAGTCACACGAGCTTCATTCGAAGTGCCTGGCAGCTACACAGGAGTGGAGGCCTCCATCTTGGACAGCACAGAAACAGCCTGTTCTCATCATTGCAGAAAGTGTTGTCAACAGCACTCATCTAGACTAACACGTTTATTCCATCATTCATTTAAAGTGGAATGACCCCCTAGAATATCTACAAGTGAGAGGGGCATTTTTCAAACAGAATTCATGTGGGAGTAGGTTTGGAGTCATCACCTTGCTTGCCGTCTGGGTGCTCCACACCTCTCACCCAGCTGCTCACCTGTGACATGGGGCAGATGGGTAGCCTCTGAGTGCCCTCGCAGCCCAGCACCCCCTGATGTCTTTATACAGTCTGTACCAGGTGGGGAAGGAGGCATTCTGTCCCGTGACAAGTGGACACTTGAGAGGGCCTGCATTCATTCCCGAGTCCAGCGGCACACTTTCTACATCCTTGGCTGGTCACTGAGGGGGTCACCAGAGCAAATTAGACAGGTTTATTCAGGAGCCTCCACGCCAGCTGGGCAAGTAGCACATTATCTGACTATGCTGCCATACTCCAGGGCTCTGTCGCTTTGGTGAAAGGAGGAGGGGGGCTTAGGAACAGTACGTGTCCTACATCAGATGTTCCTCCTGTGGTCTGCAGTTCCCATCACAGAATTGCGGAGCATCTAGACGTTCACAGTCCCATACAGGAGCCACCAGCTCCGTAGGACTGTTTACATCTCAGTTCACTAAAATTAAGTAAGATTTCAAATTCACTCCCTCAAGCACTGTTCGATGTAAGTGACTTCTGGGCCTGTTTGCTCCTATACATTGCACAGTGATTCTTCTTGAAACCGCTCCATGAGACCTTCTAAAATGTGTCATCTTGGGGCAGCTAAATGTTAACAATCTTTTTTTTTTTTTTTTTTTTTTTTAATCTTGCAGCTAAATGTTAAGAATAGCAAATAATGGTGGTTCAAGTCAGGCTTCCTTGTGGAGTTTTGCCAGGTGCACTGACAGTAGTCATGTCAGGGGGTCAAGTTAGTGGCTGTGCTCTGTAAGCGGGGTGAACAGCTAGAAAAGCAGCCCTCCATCACTTCTGTTAGGTAGGAGACCTCTTCCTGCTGGTGGGAAGCTGCTTTGTGCTGGTTCTTCAGAAGCAGCTGGCCCTCCCGAGGGCCTGGGGACCCCCATTGCCCCAGGTAAGAAGTGCAGACTGGTCTGTACTTGGTGAGAAAAAAAAAAAAAAAAAACCCTGTTGGTGACTTTCTGTGAGTATTTGCAAAATGTTTAAGAAATGTGTTTGACATGTTTTATACAGCAGATTTGTGTTGGGCAAAAAGAAACATTCTGTCAGAGAAATCAGATAAATAATATCACAGACAGTGGGGAGGATTCCTTTTAAGAAGAATTAAGTGTGATGTTCTGTACTCGTTTAAAAAAGAAGAAAGAGAGAAAGAAAGAAAAAGAGCGGTTAGGTTTTGGCTGTAAATCCAGAGTGGTGCAGCTCGGGCTGCCTGCGTGCCATCTTAGCAGATGAGTCACTCACTGGTTTGCTCCGTATTTATAGCAGCACAGCAAAGTTTATGATTATAGTTATGAATCCTTGGCAGTTTGCTTTGTGCCCAAGTAGGCTGCACTCTTTTTGTTGCTCCCAAGGTTCTAGCAGCCATTGTGTGTTCCTTTCCTTGCTTCTGATTGAAGACCAAATTCTGCAGAGAAGTTAGTTTCCTTCATGGCAGAAATGAAAAACCTACCACCCTCCACCCAGATAAAAGGCAGAGAATGTTCCCTAAAGACAAAGAGACATGCAGAACAGGAACTGGGGGAAACAGATTTTAGAGCAGTTTAGAGCTGTATTAGAAAAACTTTCTGGTTGCTGTTTTACCACAGTTGTCTTGACGGGTCAGCAGCATGACACCCCTCCAAGTGGAGGGGGCTTCACGCCTGCGTAACTTCTTTGCCGTTCGTTGGCCTGCTTCCTTAGAGCCTGCCTTCTTCCATGGGATATGGGGCAGCCATTGCTTTTTATTTCATAACTTCTGTGCAGGCCAGGCACAGTGGCTCACATCTGTAATCCTGCTGGGCAAATTATTTGAGCCCAGGAGTTCAAAACCAGCCTGGGCAACATGGCAAAACTCCCTTTCAACAATAAGTGTAAAAATTAGCCAGGCACGATGTTGTATGCCTATAGTGCTAGCTACTCAGGAGGCTGAGTTGAGAGAATCACTTGAGCCCAGGAGGTCTAGGCTGCAGTGAGCTATGATCACCTCACTGCACTCCAGGCTGGCTGGCATTGGAGTGAGACCCTGTCTCAAAAAAACAACAAAAAAAAGTTTGCATTGGAAGGAGCCCAGGGGATCCCCTTTTTCAGCTTTGGTGGCAGCATAGGAACTCCCCCAACCCTACTGTGGGTCCCCCAGGCCTGAGCACCCTGCCAGCAATGGAGAGTCCCCTACAGTGCAGCAATGTGCTCTGTTGTTAGAGAGCCCAGGTGCCGACTGTTCTTCCCAAGCTGTGCTGGAAGCCTCCTTGACACTGACCCGGCATCAAAGTTCATGCCTTGAACTCTCAGGACAACACAGATGGTGTCTGTTCCCAGTTCCACCTGCCAGCCTTGGTTACCGTTCCTTAAGATAGACAATTCCACTATAGCCACTTTCCACCCGTCAGCCTCACAACCACCCTTCTCCAAGTGCGGATGAGCCTTTCTAGAGGGTGGCACCACTCTGAATGTGCAGGAGGGATCTGCCTACCATTCTGCATGTCCCCCTCGGAGGACGCCAGCTAGGGACAGGGTTTTGTTCAGAGCGTTTCTGTCCCTTTTCCTTGAACCTTGCCTTCTTGTTTGGGCCCACTTGCATGTGGATGTCTCTCAAATGCCTGAAACCCAACATGATCGAATCTCAGCTCCTCATCTTGGCTGGTGTCCAGCCCATGGCTGTTCCTGTGTCTTGGTAAGGGGGGGCATTGTTTCAATACTACAGGTTTGCACCTATTGGAAACATCAGTCGTCCCTCACTCCTCTTTTTCTTTCACTGTCCTTATGCTGTTTCTCACCTTGTTAATTCTACCTCCCAGACATCACTTGCATTTGACTCCTCTGCCATCCCCACTGCACTCCCCCCCCGCTGCAGCCACCATCGTCTCTTGCACTGTCTAGCTCAGTCGTAGCCAAACTGTCCCTGTCTTTGGTGTCACCTCCTTCCACACCATGCTTTACAAGAATAGCAAAGTTATCATTTTCAAATACATATCCAAGAATGTCACTCCCTGCTTCAATACCTTTTCTCCACTTTTTCAACATTTCCTCCCTTGACCTGTGCTGCTGCTTTTAAGTGTTTTGCCAGAATGCCCTCTTTTTCCCACTTGACTACCCATTCAAACTCCTATTAATTCATCTTTCAAACTCAAGCTGAAGTGCACCTGCTCCAGGAAGCCTCTCCTGGCCTCATACAGTATCCCAGACATCTGAGCATCTCCACTGTAGCATGATAATATTATCTGATTACTTGTATTTCTTCTCTTGTGAACAATGAATTTTTTGAGGGCAGGGATAGCGCCCTGTTCAGCTATTCTTCCTTAAAACCTGACGTGGTTATTTGGCATTTAATAGACATTCAGTGACTATTTGGATGGATGGGTGGGTGGGTGGATGGATGGTTGGATGGATGGATGGTTGGACGGATGGACAGTTAGATGATGGAGGGATGGATGTTGATGGATGAATGGGTGGATGGACGGATGGACGGAACAGATGAATAGACAGATGGTTATATGAAACTAAATGGAGCCCCAGGATACAAACTCCTAAGTTTTCATAATGAGATGCCCCCTTTGCTGCTTCCACATCATGTGTCCATATCACGTGAGCAACATCACACCATATTTATTGTACTCCAAGGACTCAAACATATTTACTTTGATAAGTTTAGTAACTATCACCCATGAGCAGGACTGTGTGGTAGGTGCCCCTGCAGGGCATCTGTCAATGAGAAATTCTCAGAGAATTCGGGGACGAATTGACTGAGGTTTAGCAAGTGCATTCTTGCCAGTGAGGTGTCCGATATCTGTAGGGGAAGCCTAGAGGACAGATTCATGATCTGCTGCTCCACCAGGAAAGAGACTGAAAGCTCTGAAAGCACCATACCCGAGCCATATTCCCTCTGCCACTTTGATCTTGTGCCCTTGATGAGCTGTTTCCTGTGGAGACTGTCTCAGTGTCACAAAAATGTGTATTGGAAGACAGTATTCTTTTTTTTACTCAAGGACCCTTATGCAAGGAGCCATGTGGGAAATTTCTCCAGGAATTTTATTCAGAAGAAACTGTGCCCTCTGGGTGAACTGTTCTGCGTTCCTCTAGGCCCGCACTTTTCCAGCTGTGGCCACAGGCCAGCAGCAGCGGCAGCAGCACCTGAGAGCTGGTCAGATGCAGAATCTCAGACCTGCACAGGCCTGCCGAATCATACTCTGCATTTAGCAGGACCCCAGGCGATTCGTGTGCACGGCACATTCTCAGAAGCTCTGATCTTGCAGATGCTGAGAACCATTTAACCCGCCTTCTCTTTGCACCTGAGCTTCTAGATTCCTGAGTATTTTCTTTGCTCTTATTTTTTTATTATGATAACTTTTTTTTCTCTCTTTTGAGATGGAGTCTCTCTCTGTCACCAGGATGGAGTACAGTGGCACGATCTCAGCTCACTGCTATCTCCGCCTTCCGGGCTCAAGCAATTCTCCTGCCTCAGCTTCCCTAGTAGCTGAGATTACTGGTGCACACTACCACACCCCACTAATTTTTGTATTTTTAGTAGAGACGGGGTTTCACCATGTTGGCCAGGATGGTCTCGATCTGACCTCGTGATCCGCTTGCCTTGGCCTCCCAAAGTGCTGGGGTTACAGGCATGAGCCACCATGCCCAGCCATTCCTTGCTCTTTTAGAGTAACTCACCCAGTCACCTCAGGTGATCTTCTTGGTACTTTGCCAAGAGGTTTTATTCTTCATTCACTCAGCATTTCAGTTGAGCACTCCCTGTGTGCCTGGTCCTGTGTTCCCCAGCACTAGGAGAGGAATAGAAAGAATGCTAGGGTCTCCTGACCCTGAGAAGCTCCCAAAGCAGGGCCCCTGTTCCATCACACTGCAATTTGAGAGCAAGACTCTGCCTCCTTTGACAGGCAGGGTTTGGGGAGGTCTTTGTAATTTTCTAGGGTTTAGGGAGAGCTACAGTTTGGAAGCATGTGTTTTCTGGAGGGTGAATATTTGTTTGTCTGCCTGGTGGTCAGTCTGTGTCTCATATTTCTCTGTCTCTGCCCCTTTCTCCCCAAGAAAACCAGGGTGTTGTCAATCCCACGTGGGTTCTTCCACAGTGTCTCCCCTTCCTGCCTCAGGGACCAACCTCTTCTACTCCTTCCTTCCCCTAGTCATTGGCTCTGTCCTACTCTCACCATCTTTTTGCATCCCTCATCCTGCCCCTTTCTTCACTTCACTTGTGGAATTCACAGGGCAGCTCCCCCATGCTCCTCAGCTGCACTGCATTCTGCCCAGAGGATGGAGGAGGCACCCGGGCTTTGGTGCCTTCACCCCTGGCCACCCTGTGCTGTGTCCAGCTGCCACCTGCTCATTGCAGCTCCTCATTTGATGTCCTCTTCCTTGTCTGTCTGTCCATCTTGCACACTGAACAGAACATCACCACTTGATGTACTACAAAGCACCTCTGTACACAGTTGAGCAGGCTAAAAATCAGCCATTTGTTGAAATAAATGACTAAGAGTAACCCCTCCAACCCTGCTTAGATAGAAAACAGGTTAGAGCATAAAACGACCTGGATTATAGTATTAGTACTAGCAGCAGTAGTAATAGTAATAGTGGTAACCCCTCCAACCCTGCTTAGATAGAAAACAGGTTAGAGCATAAAATGACCTGGAATATAGTATTAGTACTAGCAGCAGTAGTAATAGTAGTGGTACTGTTGTCATTTAATACCATGAGCTGATTAGACAGACCATTGAGTTTTAAATTCAAAAAGAAAAACAGGGCTAGGGATGGTGGCTCACACCTATAATCCCAGTACTTAGGGAGGCCAGTGCAGGAGGATTGCTTGAGACCAGGAGTTCTAGACAACCTGGGTAACATAGTGAGACCGTGTGTCTAAAAAAAATTTTTTTAATTAGTTGGATATGGTGGTGGATGCCTGTGGTTCCAGCTACTCGGGAGACCAAGATAGGAAGATCGCTTGAGCCCAGAGATCGAGGCTGCAGTGAGCTGTGGTCATGAAACGCCGCTCCAGCTGGACAACAGAGAATTATCCTGTCTCAAAAGAAAAAAGAGTGGATGCGGGGAGGGGAGGGAAAGGGGGAGAGAGAGACAGAATAAGAACTGGAAATACCATTTTAACTTGTTTTGTAAATGCCAAGCAGTTGCCCTTTCTGCCACTAGGTGATGCTCTTGTAAACAATGAAACCTAGCAAAGATGCCGTATTTGGGGACAATTTTTTAAAGCTTCCTTTTACGTAAGTGAAAGTCATTCTTTTTCAGTCCGAAAACTTGTGTACAACTTCAATTCCAAAATATTCTGTCTCTGAAATGCCTTCCCATCCATAACACTCTACCCACAACAGCAACTTGAACACCATAAGGCCAGACTCTTGTCCTCTGTATAGCTGTGTTTCTCCAGTGGTCTGTCACTGAATATTTTATTCAAATAGATTCTGATTATGAATCATTCTGTGTGAATATGATACAGATTTTGTATTTAAATTAAGCTCATTTGAACTCATTAGGAGAAAGAGAAGCACCAATTTTATGAAAAATCCTTGGGTAAGGGCTGGAAAGAAAGGTCGAGAGAGAGGCAGTAGCAGCTGTCTTTTGTCTGGGTTTCACTGAATGACTTGGTCTCTGTGATTTTCTTCTCACTTCACCTTGGATGAAGTTAGGATGGGGCAGAGTCTTAGAATGTAGGAGAGCACCATATTCAGCAGCTCTGTAAGGTGTCTGTGCTGGGCCTGTGACTCTGGAAGGGGCTGGTGTGGGTGATGCAGAGATGTTAAGGGTCCTGTCCTGTACAGTGACAGTGAGGATGGCTAGTCCTTGTGACCTTGAGAGGTTAGAAATGGGGGTCTTGGGAATGGGCTCTGCATAGCCTGGAGGGGGAAGAAAAGCTCAGGACACGTATCAGTCAGGCTTCTGTCTGCTAAGTGAGGGGGAAGCTCTGTGACCCCGGGCCAGTTACTCAGCCTCTTCTGACCTCAGTTTCTTCACCTGTGAACCGGGAGTTAGAGCAAAAGAGCACAGCGGTCTGTTCAGTTCTCATCATCTGTAATTCTCTTAAGACAGCACTGTCCCGCGGGACTTCCTACAGTGGGGAAAATGTTCTCTAACTGCACTGGCTAATACAGGAGCCCCTGGCCACATGGATCTAGTGAGCATGTGGAGTATGGCAGGCTTTTTGTCTTTATTTAAATTTAAGTAGCCTCATGTGACTAGTGGCTACCAGACTGGACAGTGCAGCTCTACGATACAGAAGAACTATATTAGATAGAGGAAAATTAAAGATGATCTCAGCATGGCAGTTAATGGATGTCACAGGCAAATCTTGCCAACTAGGAATGATATAAATCTCCTGAATCCACAATAGTCTCATTTCCTTTGAGGAGGCAAGAATCCTATGAAGCAGAACCATCAGCAGAAATGAGACAGAAGGAAAAAAAGCTTTCAGAAGGGATGGGCCGTGCATCTGCGTGAGCCTGCCTGGCAGAGCCTGGTTCACTAATGGAGCCACCAGAGTAGCTGGGCACATTTCCCTGTCACCCTTCTAAAGCAGCAGGGAAGGGAGTGGAGTTTTCAGCAGTTCCCGGATCCACCCTGCCTCCTATCCCTTTTCCCCAAAACCATGTGACCTTGTCTAGGCCAGGTGTGGGCAGGGGTGGTCTGTGGGCCGTGGGTGTACCCAGATCCCACTGATGACCTGTGCAGCTGAGCTTCCAGGGAAACATATGGCCCTAAAGTGCCAGGCCCCTACATCAGTAGTGTTTGCTCTAATAAAATTTTAACCCAGTTACTAATATCTCCTCCTTCCCCATGATGAAGGAGTTTATCCGAGAACAATCCAGCACAAAGCTACCTGACCCAGAAGTCATCCAGTTCTGTGTCTCCATCTTCAAATGCTCCAGGCTCCTGCTCACCTGACGGCGTCGATCAGCAGTTCTTAGATGACTTCCACAGGGTGACCAAAGGGGGCTCCACCGAGGACGGCAGCCAGTACTACTGTGACAAGGTGAGCAGGTGCAGGTGGCCGGGTGACCCACCCAAGCTCGAGGCCCCTTGTGGGCAGCTGAGTAACTCTGACTAAATGAAAATCTCTTATCACCAACTGCTGGAGAGAGATGTGATGTAAATGACCACTTTCAAACGTTTTCCAGAATGATAATGGTGACGGTTACTTAGTCTTGATCCGTATCACACCAGATGAAGATGGAAAATTTGGATTTAATCTTAAGGTATGTTGTGTATTTATAAAGGAAGCTTTATGCTGTGAAGCAATCTTTTGATGAGTTTTTAATTTTCAGTAGAAATGTGCTACATTCTTAAGCTACATAAGGAAATTGTTTCAACCCTCCCAATTGAGAGTTGGGTTTTTGTTGTTTTTGGTTGGTTTGGGTATTTTGGCCTTTTTTTTTTTTTTTTTGAAAATCTCACTCTGTCGCCCAAACCTGGAGTGCAGTGACCCAATCACAGCTCACTGCAGCACCGACCTCCCTAGGCTCAGGTGATCCTCCCACCTCAGCTGGGACTATAGGCATGCACCACCACACCCGGCTAATTTTTTTTTTTTTTTTTTTTTTTTTTTTTTTGAGACGGAGTTTCGCTCTCGTTACCCAGGCTGGAGTGCAATGGCACGATCTCGGCTCACCGCAACCTCCGCCTCCTGGGTTCAGGCAATTCTCCTGCCTCACCGGCTAATTTTTTTAATATTTTTTGTAGAGATGGGGTTTCACCATGTTGTCCAGGCAGGTCTCAAACTCCTGACCTCAAGCGATCTACTCACTTTGGCCTCCCAAAGTGCTGGGATTACAGGCGTGAAGCACCACGCCCAACCTAGAATTGAGAGGTTTTTTTAATGTGGACTTAGCAGATGCCAAGTGCCAAGTTCCTGCTCTGTGCCTGGCACTGACTGTGCACTAGATTCATAGCACCTTCTTCAGTTCTGATAACAAGCAGTAAGGTCAGCATTTTAAACCCGTTTTACGAATGAATACTGAGGCTCCGAGAGATGAGGGCACACAGTTGGCAAATACATCTACCTGCTTCAGGAATGCCATTAAAAGAAACCCTCAGCATTGCTAAAGCTGATAAGAGAAAACAATTCAAGTTCAACCTGCAGGGCCACCACTCCCCTCCCGACACCTTTAAGCAGGATCTGCAGACTGAACCCATAGGCCAAATCCCATCTATTTCTGTAACTAGTTTTTTCGGTAACAGCCACACCCATTTGTTTACTGGTGGGTTAATGGGTGCAGAGATTAGCAGTTGCAACTGAGCTCTGACTCCCACAAAGCTTCTCTGTGGCCCTTTACAGAAGCATTTACTCACCCCCTACTCTAGGACAGAGTGAAGGCAGGTGGTCCATGACCCCCCAGCTGCCGTCATGCACAGCCTCATCTGCCCCAGCAGCTGTGTTAAGGAGTGCACTCACGGGGTGTGCCCCTTTCCCAGGCCTCACTTGCCTCTGCTGAAAGTGCCCTTTTTCAGCAGCACTCAGAAGACACATGTGGAGTACCTCTCCCAAGGGTGTCTGCGTTTTTAAGGAGGAGCTTGGCCTCTCTGAGTGCATCTTTTAGTTCATGGACTGTGGGGATGGCAGAGAGTGACTTCTGAACAGAGTCCTGGTCAGCCTGCTGGATTCAGAGGGGTCAGGCCTATTTCTGAAATGACGTGTGATTTGAATCGGTCATAGTGAAGTTTGAGGCCTCCCTGTACCAAAGACTCACATTTGTTGGTACCTATGTGTTGTTGATGCTGTGAACTATTTAAGTATTATTTTTAACTTAAATTTTTTTTTGTTTTACTTTACAATGTTTACAGGGAGGAGTGGATCAAAAGATGCCTCTTGTGGTATCAAGGATAAACCCAGAATCACCTGTAAGTAAACACGTTCCATGTTATTTCTCATATTTGTTTTTCCCTAATTCTGACAGGTTTCTGTTTCTGTGTCCTGTTTCTTTTTTTTTTTTTTTTTACCAGCCGCAAAGAATGTGTTTAGATACACATCCCCGTGTTTTCTAGAACCTTCTGCGTAGTGTGGTCTTTGAAGCCATGGCACCCATGTTACCTGGGACCTCATTAGGATTGCAGAATCTCTGGCCCCAGCTTAGGCCTATTGAACCAGAATCTGCATTTTTAGCAAGAGCTTTGAGTGATTGGTGTGCACATTAAATTTTGAGAAGTCCTTTCAGGAGAAGGAAACTTAGGCAGTCTGCTGTTCTGCTCACTCTAAGGGACACGTGGGTCCCATGCCTCTTCTCACGACCTTTCCACCAGCGCCCCCTTTGCCCTCTGTGTAGGCCTTCTAAGAAGAGTGTTTGCTTTTTTCTTTCAATTTTATTTATTGTTTTTAGGCCAGGCCTAGTGGCTCACACCTGTAATCCCAGCACTTTGGGAGGCCGAGGCAGGTGAATCACTTGAGGTCAGGAGTTCAAGACCAGCCTGCCTGACCAACAGGGTGAAACACCATCTGAACAAAAAATACAAAAATTATCTGGGCATAGTGGCACACAGGTGTGATCCCAGCTACTCCAGCGGCTGAGGCAGGAAAATTGCTTGAACCCAGGAGGCAGGTTGCAGTGAGCTGAGATCGTGCCACTGCACTCCAGCCTGGGTGACAGAGCAAGACTCCATCTCAAAAATAAAATAACATGAATTTATTTTATTGTTTTTAAAATATTAAAATATTAAGCAATTTTTTCCTTTAATATTTTCATTAAATATTAAAGTGTACATACACAGGTGAGTATGTACACCTGTGCATACTCAGGGTGTACAACATGTGTCTTATTATACATATCATACTGCAGTCAAACAAATTAACATGTTCCTCGCTTTCCATAGTTAAGCCTTTTTTTTCTTTTTAAGAAACAGGGTCCCACTCTGTCACCCAGGCTGGAATGCAGTGTTGCGATCACTGCAGCCTCTTACTGGGCTCCAGCGATCCTCCTGCTTCAGCTTCCCAACTAGCTGGGACCACAGGTGTGTGCCACCTCACCTGGCTCCACAGTTACCTTTTAATCATCTGCCTTTTTAAAGCAGTAGGAGTCACTGTGCCTCCTTACAGCGAACCATTTTGGGATTTTACTCTGAGGCAGTCCTTAAGCTGTTGTCATTTAGCTTTTGTTACTGTTTATGGTTTCTGTAGATTCCAGAAGGCTGACTTTCCTGTACTGTTCACTTCATTGCCTCCCTCCATAATGGTTTTTGCCTCTGCAGTGAAGCTTACAAAAGCTTTCACCTTTGCACAACAGATAAATACTCACCTCTAGCTGGCAAATCACTTCCCAGCAGTCCATCTAGGAAACAAAAGGCTGGAAACGGTGTAGTTATATTGTAATAAGTGAAGGTTGACTACCCCAGAGAAATGGCTTCAGTAATTTTTTTAGCCCTATTCTGAAATGTTTCACAACTTATATTCTGAGCAGGACTTTAAAAATCTCACAGCCATCTACCATGTCCTCATAGCAGTGGATGTGTTATAAAAATAATGACAATACTACCCGAGGGAGCGAAGGCAAACCTGATCATGGTCTCAAGTGTCTGGGAGCAGAGCGAGTCAGGGTTCTTCCCGGAGGACTGTGTTATGGTAACAGGAGAAACTCGCTTTTCCCCTCCACCCAGGCGGACACCTGCATTCCTAAGCTGAACGAAGGGGATCAAATCGTGTTAATCAATGGCCGGGACATCTCAGAACACACCCATGACCAAGTGGTGATGTTCATCAAAGCCAGCCGGGAGTCCCACTCACGGGAACTGGCCCTGGTGATCAGGAGGAGAGGTAATGGCCACCTGGGGGGAGGAGCCATAGGGACGCTGCCCTAGCAAAGCCGGGCCTGCTCCAGCCCTTTATCTGCTCTTGAAAATGTTGAATTTGTAGCCAACATTTGCAAATCAAGAATCTTCAGATAATAACCTGTGTTTGGCTTCTCACTTGAAAAGTGTGAAGATCTGCCCACATGAGGCCTGTCCCCATGTGGCCAGCCTTCTGTAGGGAGGCAGCACCACCCACCCCCTTGCTACAGGACATGAGCCCCCTGCCCCTGATTCCTCCCAGGCCCAGTGCAGCCCACGTCATGCACTCCCTACGTGGCATGGCCCTGCAGACATTTGCATTTTCAGCCCCTTCTCAAAAGATAGGGTTATGTTTTATTAACATGTGTTTGATTTTTGTCAGAGAGGCAGTGAGGAGAGCAGGGCCTGACTGTCGGGGGTGATTCCTCACTCTGCCTCTGCAGGCTGGGGACCCTGCACGAGTTAACATACCCAGCCTGTGGCTCAGCTCGCTCAGGAGTGAAGGAGGACAGCAGTGCTCCCAACTTCACAGGGTTGTTGTGAAGATTAAATGGCACTTGGGGCCAGGCACAGTGGCTCACGCCTGTAATCCCAGCACTTTGGAAGGCCAAGGCAGGTGGATCATTTGAGGTCAGGGGTTCAAAACCATCTTGACCAACATGGTGAAACCCTGTCTCTACTAAAAATAGAAAAAATTAGCTGGGCGTAGTGCCATGTGCCTGTAGTCCCAGCTGCTTGGGAGGCTGAAGCAGGAGAATCACTTGAACCCAGGAAGTGGAGGTTGCAGTGAGCCAAGATCATGCCACTGCACTCCAGCCTGGGTGATAGAGCGAGATTCCGTCTCAATAAACAAATAAATAAATGGCACTTAGACTAGAAAGCACCTGGATCACTGCCTGATGGGGGCAGAGGTTTGAAGCACGGCCTCTACTGAGCATCATATTGTTGTCTTTATAGTTGTTGTTATAAAATAATAGTCAAGTTCCTTGAACCCCCTGCACAGCTGTAAAATACTGGAAGTAAATGAAGGTTGTGCCTGCAAAGCCCTGGCCCTGCGTCTCTGCCTGCCTTGCACATGTGGCTCACACCCCACCCTGCTGCGCTCCTGCCTTGGCTCTGCTCCCACTAGAACTCTCAGCCCAGAGCCACCAGGACCAGCTCGGACCCCACCTCCTCCATGAGGCCTTACTAGATCTCTCTGATCCATACTGGTGCAAAGTTGGGGTGGGTCCTGGCTTTGCTTTCACCTGTATTGTATTTAACACGAAGTGAGAATGTGTACTAAGGAGGCAGGGCTGAAGCACAGAGAAGGTGTTAGGACTAAGATAGCCACGTGGGAGGCTCCCACATAGAAATGGCTATGAGTTAGGGACTGAGCTCTCAGGAATGATGGTGTCACAGGGAGAGCCTGGGACCTCACCCCCATGCCTGGGGAAATGCCCATTTTAGGGAAGTAAATCTAAAAAACTGAGAAAGAAAGGGGGAGTTGGGATGAGTAGAAAGAGCAAGCAGAGACAATATGGTTTTTAAAAATACATTCTTTCCCTTTCCCCTACCTTTGACAAAAGCCTCTGAGTACTAAACACCATTATTTAAAATTAACCAGGAAGATTAGTATGTCATTTTATGTAATTAACACACATTGAATCATTCGCCTAGAAGTAGTATCTTTGGTGAAAATGATTACCCTGTAGCTTAATCATTTAATAAGATGTTTTAAACCATCTGCATTTAGTTGTCATCGGTGTGATTTGTTTGAGGGAAACTGATAAACCCAAGTGTTGCTACACAAGTCAGGTGCACTGTCTTGTACGTTACAGCTGTCCGCTCGTTTGCTGACTTCAAGTCTGAAGATGAACTGAACCACCTTTTCCCTGAGCCCATTTTCCCCATGTGTCCGGAGGGTGGGGACACTTTGGAGGGGTCCATGGCACAGCTAAAGAAGGGCCTCGAAACCGGGACGGTGCTGATCCAGTTTGAGGTAAGAGCCCCTGGGGGCTGAATCTTGAGGTCTGGGCCTGCCATGTCACCTGTTGGGCTGCCCCTGCCTCTGAGCCGCAGAGGAAATGAGCCCTTGTTTTCTCAGTCAAGATGATTATGTGTTTCGCAAACGAAAACAGTCAACTGAGTCTTTGTGAGGACTGACAGGTCAGACCTGTGCTTGCCGTGGGGTAACAGGGCACAGCGGGCAGCCACCCTCTCAGGCTGGGAGCAGCAGGCAGGGATCAGGATGGCCACCCTCGCTGAACTCTGGCTCACCCTCTTCTTCTAGTAACGTTTGGTAGTCATGGAGAAACATGCCAGAAACTGAGGAGGAGGGACTCTGAGCATATTTAGCTGCCAACAAAAAAGCTCAAAACTCTCAGCAGTGGAAGGCAGTGGAAAGGCAGTTATGGGTGAGGAACCCAGGGTGGGTGAAGGAGCCAGCTCTCTGACTGCCCCCAGCCTTGTGCTGGAATTTGGGGCACAAGGATGACAATTAGTGTCATCCCATGAGGGCATAGTGTCCTGCCCTCCCAAGTTGCCCAGAACCCTATAAACACAAGTAGGAAACCAAAGTCCAACCCATCTTCCCCAGGGGAACCTGGGATCCACAGGATTCAGGCTGTTGAGAAAGGTACACACAGACATTTTTTATGAAACAACAGGGAACCAAGGAGACTCAGCTTTTAACCAGTTTTACTGATTGCAAACAGAACCAAAATTGAATATGTTCATCTTCCAAATTTATTTTCTTATTTTTAAGTATGTTTTTCTTTAAAAAAAACAAAAAATAGCAACAGGGTCTCACTGTGTTGCCCAGGCTAGTCATGAACTCCTGGACTCAAGCGATCCTCCCGCCTCAGCCTTCCAAAATGCTGAAGTTACTGGCATGAGCCACCACACCCAGCCCATCTTCCAAATTTATTTAAAAGTAGAAGAAAACAGAGTCATTCCTATAATAAAAGAAATAACATTGAAAAGCGTAAAATAGGTCAACAAAAGAAAATAGATCATCATTAGAAATAACAGTCTGGGTTCATAAATTCAGGAAGAGGGTCTCACATGGGACTCAAAAACAGAAATCAACAATGCATTAGAAAACCACATAAAGGAAAAAGAAGCAGAACTCGGACATTTGTGAAATGTGTGTGACTGCAAAGTAATTCAGGAGCAGTAGGAATGTTGAACGTGAAGGAATGCAAAGCAGAAAGCTTTGAGTGAAAGATTAATTTTTTAATGCATGTGAAAATGCATTAAAGCAATGTGTATTGAACAGCAGTAGAAAGCAAAAATCACAAGTGAAAAAGTAAAGGTAACTGACCCAAACAATCAACAGGACATTTATTTTATTTTTTTATTTTTTGAGACAGGGTCTCACTCTGTTGCCCAGCTTGTAGTGCAGTGGTGCCGTCTTGGCCAAAGCAGCCTCCACCTTCCAGGCTCAAGTGATCCTCCCACCTCAGCCTCCCAAGTAGATGGGACTATAGACGTGCACCACCACTTCCGGCAAATTTCTTTTTTATTATTCTTCAGTAGAGATGCAGTTTTGCCATGTTTCCCAGGCTGATCTCAAACTCCTGGGCTGAAGCAAGGCACCTGCCTCGACCCCCCAAAGTGCTGGGATTACAGGCATGAGCCACTGCACTCAGCCATTTAATATTTTTAGTTAATCATCTTGACACAATATAAAACAAAAATTATTTACCTTATGTAAATGAAGTCTGGATTAAAAGGATAGTAACAATATTAATTACTTGGGTAGAACTAATAGATCTATTACTGAGTATTCTACAAAGGGAAATAGCCCTTCTTTTCAGTGGCCTACAGGAGGCTGTTCAGGCTTTTGGTTAAAAAGAAGAAAATGTAGAGGTTATCTCCCCTGGCCTTGCCTTGCAAAAAAGTTCACATGTTGAGCAGCGAAACTCATTCATACTTTTACACACTCCAAAATTGAAATAAGGAAGAACTTAAAAGCCAGTCTCAGCATATACTGGTTTTTTGGTATTAGAGAGGACGGGAAAGGCAGTGTGAAGTCATTTGTTCACTGATTTAGTGAGTGTGTCTTGGGTATTCCCCCAGATCAGGACCCTGATGAGGGAAGGAGAGGGGGGTTTCTGGCCCCAAGCAGTTTACAGTCTAACTTTAGTATATTTGAAGAGATGTATCATGATCACCAGAAACAGCTGAGGACCAAGACAGGGTATGATGTTATACAGAATGTACGTTCTGCAGCAGCTGGAGGTGAGAAGACTCCAGGAGATCCTTGGAGTGAGATGTGGGATTAATAAAGGGGTGGTTAGGATTAAGTGTGGTGGGGAGCATATTCCAGGAAAATCTCAGCCCAGACGCAGACGAAGCTCATGGGGTATCAGATAGCATAAAGAGACAGGCCTACCTGGGTGGACAGCGCAGTGCAGCTTCTGGGCAAAGCAGTGCAGGTCCTGGGTGATGCCTCCAGGTGATAGGCGTCCTTCAGCCCCGCCAGAACTAGTTCCAGTTTAGCAGACAGTCCACAAGGAGGCGCTGTGGGTTCTCACTGTGGAAAACCCAAAGGCTGGGGTTGCCAGTGTTCCAAGAAGTCTCCTTCACTGAGGTGGCTCCACTTCGAGGTGTGTTTTACATATTGGAATCCCACAGGTGATTCCCTTTGACAAGTGTTCAACATTGTAAGTAGTTTTCAAAGGCATTAGAGATAAATACCCACCCTGTCCCCTACCTGTGTTTCTCAAAGGGTGACCCTGTGACCACTTGTATGGAGATCACTTGGGGAGTTTATTAAATCAAGGCCCCCCCCGCAGCCACTGGATGGGCTGCTCCAGGCTGGGACCCAGATACTTGTACACAAGACCAGCACCTGTTTGGATGCACACACTGTTCCAGAGGACAGGGCTGGGGGTGTGAAGATCGAACTAGAACCACTGGCTCACTGCTGGGCATCCGAGGTCTTGTCTTTGGAGGCTATGGTGGGATGATAGCATAAGAAATGAGAACGTATATGTTTTAGGGTTGCATTTCAGTGTCTACACATTTCCTTCATTTTTGTCTGTATATTTCCTTAAGTAGGAAACCCTTCTTTTTAATAAGATTATTGCAGAATTCCAAAATATAGAACCAGATGAAAGCAGCTCTTCTCTGTGACCTGCGATGGAGTCAGTGGGGTCCTCAAAGCCCAGCCTCTTCAGTCTTCCTTCACTGGCCCCCAGGGAACCCTAGGCTAGGCCATCCTGTGAAAACCACTGTTACAGGTGCGAGAAAGGTGTCTCACAGAGCAGCCAGAGGAGAGGAAGAAAAGGGAACCAGATAAAATGGGAAACAAACAGGAAAGGAAAGCTTTCATGAGCACTTACTATGCGCCACGGGCTTTGAGGGATATCACCTTAGGTAATTCTCACAGGAACCCCGTATAGACGCTGTCATTACGCCAGGTATAGGCATGGGGGAACACAGTCTCAGACAGGTTATGTGATGTCTCCAAGGTCTCACAGTAAATGTCACAGGCTGATTGGAACCCAGGGAGGCCAACCCAAGAGCTGGTTGTTAGCTACTCTGCCATAACCTTTGAAAAGTACAAAATGCTGTTGATGTGCGAGGGTTATTAGAATAGTAGAACATCAGAGCTAGACAATATCTGAGAGGCTGTGTCGATACATGGAACCAGACAGATTTTAAATCCTGGCTCTGCCCTCACTTCCTCTGTGGCCTCAGGCGTGTCCCCTAACTTCAGTGGCCTCTGTTTCCCCATCTACAAATTGGGTATCTTGTGGGTCCATTGAAGAGTTAGATGAGATAAATACTTAATATGTTGTCTGGTATGCGGTAAAAGTGCCATGAAAAGTAACAGCTATTATTATTTATAAATAGAAGCTCCAAGATTCTGTAGAACATACCCAATGTCTGCGTAAGAAGTGACCACAGGCTGGACATGGGGGCTCAGGCCTGTCATCCCAGCACTTTGGGAGACCAAAACAGGGGGATCACCTGAGGCCAGGAATTTGAGACCAACCTAGGCAACATAACAAGACCTCATCTCTACTAAAAATAAAGAAATTAGCCGGGCATAGTGGCACACACCTGTTGTCCCAGCTACTTGGGAGGCTGAGGTGAGCCATGTTGGCACCAGTGCATTCCAGCCAGGGTAACAGAGCTGAAAAAAAATTAAAGAGTAACTGTGTTGTGCTGTGTTTGGAGCTCTGGGTCATCTAATCGTGGTGTTCTGGTTCTCCACCTCCTCCAGTGTGGTTGGCAGGTGGGCATCCTGGCTGATGGGGGTGTACAATGGACAGGATTAGGAAGAGGAAGGGGCTGTTCCCCAACAGAGTCCCCTGCCACCGCAAGTGTCCATACCACCCACTCCGTGACACAAAAGACCTGACCTGGGGTGACCTTAAATTCCTTCTATGAGAGCTGATTTCTATCAATGCTTGCTTTGAAGCACTTTTTTTTTCATGAAGGGAATTCCCCAATCCCTCCTGTGGCTTTCAGTAAACAATCACAAGTGTATTCCAGAAAGCCTTTGGTCCCATCTGTCATAAAATCACACTTAATATTTAGCATTTCTGTAGCACTTTGGAACCTAGCAAGTGTGGTGCACATATGTTGTCTCTGTTGACTCTCAGAACAGTTCTGTGAAATTGATATGGCGGCATGATTAGGATCACCCTTTTATAGATAGAGAAAATGAGAATCAGAGAGGCTAAGGGCCCTGTCCAGTGGCACACGACTAGTCAGAGATAGAGCCACAATTAGAATAGATGTTAAATATCTAGGCGAGGCACAGCAGCTCATGCCTGTCATAACAACACTTTGGGACTCATGCCTGTAATCCCAGCAATTTGGGAGGCTGAGGCAGGAGGATTGCTTGAGCCTCGGAGGTTGAGGCTGCAGTGAGCCATAGTCATGCCACTGCACTCCAGCCTGGGCTGCAACAGAGCAAGACTGCATCTAAAAAATAAAAATAAAAAAATTGAGCTTATTGGCAGCACCTTACCATTGCTGCGTGTACCTAGCCCTCACCCTGTCCTCCTCCATTAGCCCTTCCCTTTGGTAGCCACGCTGTATGAGCCACATCAGTGGGAGCAGTTTGGTGGCAATTTTGATTGGCCCCAAACTGCCTAAATACTCTTTGTGTAACCAGGGTAGGGTGTTCCTCTTTCTCTTAAGTCAAGGAACAGAGTTGGGGTTCACACTGACCCCAGAATTACCACTTCCAGGAAGCTCTCCACCTTCAGGGAATTAATCAGTTCCATCACGTTTTTGGTTGTTCCTAAGAAAAACTTGCAGCTTAATCCACATGTTCCCTGAGTTGAAGTGTCCACTTAAGCAAAGGACAGGGTCTGTATTTGGTGTAGACTTTCCTAAATAAAAGCTAAGTGATAATGCTAACCTGTCCTTTTGAGAACCAGCTTCCCAACAACAAAGGATCCCTGTGTCCGTTTCCATCCAGTGACTCACAGCTTCCCTGCCTCCTTGCCCATTGTTATTAAGACCTCAAAAATGAGGAAGACAAGAGAATGCCTGCCTCCCTCAGCTGACGGATTACAGCAGTAGCTGTAAGAGACCACCGAAGGTCATGTCAGACTCAGATACCCGGCCCCTTCACTTCAGCATCCACTATCCTCACCAAAGCCACAAACCATCTTTTTTCTTCTGACTCCTGTGTTTACTTACTCCTACATTGCCCATTATAGAAGATAGCCATTAATGGCAAAACCAGTTACTCACTGGCTCCTGTTACAATTATAAAAGGTGCATTTGGAAGGGCAGAGGGAGCTGTAAACTTTATGAGGAGTTTAAATTGACACCTGTAGAAATTAATGAGAGCAATTGTATCTTCAAGATTAGAACCCTTTAGACCGAGTCTCATTCTGTCACCCAGGCTGGAGTGCAGTGATGTGATCTCACCTCACTGTGGCCTCTGCCTCCCAGGTTCAAGCGATTCTCCCGCCTCAGCTTGCTGAGTAGCTAGGATTACAGGCATGCGCCACCTTGTCCAGCTTATTTTTTGTATTTTCAGTAGAGATGGAGTTGCACCATGTTGGCCAAGTTGGTCTAGAATTCCTGACCTCGAGGGATTTGCCCACCTCGGCCTCTCGCAAAGGGCTGTGATTACGGGCATGCGCCACTATGCCCAGCCCAAAAGATTGCATTTCTAAAAACAGTTTTCCAAATAGTTTTTGTTTTGTTTTGTTTTTTTAAGAAAAGAAAACATCAGCTTAATGTGTCTGGGATACACAGAGAAAACTTGGGGCTTTGGAATGACTGTGTGTGCAGCGTTTACATTTCAAGTGCCAGCAGCCCACCTAAAGGAAGTGCTACCATAACGCTTTGTTGTGTATCTGTCTGAAAGGGACTCTGCAAGAATACTTGTTAGGTTTGCCAGCAGTAGACTCTGCGTCTGGGACTGTGCATGAAAGCGGGGAAGGTCCCAGTTTACTAGCAATGATTTCAATTTAGCAGACCTTGCTGGGAAGGTAGGTAGAGGCTCCAAGGCCCCTCTAGATGGTTTCTCTTGCCCTCTGGCTGGGTCAGATATGAAGGAATAGGGATGTTCCCCATGTGGATGAGCTGCCCATGAGTAGTGAACTGTTAATTTGTCTACTAAGGGATACCAGGAAAACAAACTCTTGGGGTGGGGATTTAGTGAAAAATGAGTTACCCTCAGCTTAGTTATAGGGCACATGTCCAAGAAAGCTGAAGTTGCTTTGAAATTCTCTTGGCATGCTTTATTCACATGGTTGACACCCATTTTTGAAAGCAGCAGATCCCATTATTCCTTCACACTACACATTTTTATTGAGCACCTAGTATGTGCCCGGCACAGTGCTGGCCTGGGGTCTATGGCAGTGAACAAATGAGATTCTTGCCTTCCTAAAGATAGCAGCCATAGTGGCTGATACAGGAAACAGCCATTTGAAACTTGGTTCCCTGGAGTCAACTCTAGGTTTTTGTGGAGGGTATGAAACGCAGTCTGCTTCTGCTCTTTGCTGTCTCCTTACCCACGGTTTCCTTGATTCCCGGCCCCCCTTTTCTTTCCTGTCCTTTTCCCGTTTTCTTCCCCCTTGCTGGGTTCTCAGCCTTCAGGAATTCCCCTCTTGCTGTTCATAGAGTTGATGGAGTTCTTGCTTCCACTGTGCGGGGTCTTGCCCACATCCTCTGGCTAGAGCCAGTTGGGTGTATGAAGCCCTCATCTGAGGGATATGACTAGACTGCACATCTTCAGTTGAATGAGGAGATTAGAGCCACCTGATGCCCTCTCTAATATTATAGTAGGTGACTTATTCCAAGAAGAAATATTTAAGCCAAAAAACCCAGTCGTCTGATCCATCCCCCCGTACCACACTGGAGAGCATCCACTCCCACCATTCAAATTGTTTGTCTTTGGAGGCCAGAGCTGGTGATATTGATACTGTAATTTCAATCCAGTTGTTCCTTAGCAACCCCTCCTAGCCAATCTTTTTATAATTTACCTTTAGTTTCAGAGCTTCTTTATAACTGTACTCTGATAGAATGAGAACAAAGGATGTTAGGACATAAAAATTAACGACTTTTCATAAAATTCAGTAGTTTTGTCATTCTGTATCCCGGTGACCCTGCCTCTCAGCTTCCTGGTGGCTCCCATTCTAGGACAGAGTCTAAGGAATCTGTAGCCAGGAGCTGCTGTCTGCCTCCCACTTCTTCAGCCCAGGAATAACCAAAGCAAATTAGTTTACTTTTCCAATGAATTGGAAAATGAAAAAAGAATGAAGGTTCTCTTAAAAGCTGTGTCTCATACTCTGGCCAACATCACAAAGCCTTAACTCATTGCGTTCCATCCCTGACCCTTCCAGAAAGACATACCTGTGTTCCCCACACTCACTTTCCACTCTGCCCCTCCCACTTCTCAGAGCAGTGTTTCATACCCGGACTGCCAAGCAGCCCACAGGGCCTGGAGAAGAGCCAGTGCATTTAGGAACTTGAGGCTGGGCGTGGTGGCTCACACCTGTAATCCCAGCACTGTGGGAAGCAAAGACAGGTGGCTCGCTTGAGCTTAGGAGTTCGAGACTAGCCTGGGCAACATGGTGAAAACCTGTCTCTACTAAAAACATTAAAATTAGCCAGGCATGGTGGCGCATGCCTGTACACAGATCCCAGCTAGTCGGGAGGCTGAGGCGGGAGAATCGCTTGAACCCAGAAGGTGGAGGTTGCAACGTGAGCCAAGATTGCACCACTGCACTCCATCCTGGGTGACAGAGCAAGATTCTGTCTCAAAAAAAAAACTAGGAACTTGAAACCTCTTTTTTTTTTTTTTTTTTTCCTTTTTTGAGACAGGGTCTTCCTCTGTCACCCAGAATGGAGTACAGTGGCATGATCTTGGCTCACTGCAACCTCCACCTCCTGGGCTCAAGCAATCCTCCCACCTCAGCCTCCCAAGTAGCTTAGACTACAGGAACATGTCACCACACCTGGCTAAATTTTATATTTTAGTAGAGATGGGGTTTCGCCATGTTACACAGGCTAGTCTCGAACTCCTGAGCTTAAGCTATCTGCCCACCTCAGCCTCCCAAAGTGCTAGGATTATAGGCCTGAGCCACTGTGCCTGGCCAAAAACCAACTCTTAAGAAACGAAGTGTTTGAATTGTGTTTCTACTAAATTGCTTCAGTCCTATTCAGTGTTAGTCTTTGCAAAGCAAACAAAAATATGAGTGTGTTGTCAGATTTTCCAAAGGCCAAAGAACCTTAACTTTGATTTGTTCATCTAGCTTTTTGTAAAAATTTTGTACTTTTTATAAATAGATTTCTTTTGTTGTATTTCTTTTTCTCACTTTAGTCATTTGAAATTAAAAATAACAGTTCTCATTGCAGTACTTCAGATAATTCAGAAATCACCAAAGTAAAATAGTCTCCTGACCCCTATCCCCTTCAGTTTCTTCCTCTTTGTTATAATTTGCAAACCACAATTTTGTATGTATCCTTCCATACGTGTTTCAGTGCTCATGCAGATACATTGTATACACATGCATACACACACACAAGATTGTGTGTTTAAATGTTATATACACTGTGTTACTATTATATGATCCTCACTGTATAAATTATTCAATACCTTGTATTTTTCACTTAAAAGTACATGAATAGATATCCTTCGAAATCTGTACTTTCCACCTGTCATATTCTTTTTATTACTTGCACAGAATTTTCTGTAAGACTGTACTATCATTTAAGTCAACATTTCTTCCCCTTTGGGGACTATCCAGGCTGTGTCTGGTTTTCTGAGAATAAATATTTTGTTGCAGATAAACTTCCGTGACATGTATCTTTATGTATTTCTGTTGAATAAAGTCCAGAGTGTGCACATTTAAAAATTTTTAAACACTGCCTGGCCGAGCATGGTGGCTCATTCCTATAATCCCAGCACATAGGGAGGCCAAGGCAGGTGAATCACTTGAGGTCAGGAGTTTGAGACCAGCCTGGCCAACATGGCGAGGCTCTGTCTCTACTAAAAATACAGAAATTAGCCAGATGTGGTGGCACGTGACCGTACTCCCAACTGCTCAGGAGGCTAACACATGAGAGTCGCTTGAGCCTTGGAGGGAGAGGTTGCGATGAGTTGAGATCACACCACTGCAGTCTAGCCTGGAAGACAGAGTGAGACTGTCTCAAAAAACAAATGTAAACACTGCCAGAGTACTTTCTAATATATGATTTATCTTAGTACTTTACAAATTTGTCAACAGATCATTACTGCTGAGTTACATTTAAAGTCTTAATGGTAATTAAAACCTTTTTCTAGCTGTACTTTTCTGCTTGACCATCTCAAGTTGATTATATTTACACTTTTGTTGTTTGAAAAAAAAAAAAAAAAATCTCAGGCCGGGCGCGGTGGCTCAAGCCTGTAATCCCAGCACTGTGGGAGGCCAAGGCGGGTGGATCACGAGGTCAAGAGATCGAGACTATCCTGGTCAACATGGTGAAACCCCGTCTCTACTAAAAATACAAAAAATTAGCTGGGCATGGTGGCGCGTGCCTGTAATCCCAGCAAGTCAGGAGGCTGGGGCAGGAGAATTGCCTGAACCCAGGAGGCAGAGGTTGCGGTGAGCCGAGATCGCGCCATTGCACTCCAGCCTGGGTAACAAGAGCGAAACTCCGTCTCAAAAAAAAAAAAAAAAATCTCTTTTTCACACCAAGTTAGCTTTACTATGTTCACTTAATTTTATATTCACTTAATTGTTGATTACATTCACTTAGTGAGAACTAAAATGCCATCTAGGTAAATTTAACTCAGATGCCGCCTTTGCCAGAGTCAACCCAAAACCTCCAATAAACGATTAGTTTATTCCTAAAATGAACTCATAGAGTTTATTAAAGACTGCAGAGATTTAAGAAGTCGTTCAGCTACTTGATGGTTATGAACTGAAACTGTAAAGGTGGTGAGTAGCCGAGCTCTTGGAGTGTTTGGAAATTCTAGACATTTGGCAAATGTATAAGATAGGGGACCATTATCGTGACCCAAATTCTCCACATTAATTCTCTGCTGGGGAGTTCTGTGCAATTTGTTTATTTAGTAAGAGCAAAAAACAGACTAACAGAAGCCAGTTTACAAAACAATACAGTTTGCAAAAATATAGAAGGAGAAATCCTTTTACCCTCCCTACTGAAACTGCAAACACATCTTTATCAAGGCTGTTGGCCGCAATTTAGTGAATTTATCATACGTCCCTGTAGGGCAACTTGGTTATATGTATCAAAACTCTTAGAAATCCTAGCACTTTCAGAGGCCGAGGCGGGTGGATCACCTGAGGTCAGGAGTTTGAGACAAGCCTGGCCGACATGGCGAAACACTGTCTCTACTAAAAATACAAAAATTAGCCAGGTGTGGTGGTGGGCGCCTATAATCCCAGCTACTCAGGACACTGAGGCAGAAGAATCGCTTCAACCTGGGAGGCTGAGGTTGCAGTGAGCCAATATCCCACTACTGCACTCCAGCCTGGGCAACAGAGTGAAACTCCATCTAAAAACAAAAAAAAAACTATTCTTTAATTCTCTTCTTAGAAGTTTATGAGTAAAAGAATTTGAAAACAGCCTAATGAAAAAGTAGGATAAAAGTTAAAATACATTATAGTAAACTAGATTATTGAGCCATTAAAGATCATATGTGTAAAAAATAATGACATGGGAAATAGATACTATACAATAAGAGGAGAAAGCAGCTTGAAAATTAGGATCATTATTTCCCAGAATACTCCATTAGATGCTGAGATTTTCCACGGCCAGATTAGCTTGAGAAATGCTTAGCTGATCGTAATTAAATATTTGCATGATGCATTGCAGGACTTATCTTATTAGAGATTCATAGAACATAAAATAAGTATTTTCCAAATTTCTTGACTTTGAAACTTTTTCTAAGTAATACTTATCTTCTTTTAGGACACTTAGGTTGCATAGAACACATAGCATAAGGAAGTGCAATATGGCCGGACACGGTGGCTTACACTTTGTAATCCCTGCACTTTGGAAGGCCTAGGCAGGTGGATCACTTGAGGTCAGGAGTTTGAGACCAGCCTGGCCAACATGAGGAAACCCTGTCTCTACTAAAAATACAAAAATTAGCCAGGCATGGTGATACACACCTGTAGTCCCCGCTACTCTGAAGGCTGAGGCACAAGAATCTCTTGAACCTGGGAGGCGAAGATTGCAGTGAGCCGAGATCATGCCACTGCACTCCAGCCTGGGCAACAGAGATCTTGTCTCAGAAAGAAAAAAAAAATGTGGCAATATGTTATTGAGTCTCATTTTTGCTTTTAAAAACACAGTATATAAATGTATTATATGTTTGTGTATATATACTTCTGTTCATTTGTGTGCATGTAGGCACAGAAAAAAATAAGCTGGAGAAAATATATGAAAAGCTTATCTCAAGGTTGTGAAATTACTGATAATATTTTTCTTTCTATTAGCTGAATTTCCCAAATCTTCCACACATATACACACAAAAATCACTTCCAACACTGAAAAAACTGTTTTTAACCTCCCATAGAGTTAATAAAAATCACTGGTAGAAAGGGATTAAAAGGAGAAACAGTCATACAGAAAAGAAAACATAAGCTTTGGAATCAGATCCGAGTTCTTGTTTGTGATCTTGGGCAAAGCATTGAACTTGCAAAGTAAGAATACAGTTAATACCTCTTACAGGGCTGTTGTGAAAATCATGTCAGGCACCATACAGACATGTCTAATATGTGACTTTACGTTTGCAAAGATTTTGTTATTTGAGATTTTCAGTAGTGATTACATTTGTAGGAAAGTACCTCTGTAAATGAAGTTTACCGTATATTGGGATAAACGTTTTTCCTGTAGAAACAGACTTCTGCAATGATGAATGAAGTGCTTTTGTTCTTAAAGGGTGTGGTTCACAGCGTTGAATTGGAGGGAAATGGTTCGAGACTAATTTAGATGATTTCCATTTAATTTTGAGTCCGAATTCTTCCCCCCACCTCTTGCTTTCAGCTCTTGTCAAATAGTTGTCTTAAAGACAGGGTTTCACTTAACCATGCTCCATTACCTGAGAACCAGTCCCTTCCTATGGCATTTTTTCAAATTTAAAAAAAAAAAAAAAAAAAAAAAAAAAAACTATGAAAGCGTTTAGTCAGTTTCTCGTGGAACTGCAGAATTTCTCATTGGGAAGATTATCTTTTACTATATAACACATAATCACTTTAAAATGTTAAGATTTTGGTGCTGTGAATGATAAAGTATGTTTTCACACTTTTTTCATCTGATTTTTGCAATGCTTTCTTTTTTCTCTATTTCTCACATAGCAACTCTATAGAAAAAAGCCAGGTTTGGCCATCACGTTTGCAAAGCTGCCTCAAAATTTGGACAAAAACCGATATAAAGATGTGCTGCCTTGTGAGTATCCGGCATGAATGCCTCCTTCCCCCCTCCACTGAGATAATGTTTCCCTTTTTAAAACAGATTGTCTGGTATTCTGGAACGATTTTCAGTGTGTCTGTAAACACCACCGTCTTTACTGCAGCCATTTCAGACTCTGAACAGTTGGGGAATAGTGTTTATGCTAATGAGGCAGAGCTGCAGATGGGGCTGGGAACTGAACTCTGGTTTACTTGGTATGATAAAAATCATGCTCGGAATAATCGGTAATTTTTTCTCTTCCCTGCAGATGACACCACCCGGGTATTATTGCAGGGAAATGAAGATTATATCAATGCAAGTTACGTGAATGTAAGTTAGGAATCTGGATGATGCTAAAGAGCACATTCACCACTGTAACGATGATGATGAGGGCCTGTGTGGGGCTTTGCAGTTGACAGAGTGCTTTCCTGTTCACCGCGGCATTTCAGCACCACGGCAGCCATGGGAGGGAAGGCAGAATAGTCTCATATTACAGAGGAGGAAACGAAGGTTCGGAGAGTTAAAATAATTTGAAAGGTCACAAAGCTCACGGAAGAGGGGATGAGACTTGTTCTGTGTTTCTAATTCAGTTGTCCGCATGCCTCTATACTGAGCTGCTTCCATTCAGGTGTTTGTTTCTGCCAGTGTTGTGTTTGTAACTGTTGCTCTCCATGTAATTAGTGTCATCCTGCCTTAAAAAAAAAAAGAGAAAAACAAAACCTTCCCTGTACATATAACCCAAAAAGAAAGTGGAATGTTTCACGTGTTATGGGAAAAGCACTTGTTTTCTTTCTCTCTGCAAGTGCCTCTTTAAATTTCCATTCCTTCTATCTGAACCTGGGGTCAGACTTTCTGTAGGCAACCAGATAGTGATGTGTGGTCTTTGCATTTGAAATGTAACCACTTAAAAAGATTAAAAGCCACTCAGCTTGCAAGGTGGCAGGCAGATTTGGCCTTCAGGCAATACGTGGTCTGCCAACTCCTAAACAGACAGATAATTTCTCAGATTAAGTTCTCAAGTTAGAACAAATTGTCGAGAAATAAATTGTCGAGAAATGCCCTAATAAAAATTGGCCTCATCCATGATTCCACCTGTTCCAAAGCATCCATGGATTCATTGACCCTCACTTCAACATTCCCAGTATCTTAAAAGCAGAGCATCAGAAATGTTAGGGGCAGCAACATCACAAAGACCAGTCTTTTCATGCAATCCCAGGACTGAGGAAGCCATTTACCCAAGCACCAACCAAACCACGAATTAGAAGACTTCCTTTACCTTGCCTACCTGAGAGTGAGTGAATCCCAGTACCAGCCCAAAGCTCAGCAGCTTCTGAGTGTTCTTTCATCAAAAGGACTCAGTCCAGAGGGGAAAAAGGAAATATGGAGCAGGACTATTTCTACCTGAAATACTAATTTCAAAACATTTCAACATTTAATATCAAAATTGATCAACTTTATGATACAAGCAAGCATTGGAAGCCATGCAGAAAGCAAACTGCAACCAGAATTGGTGGCGTAAACCCGTATGGGTCTGTACTTTAAATAAATGTACAGTTTTCTATTTTGATAGAAAACTCTGCAGAGGGAAAGACGTAGGGGCTAGGAATGGTATATACTGTACTGCTAAAAATGTAGATCGCTAGTATTGATTCTATTCAGGATAGAGCAATGAAAGTCATTGAAACTCTTTTGCCGTCGCACAGATAGAGTTCTGATTTTTGCCTACTGAGTACCACACACTTTTATCTTAAAGATCTAATGCTGGTGTTGTCAGATCGTCTTTCAAGGAGTTTTAGAAGTAAAACTTTGTTCGATTTTTCTTACTTGCTTTGAATTGATAAAGAGATCATTTTCTGGTGCAATGCCAATTAGCAACCCAGTCCACCTTGTGGCAGCAACAGAGTCTAATACTTGACCAATTTCTTGCCAGATGGAAATTCCTGCTGCTAAACTTGTGAACAGGTACATCGCCGCTCAGGGGCCTCTGCCGCATACCTGTGCACAGTTTTGGCAGGTCGTCTGGGATCAGAAGCTGTCACTCATCGTTATGTTGACGACTCTCACAGAGCGAGGGCGGGTAAGTAGCTTGATTTCCAGTTCACATGTGTGCAGTGTCACACCGTGCTCTGTGGAGCGCCAATCTCAGTGCTGGGAAGGGTCATCAGAATCTCCTGGTCCAGCCCGTATGTGACCCTAAATCTCCTCTACAGAGCAACCAATACACACCCCCAGTGACGGGAAGCTCAGCCCTCCTCCTGCCCAGTCCCAGCTTGGATCCATTGTAACAGGCCAGAAGGCACTTCCCCTAGCCTTTCTTCATGTGTCCCAGAACCCTGGCAGTGACATGGCCTTGTCCACCCAGGACAAGTGCTGGTCCTGAAAGAGCAACATGTGTGCCAGGTTCACAGTGGCCTTTGTAAAAAGTAGAAGTTACATCACTGAGCCATTTTCCGTAGAATCCGTTCAGGCAGCTCAGTGCTGTCCCTGTCTTATCCGTCTGGGCTTCAATTTTCCCTGTAATGTTGGCTCTGCCTTTTCAGCAGGAAGGTCATTCTTCTCCTCAGAGAAAAGGGAGCTCACCCCGCCCAGGAAAGGCCTGTTGTGTTAGGTTTGGTTGGTGACAGACGTTCTGCCCTGTGTAGCAGCCCCCTTCTTTCCCTCGTTTAGCTTCTTCCAGCTCAGGAGAAAATGCTCTTCCTGCAATCCAGGAGGCCTCAGCTTCCTCTGGCCGCTCCTGTGGCTGCTGCTCTGCCGGCTCTGTGCTGCTGACAGCTCCCCTCTTTTGTTGATGTCCACTCTGCACCTGAGCTTATCAGGGGTCTTCCTTGTGCCTCTGAGGGTTTCTTTGTTTCCCAGTGCTTTCCTTCTTACTGAAGCCATTCCAGCTGCTTCGTCAGTTTCCTGCATTAGCGATTCCTGTCTCCTCTGAAGTCTAGCATTCCCTTCACTATCCCTGACCCTGGAACTTAACCTCCTCTGTTTATCCATTTGTAGAAACCTGTTCTTCTGAAATCCAGGGTGCATGCTGCCTCCCTCTCCTGTTGCAAACTCTTGGATGACAGGATAACCTCAGCCCTTTATCCTGAAGGCCCTAACCTGTCCACGTCACCACCCACCAGTTCTTCCAGATTAGGAGTCCATTACTCCAGGCAGCAACTTTGCCCCTTTCCCTGACAGATGAAACTTTCAGCATCTCCCATTTGTTTTCTCCTGCATCATGCATTTAGTAGATTGGGGCTCCCAGCAGGTGTGCAGCTGGCCAGAGTCCATACCATGCCTTTAGTGGAGTAGGACTCCCCGCAGGTATGAGGCTGGCTGGAGTCCACACCCCCAAGCTGCACTGCTCTTAGGTCTGCAGGTGCAGAGAGAGCCTCGAGCCTCCTTTGAAGCCTCATATCCCCAGCGATCAGTGGGACACTCCCCCATGACATATTTCGTTTCTCCCTTTTTAAATTCCTACCCAAAATGTTTTTCTTTGTGCTCTCCCTTGAGTCTCATGGGTTTCTTCTTAGAAACACGACTTTACAATTGAAAAAGTTATTCTCCCTCACTTTCCATCAGAGATGTTTCTTTTGGAGAGAAAGACTATTTTTTACGTCTGTATGTGAATAATACAGGTACTCTTCCTGGCCCCGCTGACTGACAGAGGGAGGGAGGGGCTTTGGGATCAGAGGAGGAGTTTGAGTTCTAGCACCAGCGCTTTTCACTGTTTAGCCTTGCATAGGGCTCTAAGCCTCAGTTTCCTCATCACTAGAAAGGAGGTAGTAATGCCTGTCCCTTGGGGTTGTTTTGAGAATTAAGAATGAGCTACCCTTGACTGGCTGCCCATCCCATACTGGGTGCTCCACGTGGCATAGTGAGTCAGGATCCTGCCCTCCTCATCTCTCAGGGCAAGGAGGTAGGTTTGCTGCTCTGGGCAACATTAGGCGCCCCTGGGTTGCCATGAGGATCATGTGAGGTGACAGGATTAGGTTTGGGGAAGCACAAAGCTCTACAAACCCACTTGCTTTTGTTATCTGTTAAGGACACTTGTGTGGTAAAATGTGCACTTAGGCAACGAGGCTCTTCCACAGGGAACCGATCTCTGAGTCAGACTTCGTCAGCCCCTCTGGCTGGTTCAGCAAATGGATCTAGGCACCGATTCCTTCCATCTCCTGAACCCAGACCCTCCTGCTCATTTGTTGATAGGACACATCTACCCGAGTGTCCCCACATACAACATGCCCAAAGCTGAAGCTGTCAGCTACATACCTGCACCCAGGTGGTCACACATGAGCTCACCACTCTGGCCGGTGGCACCCATCTGCCCAGTCGTCCAAGCCAGGAACCTGGAATCGGTCTTGGCCCCTCCCTTCTCTTCATTTCCCATGTCCACTCACCACAGGCTGCCACCACTGATCTCCCTCTCTGTCCCCAAGACCCCTGCCTTCTCTCAGAGCTTTTGCATTTCTCTTCCAGGAGCAGCAACAGCCTCCTTGGCGGCTTCCTGGCCTAGAGGCTCCCCCTCCCCACGTCTGGTCCATCTGTTGGCACAGCTTTCAGTGAGACCTTTCCAGAGGGTTGTCTGGGCCAGCCACGTCTCTGCTCAAACCCTCTGGTGGCTCCTCACATGCACCAAGCATTCTCACCTTGAGACTGACTTGTACCTTCTGTGCAGGTGTATCGTACTGTCTGTCACCCTGGGTATACCACGTGCCTCTTTACCTCTTGACCATGTGTGTCCCATTCTCTCTGCCTGAGTGATCCACCCTTGCCTTGCCAACCTGATGGAGACCCTCGTCCTTCAATGCTGAGATCCCTGTCCTCTCTCTCCGGGATGTTGCCTCCCTCTCCTATGTGAGCCTTCCCTCTGTCTATCTTTCCTTTTTACCACATTCCCCACACCAGATTTGAGAGCACCTTGAGGACAGTGCCTCATCCTGCCTAATTCATCTCTGCATCCCCAGGGATGTTGATTGACTAAGTGAGCAAGAAAGCAAGCTTTTCACCATGAAACCTTCTAAAGTTGGCCCCTGACTCCCACTAAACCTTAACTAGTCCATCTTCTTGAGATAGCGCTCTTTCTCCTTCATTGGCATGTTACCCATTGTTAGGAACCTGTTCTTCTGAAATCAAGCATGCATATTTCCTCCCTTTCCTGTTACAAACCCTTGGATGACCAGATGACCCGAGCCCTTTATCCCAAACTTCCTATTTCGTCCCCATCACCACCCACCAGGGCCTCTGGATTGGGAATCAGTCACTCCAGGTGAGCAGGTTTGTCCCTTTCTCTGAGAGATGAAATTGTCAGCGTGTCACATTTGTGTTCGCCCATATCATGCACTGAGTAGAGTGAGACTCACAGGGGGTGTATGGCTTTTCTTCCACCCAGTGTAGCTTGTTACCTCTGGTCCATAAAGACACATCCTTTCAGAAGCCATCTCCCTGGTCAGCTTTCCCTTCCCGAAGCCTCTTCTCAAAACCACACCCGGGGACTGGAAAATGAGAAACAAGCCCCACTCAGGCCTGCAAATCCCTGAGGACATAGCGTTCTGAGCTCTTCTGGCAGCATCTGTCCAGAATCTCACACCCAGCAGCATGTTGCCAGCCTCCCAGCTTCCGTGACCTCTGTGGTCCATTGGTGACTTCCCTGGAAGCGCTTCTTCCATCGCTTCATAGGCTTAGCTTTGCATATATCACTGTTTAAATTTAGTGTTTAAAGACACTGCTTGGTAAAATGTCCACTTAGGCAGCAAGGCTATTCCACAGGGAACCAATCTCTGAGTCAGGCTTCATCAGTCCCTCTCGTTGGCTCAGCAAATGGATCTAGGAACCACAGCCCATGGAAGGTGCATTTTCTTGTCATTCCAGAGTATATCAGCCTGGCTAAGAGTGCACAGGCCTGTTGTGAAATTCCAGCTCTGCCCCAGTTCCTCTCCATGTGATCTGACACACACAGATTCCTTCTCTGAGCCTCAGTTTACTCATATGCAAAACAGAGACAACCATAGTACCTACCCCATGGGGTTGTTTTGAAACCAAGGTAAAGCCATGTTCATGAAAGGCACCATTCAGTGCTGAGCATCTGCCGTTGTAAAGATACGACGCTTCAGCATCATCACCCCTCACTGTAGCAGCATTCATGTGGAGACTGAGGCCCAAAGAAGTTAAGTAATTTCCCCAAGATCACTAACCAAATATGTTTAGTAGAATTTATTAACCAGGGTTGAAACTCATGATCTCCACAGACTTCTTGCTGTTTCCACTCCCCCCGCCCCAGTGCTTTCAGATCCAAATTGAACTACAATCTCTATTTGGTCAGAGGTAGAGAGAGAGTCTAGTACTGGTCAGAGTCACCGTAGAATAAGGGGAGCCTCTCTGGAAGTACAGATATTTGTAGTTCTGCCTTACATGGGTTGATCACGTCAGAGAATATCTTGCCTGCATTTATCCTGTGGGCGGGACCACTGGGAACCTACAGGGCAGGGATTTATCCTTCCTGTGCAGATGAGGGGACAAGAGAGGGCCTGTGTCTGTCCACTGTGCCTCGGGCCCTACAGCCCTTAACCCCCTCATGTCTAAGCAAAGTCACAACATGGCTACTAACCAAAATTACCCATATTTAAGGTTTCCAAGTAAATTCTTAACTCCAGCTTTCCAGCAGCATACTTTAATTTCAAGTATTCACTGTGACATTTGAAAGTAAGAATAGAGAAGCTGTTTTCTAACAAATTACATGTATATTGTAGTTATGCCACTTTTCTCACCATGAACAAATGTAATTTTTACTTAAGTTGGTATAACCACATATAGGCTTGGGGGAAGATGCTTGTTTAATGAGTTAGGATTTAACTGACAGAAGGATTTATGATGGGATGGACAGCCTACCCCTGAAGTCTGCTTAGAAGCCAGAGGCAGGTGCTCAGATGGCTTACAGGACAAGCTGCAGGTTTTGGAAAGGGGGGGATAGAAATTGGGGAGAGTGGTGGGATCAGCCTGTCTGTATGCACCTTCCATGGGCTGTGGTTCCTAGATCCATTTGCTGAGCCAACGAGAGGGACTGATGAAGCCTGACTCAGAGATTGGTTCCCTGTGGAATAGCCTTGCTGCCTAAGTGGACATTTTACCAAGCAGTGTCTTTAAACACTAAATTTAAACAGTGATATATGCAAAGCTAAGCCTATGAAGCGATGGAAGAAGCGCTTCCAGGGAAGTCACCAATGGACCACAGAGGTCACGGAAGCTGGGAGGCTGGCAACATGCTGCTGGGTGTGAGATTCTGGACAGATGCTGCCAGAAGAGCTCAGAACGCTATGTCCTCAGGGATTTGCAGGCCTGAGTGGGGCTTGTTTCTCATTTTCCAGTCCCCGGGTGTGGTTTTGAGAAGAGTAGTTGGGATTAAGTGGGTTCCTTGTCTGCTGTGGGGATATCACCTCCTTAGGACTTCAGCTAAGAAAACCTTCAAGGGCTTCAGAGATGCTGCTCCAGTGAGAAAGGATTCATCTCGGTTTGGAAATCCCTTAATCTGGGTTTTTGTGGAACCTCTAATCACTCTTACTCAAGCTGGTGTGTAACCCATGACAGCAGCAGAAGTAATGGCCACCCCTGGCCTGCCTCCCCCATAGTGGCTAAGCACTGCACACCACCTCCGGCTGCCTCACCAGTCCTGAGGCAGGAGCTATCTCCATCTTTTTGGTGGAAAACATGAAAATCAGAGAGGTTAAGCAACTGGTTCAACATCATCTGGCTGACAAATGGAGGAGGAGAGGATCCCGGCGGAGTTGTGCGTGACACCAGTTGTGTGCCCTTAACTGCTGTGCCCAGAGACGCCTCCTCAAAAGGGTGGGGAGGATGGTGAAGTACAGGAGGAGGGGCCTCAGGGACTGGGGGAAGGCAGAGAGGTTGCTCACAGGCCAAGGTCCTGCTGCTCTTCCTGCAAATGGCCCCTGGTGATGAAGACGCTGAGTCTCTCATCCTCCTCCTCCAGGCTGCAGCCCGGGGTTGAGCAGAGACCTGTGGCCGGGCCCCTGGCAGGCTGCCCGCACCCCACCCTAAGAACACAGACAGCTGATCGGACTTGGCAGAGTTTGTTTTCTTCCATCAGCTCTCTTGGGTGTGCATGAGAGTTTGCCTAACCCATCCGCCTGTCCAGGGTTAACTACTTGCACGGACACCCCGCAGAGGGGGCTTATTCACTCTTGGTGGTTTCTTATAGACCAAATGTCACCAGTACTGGCCGGATCCCCCCGACGTCATGGACCATGGCAGCTTTCACATCCAGTGTCAGTCAGAGGACTGCACCATTGCCTATGTGTCCCGAGAAATGCTGGTCACAAACACCCAGGTGAGCCACAGCCGGAGGGGCACAGCGGAGGGGCAGGTGCTGAGTCAGTGGCCGCTGTCATCCCAAGTGGTCCCGCTTCTGGGTGTGCTCTCTGTTTCCACCTGGCAAGCATGTCGGCACACAAGACTGCCCATCAAAGAGGCGGGACCCAGAGTTCGTAGTGGCCCTAGTCACAAGAGGCGCAAGCAGCCCAGTGTCCATCAATGGAGGAATGGATAAACAGCACGCAGTCTGTCCGTATGATGGAATATGATTCAGCTTTAAAAAAGGAAGAGATTCTGACCCCTGCTACAACAGGGGAATCTTGAGCATATTATACTAAGTGAAATAAGCCAGACATAGACAAATACTGTAGGATTCTACTTCTGTGAAGTGCCTAGAGTCATCCAATTCATAGAGACAGAAAGTAGAACAGCAGTTGCCAAGGGCCTGGGGAAGAAGGAGAAAGGAGATATGTGGACATTACGCCATATGGCATAATGGGTGCAGGGTTTATGTTTGTGGGATTTTTAAAGTTCTAGAAATAGATAGTGGTGATGGCTGTACAAAATTGCAACTATTCTTAATGCCACAGAACTGGACATTTAAATGTGGTTACGGTGCCTCGTGTTATGTATATTTTGCCACAGTTAAAGATTGTTAGCATGTGTGGCCCCTAATAGCAAGTACCATAGGAGACATGGAGGAAATCACTGGGCAGAGTGATCAAGGAAGGCAGCCCTGCAGGACAGGCTGCGGCTGAGCCTGAGGGGATGGAGATCTTTGGGGAAGCAGGAAAGGAATTGGCAGGGGCCACAGCAGGGCTGCGCACCAGGGGAGATAGCATCAGGAGACGGGGACCCCTGGTGTCTGGGTTGGGGCTGGGTGGGCTTACCAAGGCCACTGCATCTCCCACAGACCGGCGAAGAGCACACAGTGACACATCTCCAGTACGTTGCGTGGCCTGACCACGGTGTGCCCGATGACTCCTCCGACTTTCTGGAATTTGTAAACTATGTGAGGTCCCTGAGAGTGGACAATGAGCCCGTCTTGGTTCACTGCAGGTACGGCACCTGTTGTTTTGTTAGGTTTAGGATACTTTTGCCTGTTGGGAAAGGCCTGGAGAGAATTGGCAGGCACCAAACCCACCCTATATCCCACAAAGTAGTGTGCTCTTACAGATCTCTATTGACTGTAGTTCTTCACTATTTCAAAAGTGATTTGGGATTTTGTGAAATCCTAAACTTGTGAATGCAGCGCAGAGCTGACAAAGTCCCCTGCACACCCTTTCTCCTGTCCTCTGTCAGCTGACCTTCGTCATAGATGTGAGTGAGAAAGGGAGGGGACTTGGCACTTAACACTGGCTCTCTCTCCACTAGCTATGAGCCCCCAGCCTCAGCTGTGTGAGGATAGGCTGTCTCAACCTGTTTGAGAGCATACCCTGAGTGCGAGTTTTGTCTTCCCCAAGGCCAGGAGAGGAAAGCCCCTTCTGAGTCAACACTGCGCCGTGCAGAAAGGCTACTCAGACAAATCCCAAGTCTGTCTCTTCTCCCCTCTCCAGTGCTGGAATAGGTCGAACCGGTGTGTTGGTCACTATGGAAACAGCCATGTGCCTAACTGAGAGGAACCTGCCCGTTTACCCCCTGGATATTGTCCGAAAAATGCGAGACCAGCGTGCCATGATGGTGCAGACATCAGTGAGTAGAAATCCAGTAATAACGAAGGCTGGCACTTTCCGAGCACTTACACCAGGCAGGCCTGAGAGAAGGGATTTGTCAGTTAAGAGACTGCAGCTCGGGGGGACTGAACCGCTTGCCCCGGTTCTCGAGCTTGTCCATGGCGACAACCACACCCATCTCACCTCTGAGTTCTGCTGCCTCTGTGGTTTATGTCCTGCCAGCCCGTCTGTCAGGGAGGAGCCCTGGTTGGATTCTGTATCACTGAACCATCGTTTCTCCATCACCCTCCCACCTAGACCGGGGTACTCCTTTTGGCTCTGTACATGTTTCATATGACCCTACTTTGAGCTCTGTCCCACCCATGTGGTCCCTGAGTACCTGCATGGTCCTCCACGGGTGGAACAGAGCTCAAAGTAGGGTCATGTGCCACATCCTCTTGTCCTCAAGAGGAACTCTTGGGGATTTCCCCTGGAACTCCAAGTGGGGCAGTGAAGCGGTGTGGAAAGAGCATGATTAAGGCTCCCCACAAATGGGGGAGTTGGTGCTCAGGAAGTATTTACAAATGCTGCAAAAGACCCACCGGAACAGGGTGGGGGGCAGCATTTCCTGAAGCTACGGGACCTGACAGCTTTGTTTTCTTTTCCAGAGCCAATACAAGTTCGTGTGTGAAGCGATTCTTCGTGTGTATGAAGAAGGCTTAGTCCAGATGCTGGATCCTAGTTAAGACAACTGTGAAAACATCCATTCCTCTTTCCCAAGCCCATCCTCCTTGAGAGAGGACAGACCTCCTCTTTGGAAGCAGCAAGAGGAACCAGTAGCTTTGGGAAAGGAATGGGCACCTCTGAACCCAGGCACTTTAACTTTCTGTAGAAAAGACATTGTGTACATAGGAACTGGTGTAGATAAGCATGCATTTATGGCATCATTTAGGCCTGTATTTCTATGGAAAGATACAAAAGGAATCTCAGTTTGGGGCCTGTCCTAATGCCTTCTTACCTAACATCACACACACACCCCTGTTGGCATCCTGGAGCAGTTGAGACAGGACACCACAGAGCTGTTGACCTCCCAGCAACAAGATGGTGTAGTTATCTCGGGTCGTTTGGATGTTTTGTTTCTGTGTATCAGACTGTAAGGGCTGAGCTTTCTGTGCTTCTAGGTGGAGCTGGAACCACCCAGGTTCACCTGCACTGATGCTAAGGAAACCCTGATGAACGTACTAAATGGCAGGGTGCTGGGGGTCAGGCTGAAGGCTGAGCAGCACCTCTCTGCCCTCTCTCCCTTTGTTCCATCTCCCGGCAACTTCTGATACTCATGTTTCTGAGAATCATATCCCCCTTCAGGTTTCCTCTTGGTGCCTGACCTGGATTCATAATGTGCATTCAGGTGAGTTTTCAGCTGAGGCTCTGAGAACTGGGACCCTCAGTGTGTTCTGGTCATCTCGTGGCTTAGTTGTAGAAGCAGGTGTGTCTCTTGTCTCTGCTTGCCTCCTACTGCACACTCAGCACCCAGGACTGGAATCACTGACTACTGAATCTCCTACATGTATTGCTGCTACTTCAAGTTCCTACACTTGAAACTTTATGATTTTTCCAAGGGGAGATGGGACAATGTCATCTAAATATTCCAAATGTTTGGCCTTCGAGAAAAGAGCTTCTAGTAATTGAACCATGGGAAACCGAGCTTCTGGAGGGTTGGCCGTGGGGGTGTGTACGTGTGCGTGCCCAGGGGTGAGTGTTTCTCAGGATTTCTAACGATTCAAATTACCGTTGAGTATACATAAAGAATGAGTCTCTGTATAGAAGAACAAATGTGTGCATTCACCCCCAGTTACAATGGTCTCCATTGCATTTCAAAGGAGAGGATCAGACTATCTGAATATAAATACAATCTGATGTTAATTTATTCTAAGACCATCACTTTGATCGTCCTAAAGAATTCTGCCTTTGTGAATACTGTGTTAAATTTTTTAAAATTTGTGACAGGATTGTAGCAAATTATTATTTAAGGAAAATAAATGGCATAAACATTTAATGTGGTATTTTTAAACAGTGGTTTTTATGTACTCAGAAGAGAGAGTTAAGCCAGGTTCTTAATGGTATTTACGGAAAAGATGTTTCCCTGTTATCATGCACAGAAATGAAGCCATTTTGATATTCAGCAAATTCGGTGCCAATTGAATAGTTTGTTGGTGGCAAGATGGATAAAGACCTATTTAAGGGGGTGGGAGGACCCTAAAGTTTCTTCATTTCCAGAGCTAGCGTATTTAATTGCATGCTTTCCGTCTTTTCTACATGGATATTTTACTGCTAAGTGGCAGGGGTGGGAGGGAGATGTCACACCGTACCATAACCCCATACTGCAAAACAAGAAACCACCAGAAAGTTTGCAGCTGAGGGGCAGGAGATTCAGTTCCTCTTCCCACTCAGCACTAACTACTTGGGGGCCTGCTCACTTAGAAGCTCTACCTCTCTTTCATTATCTGTAAAATAAAAGCAATATGTAGGACTTTAGATTGAACATGAGGATTGAATAAGATCATGCTATTCATGTGACTTCATCAGCTGGAATATCAACAGCCACTGCTGTGGATGAGTTACTTAGAAAAGTTTAGTTAGCAGTGATTAGCCCAAAAACACAACAGTCAAAAGTAGAATCCACTGGATTTTTGTTTCTCTTTCTAGAGACAGGGTCTCACTGTCACCCAAGCTGGAGTACAGTGACGTGATCATAGTTCACTGCAGCCTCAAATTCCTGGGCTCACGCAATCCTTGCACCTCAGCCTCCTCAGTAGCTGGGCCTGCAGGTGCGTGTCACCTCGCCTGGCTCATTTTTTATTTTTTGTACAGATAGGATCTTGATGTGTTGCTTGAGCTGGTCTCTAATTCCTGGCCTCAAGTGATCTTCCCACCTCAGCCTCCCAAAGTGTTGAGATTATAGGCCTGAGCCACTGCCCCCAGCCTAACTGGGTTTTTATGAGAGGAAATTGGAAAATGTTCTTCTAGAAGAGAGGGAACAAGAGCATAAAATAATTTGGACTCAGAAAAATTCAGCAAAGCTCCAAGAAAGAGGGGGTGGCAGGAGCGCTGGCATAAATTTCAATGCCATTACGATATTTAGCAAATCATTGCCATTTTAATAAAAATGCATCATCACCCTGTGTGCAAAATGTTTGCAAAGTAGTCTGAATGTCTTTGGAGATGGGTGTTTTATTGTTTTTCTCCAAAACAAATTGTTTATTACGGTTGCAGAAATGTTGCCGTTATGGTCACATACGTTTTTGAAAAGCTTACCAGGAGGTTGCAGGCAGTGTTTTCTGCCACTGGGCAGGCCAGCGGTTCTGATTCACCAGAATTCGCCAGGAGCAAAATCTAGGAAATACCGGGAAGAACAAGACAAAACAAGAGAGTTATCTAAAAGAGCAAAAGATACAAGTAAATTATACAGACATTACCAATTAAAATCCGTAGCTCCAATTCCTGTATCACTACTTTATACACTTAAGCAATCATACGTAAGCCTTCTTTTTAGTCCTAAGTGAAGAACTGCATCAGAATCAGGATAAATATTTTGCCTGGGAAATTTGGCTGGATATGAATGGAGAAGACATTTACATCCTACATTCTGGCACTTTCTAGAAGTTCTAATGAGGCTCCACGTTGATGTGCCAATTTAATCAAGATGACAGATCCCTGCTGGTGTCACCTTCTAGAACCTGCACTTGGTGTTTTGACTTTCCAGAAGAAAAGATGCAACTCAGTTTGGTTGGGGGGCAGTGGTCATATCAGACACTTGTACTGGTCTTTCGTTTCCTGCCACAGTAATTCATATTTAAATACGCCTTTAGATTAGTGTGGATATCACTGCTGCTATGTTGCTGCTACTTGATCTTTTTTTCTTTGGTCCCCCAGAAATGATCATTTGAGGGCAAGCAAAAAAGGCCTCATCATCCTCCAGAGGCAACAAAGAGGCAACAGAAATAGGGAAAGATTGTGACAGGCAGGGTTTGGGTCTAGACCTGGACTTAGGCAAGATACACTGCCCTCAACCCTCAGTTTTCTTATATGTAAAAAGGGAAGTTTGGGCTGAATGAGGTGAAGTCAAGATTTGCCATTCTGGGAGCCTAATATTCCAGAGAATCAAAATTAATCCTAAACCAAAGTTTTATGGCTCCTACAGAGATGTGTCACATTTCTGCGACTTGTCACCAGGTGGTTGTCCCTCAGACTTTGGTGCTGTTAAATGCATAGACAAGGATGGCCGCCCTCTGGTTCTTGCCTGTCATCTTCAGCTGAGAGCAGTCTCGGTAAAAATGGCAAAGATTCTGTGACCTCAGACCGGGGACAAAATGCTTGGGAGTCTGACGGCCTGGCTGGGCCACCATCCTCATAGCTCCCATTCTGTTTGGAGCAACCAAAGGATTTGTGTGAAGTTATTTGGAAAAGGTTCATAATTGAGCAGCAATCTGTTTTCTGTATATTTGGAATGTTTTTCATTCTGACCTGTTCTATCAGTGATTCTACTGAAAAACAATTTGATCAATATAAAAATGTTCAAGCTATGCAACACTGTTATTGTCCGCTGATATTTTTATTCTAATAGACTTCTGCAAATATTTTCTTGTATTTGCTTTTTCCTTTCATTTTTAAACGAACTCTTGGAGGAGAGTGCTCTCTGCTCATCTCCGCCTTCCCTCTGGTCAGGAGCATGAACTCCCATCTTGGCCTTGACCTGGTGTATTAGTCCATTCTCATGCTGCTAATAAAGACATACCTGAGACTGGGTAATTTATGAAAGAGGGTTAATGGACTTGCAATTCCACAGGGCTGGGGAAGCCTCACAATCCTGGTGGAAGGCAAATGAGAAGCAAAGCCACATCTTACATGGTGGCAGGCAAGAGAGCTCATGCAGGGGATCTCCCATTTATAAGGCCATCAGATCTCCTGAGACATATTCACCACCACGAGGACAGTGTGGGGGGAACCACGCCCATGATTCAATTATCTCCACCTGGCCCAGCCCTTGACACTTGGGGATTATTACAATTCAAGGTGAGATTTGGGTGGGGACACAGCCAAACCATATCACCTGGTGTGGCAGATTCTAGATGCCAGTTAGGTTCCACCATCCTGACAAGAGTAGCTTTCACGTAGTACAAGTTCACCTTTTGTCCTGCAGGGGTGCCAGCGTGCCTCCATGGTCACTGGGGCCCCACATTCCTCGGCCATCCTCAATCTGCAGCTCACTTCACATTGCGGCTAGCAGGAGGGCGGCAGGGGCAGGGGGAAAGCATGACCCCTCCCTGGAGGGGGTGCCACCTGGATATGGTACATCCTGTTGATCAGAACTTCATCACAGGCCCATGCCTACTGCAAGGAAAAGAGTCAAAGGTCAATTTTACTCCAGGAAACCATGTGCCTAACAAATTAAGGGCTTCTGTCTCAGAAACAAAAGAATAGGTTTGAGGGACAATGAGTGTTCTCTGCCATAGCTCAACCCTTTGGCTGCCTTTCTTTTCTGACAGAGTCTGCTCTGTTGCCCAGGCTGGAGTGTAGTGGCACAATCATAGCCCACTGCAGCCTTGATTTCCCAGACTCAAGCAATCCTCCCAATTCAGCCTCCCTAGTAGCCGAGACTACAGACATGTGCCACCACACCCAGCTAATTTTTGAAAATTTTTTATGGAGACTGGATCTTGCTATGTTGTCCAGGATGGTCTCAAACTCCTGGGCTCAAGTGGTCCTCCCATGTTGGCATTCCCAGTGTGCTGGGATTATAGGCATGAGCCACTGCATCTGGCCCACCACAGCTTCTATAGCCTGCTTACACCTTGGGCAGTTTGGGGGAGTCCCCAAGGTTACTTTCATGGTTCAGGAACACCAGGCATGCAATTTCTTAGACAATAGAATCCATCAACTACCCACAGCAGAAGATCTGCTCTGCTCCTGCCTCTTCAACTTAAATGTGGCTGCCTTGAGGCTGCCCGGAAGAGAAGCATGGGTGAGAGCAACACCCTTAGTCTGGTCTTTGAAGCAACCTGGTTTGCATTTTCAGGCAGAGCAGCCTTATCTGCACTAAGGCTGCCATTTCAAGGGCACTGCACTTAATAGCTGCAGCTTGAAGGATAAAAGCAGTTGTCATTTTCAACCTTCAAGACTTGAGTCAACTTGAGTGCAGCTATTGACAGCGCCTCTCTGAGCAAAGCAAGATTCCCTCCCATCTTAGCTGCATACGGTTGCTATACAGGAATACCTGAGGCTGGGCAACTTATAAAGAAAAGGGGTTTATTTGCCTCACGGTTCTGCAGACTGTATAAGAAACATGGCGCCCACATCCGCATCTGGTGAGGGCCTCAGGCCTCTCCCACACCTGGCGAAAGGTGGAGGGGAGCAGGCATGTGCAGACCACATGGAGAGACAGGAAGAAAGAGAGAGTGGGGAGAGGGGCCAGGCTCTTTTTAACAACATGCTCTCGCCCAAATGAAGAGAGTGAGAACTCACCCCATCCCCAGGGAGGACATTCATCTCTTCATGAGGGATCCACCCCTACGACCCAAACGCCTCTCATTAGGCCCCACCTCCAACATTGGGGAATGCCTTTCGACATGAGATCTGGAGAAGACAAACATCAGCTGCAATACCTCCCATCTCTGCTTGCAGGCAGGCTGGCTGTAGCCCCAGTTCATCTCACGTACAGAGGACTGTGAAAAGCAAGAAGGAGCAACAGTCACACTTTTTCATCCTCCCACCATTTTCCCTTCAGTCCGCCCGTGGTCCATCTTCCACATACCAGTAGCAGATAACAATTTCTTCCATGTTTAGCCATTATACAAAAGGCAACATTTATATCTTTGCCATCTGCTGGCCCAACAATTCCACTAAACCAGTGCCACATTTTAGATGGTACTTGCAGCATTTGGTCTTCAGGTATCAAATTCTGAATCTAAAAGTCAAAGTAAAGGTGATTCAAGCAAAACAGTGTATTTCTCTCTCACATAAACACCAGCAGCTCAGAGCTGGTACCACTCACTGAGGACCCAGGTTCCTCCAATCTGGTCACTCCAGTGTCTTCAATACACGGCTTCCTCATCATAGTCCAAAATGGCTGCTCCAGCTCCAACCATCACATTAACATTCCAGCAAGAAAAACAAAATACCCTTTCCTTCTAAGTCTACCTCCTCAAAATTACATATACTACTCTGACTTACAAACAGTTGGCCAGAACTTAATCATATGGACACACTATGCTGCAAGGCACATCAGGAAATGTAGTTTTTGTTCTAGATGGCAGTACACAGCCAAAATTCAACAGGCTGAATTCAGGAGGTTTTCACAGAACAAAAAATGATTATTAGGGCACAATTAGCAGCTTCCCCTACATATTCTGTGACTTCAGATCTACTAACGGGCTGATTCATGAGTTAACCTCACTCAAGACCCAGCATACAGGAACAAATGCAATTCTGTCATTTAAGCAAGACCGACCCACCATTTGTTTTTTTAAGAGTCTTGCTTTATTGTCCAGGCTGGAGTGCAGTGGTGCAATCTTAGCTCACTGCAACCTCCACCTCCAGTTTCAAGCGCCTCTCATGCCTCAGCCTCCCGAGTACCTGTGATTACAGATGCACACCACCATATCCAGCTAATTTTTGTATTTTCAGTAAAGACAGAGTTTTACTATGTTGTCCAGGCTGGTCTCGACCTCCCAATCTCAGGTGATCTGCGCACTTCGGCCTCCCAAAGGGCTGGGACTGCAGGTGTGAGCCACCGTGCCTAGCCATGACCCACCATCTTGGAGTATAGCACCGATAGCTTTTGACAAGATCAGCACCCATCCATTATGTACATGAACCATTTGAATAAGAATGGACTTCTTAACCATAAACTTAACCCCTTCTAGAAATCTCAGAGCCCCACCCCCTAATTATACAGGCCTGTCTTCATCTGTGACTGCCCTTGTAACCTTTGCTGGTTAGTCCCTAAGCCTCTGGATTCGTTTTAGGGTCCAGGGAGTCTCCAGAATATTTCTTGAGGCTGTCCTGGGCCTTTCGACATAATTACCCAAACCAGAGGAAGAACCAGGTAAGACCTGTTGGGATGCAGCAGCAGAGGTCTTGAGAGAGATGGTGGCAGTGAGGATGGAGACGAAGTGGTCAGAGCCCAGACGTGATTAAAAAAAAAAAGTCTGTCGGGTACGATGGCTCACACCTGTAATCCCAGCACTTTGGGAGGCTGATGCAGGCGGATCACCTGAGATCGGGAGTTCAAGATCAGCCTGGCCAACATGGAGAAACCCTGTCTCTAGTCAAAAAAATACAAAATTAGCAGAGCATGGTGGCAGATGCCTGTAATCCCAGCTACTCAGGAGGCTGAAACAGGAGAATCGCTTGAACCCAGAAGGCGGAGTTTGCGGTGAAGTGAGATTGCGCCATTGCACTCCAGCCTGGGCAACAAGAGCAAAACTCGTCTCAAAAAAGAAAAGAAGAAGGAAAGAAAGAGAGAGAGAAAGAAAGAAAGACGGAAGGAAGGAAGGAAGGAGGGAAGGAGGGAAGGAGGGAAGGAGGGAGGGAGGGAGGGAGGGAAGGAAGGAAGGAAGGAAGGAAGGAAGGAAGGAAGGAAGGAAAGGGAAGGGAAGGGAAGGGAGGGAGGGAGGGAGGGAAGGAAGGTAGGTAGGAAGGAAGGAAGGAAGGAAAGGAAGGGAAGGAAGGGAGGGAGGGAGGGAGAGAAAGAGAGAAAGAGAGAAAGAAAGAAAGAAGGTTATGACTTGAGACCTGGCAGGTGTGCTCGGGAGAAACAGGGGATGAGGCCATTTCATAAGTTGGACAACTGTGTGGATGTGGGTGCCACAAACAAGAACTAGAAATGGGGACGATGGTGAGATTGTACTTTGGACCTAAAGTCTAACACTGGGGACAGACGTAACCAGTCTGAGAAGTCTCAGGCAGCTATGTCTGAACGCAAACCTTTATTCTCAAAACAATGCAGACGTTTCTGAGTCCTGAGCACCTCAATCAGCCACAGCAGATGCCTTTTCTTTTGTGCCATTCCTATTTACATTTTCATCCATTCAAATAATTTCTTTTTTTAATTAAAAAAGAGAGAATTTTGCTTTGTTGTCCAGTCTGGTCTCCAACTCCTGGCTTTAGGCAGTCCTCCTGCCTCAGCCTCCCAAAGTGCTGGAATTACAGGCATGAGCCACAGCACTCGGCCCTATTCAAATGATTCTGTCAGCAAATCCGGTTATTAAAACTGCCTCTCTGGGGGTAAACATGGAGTTGTCTTCATCTGCTCAGGCTTTTACAACAAAACCATAAACTAGGTGGCTTAAGCAATAGATCTTTATTTCCCACAGTGCTGGAAGTGGGGAGTCCAGCAGATTTGTTTCCTGGTGAGGACTCTCTTCCTAGATGGCAAATGGTCAACTTCCTGCTGTGTCCTCAAATGGTGACAAGAGGGACCCTGCGTCTCTTCCTCTCTTTGTAAGGACGCCTATTCCATCATGAGAGCCCCACCCCCCTGACCTCATCTAACCCATTTCCCAAAGACTTCTCCAAATACCATCCCATGGGGATCAGGGCTTCAGTATATGAATTTGGGCAGGGACGTAATTCTGTCCACAGTGCTGTCAAAGTCATATTTTATCACAATAGTGAACAGAAGTCCAAGTCCTCTCTCCCAGAAGCCTTGTTGTCCCCCAGAGCCCCACCACAAGACAGATGAGGAGGGCCTCCTCCTTCCTGCTCATGTGGGGTCCCCAGCCTCGGTCCTGTGTGATCCTCTGCTGGCTGGTGGTCTTAGCATGGCACTGTGTGGATCTCTTTAGCAGGGTTCAGCTTTACCCTGGCCCTCTCCAACATGGGTAAATAACCCTCTTCCTTCCTCTCAGGGGTGTGGGGAAACACACCATCTTCTAGCCCCCACCCCAGCCTGGTTCCTGAGTCACGCAGCCCATCACTCAGCCAGGTGGCTCCACGGACAACCTTATGTTTCAACCATCTCTGTTCCTCCATGGACAGCAATGTAAAGAAACCCCCCCAGAGCTGTGCAAGGCAGCAGTACTGACCACGCTTCCTCACGCAGACCACAAGGACTACCGTGCCAAATTCTGCACTGCCCGGAGCCCCGCAGACACCGCATTGCACTGACGGCTTTCTGGTCCAACCTGAAACCTGCTCCAGCTGGAACTCCATCCCTTTCCCATCTGTGCTTTCAGAAGTGGGTCCACACTCCCTGCTGTCCTTCATACTGTCCCTGTTGCCACCCAACAGTCAGCCCAAGGCTCTGATGGAACACTTGTTGAAAATAAGCCTCATGCCTTGGAGGCTTCAACTTGCAACTCCTCATTTAATACCAAGTTGACAACTGTGAGTAAACGGAAGATTCTCTCTCCTCTCCCCTCTCCCAGCCTCATACCCCATGTAGAAATGGTGCTTCTAAAGTGGTGTGGCAAAAGAACAAAACAAAAATAAAAAAATAAAGTGATGTAGCCAGTAACAATGTCAAAATCCCATCTCAGACCTGGTCCCTGAGAACCCCACTGCCACTGTCCCTAAGGACAGACACGGCATGAACTGTTGACACCACTGAGGCCCACCCTGCCTGGACCCCGGCTAGATGGGACCCTGCAACTGCCACCCTCACGATAACTAATCTACATTGTTCACGCTTCTTGGCTTCTCTGAATTCTGATTAACAGTTGGGGGCAGGCCGGGCGTGGTGGCACGTGCCTGTAGTCCCAGCTACACAGGAGGCTGAGGTGGGAGGATCGCTTGAATCCAGGAGTTCTGGGCTGTAGTGTGCTATGCCCATTGGGTGTCTGCACTAAGTTCGGCATCAATACGGTGGCCTCCTGGGAGCGGGGACCACCAGGTTGCCTAAGGAGGGGTAAACCGGCCCAGGTCAGAAATGGAGCAGGTCAAAACTCCCGTGCTGATCAGTAGTGGGATCGCGCCTGTGAATAGCCACTGCACTCCAGCCTGGGCAACGTAGCAAGACCCTGTCTCTCAAAAAAAAAAAAAAGTTGGGGGCAGGTGGGATGCAGAGGCTCATGTCCTGTAATCCCTTTGGGAGGGAGGTGGGAGACCAAGGCAGAAGGATCACTTGAGGCCAGGAATTCAAGACCAGTCTGGGCAACATAGTAGGACCTCATCTCTGTTTAAAAAAAAAAAAAAATAGAGATGATCCCTGGCAGAGCCCAGCTTGTATGCACATGCCCAGCTGCAAGGGAAGCTGAAAATGCAAGAATTCGGCATTTACAGCCTCTGTAATTTGAGATGTGGGACTTGATCTCTGCCTTACATGGTGGACATGTCTCCAAGTGAGAAGCTGGATGATCAGAAACAAATGTCCATAATAGTCCACCCCTTTCACTCTCAATATTCTCCTCATACTTGTAAAATATAACGGCACCTGACAAAGAATGACCACCTCTTAGGTAAGTGAAAATACCCACCCTTCTCCAAAAGTGGCCAACCAGAACTCTCCTCAGCTTCAGCTGGGGCAAATCCCAGATCTCGATTCTTTTTCTATTTGATCATGAGCCTATCTCATTTCCCTCTACTCTATGGAATAAATTGTATGTGATAACTATCAAAATACCCTATAAAATGATAAAAGGAAAAGGAGGAGAGAAGTAAAATTAGATATTTTAAATTATACATAACACAGCAAAGGGGAAAATACAACAGAACTCCCTGGTGAGAAGGGACATCACCCACCAGGCAGGTGCTGTCCTGACTCCGCCCAGCACGTGGGCGCTCTGCCCTGGGCCTCTGGGGCTCCATCGAGGAACTGCGACTTCACTGAGGCCAGGGGCAGGGTTTCGGGTGCAGTAAGAGACCTACCTGGCAAACGAGGAAGGTGTGTGAGGGAGAACACGCTTGACTGTGATTAAGGCCAGTAAGTCCAGTTTCTAAACAAAAGAGATGCCATTTATCAACCACCATCAAAACTCAGTCACCTGAAAAGCCTAGAAATATTTTTTTCTAAAATAGCTATTAAAGTTACAGTCCCTATACTGGTCCGTTTCTTGCACCAAATCCAGGTTGTTCTCGATTACAAAGAGCTTGTAGGAATTCTGTGTTTGCCTTGTACAGGAATCGTCAGAAAGCATAGGAGCCCAAGGGGCCAAAGAGCTGATATTTTCCTTCTAGATACTTCCCTGCAAACCTATGTTCTGTTTTCTTACTCAAGTGAATTGGCCTCAGGCAAATCCTCTCTATTTTTTTTTTATCTTCATCTTTTCAAATCTACCTCATTCATTTCAGGAAAGTTCTCCTCTCCCTTTTCTTCATACCACCAAAAGCTGAAAAAGATGTTCATAGCAGGATTCTTCATAATGACCAAAGAGTAGATATAATTATAATGTCCATCAGGTAATGAATCAATAAGCAAAACATAGTTGGCCCGGCGCAGTGGCTTACACCTGTAATTCCAGCACTTTGGGAGGCTGAGGCTGATGGCTCACTCTAGCTTTGGAGTTCAAGACCAGCCGAGACAACATGGCCAAACCCCTTCTCTACAAAAAAAAAATGCAAAAAAAATTTAGCCAGCCACAGTGGTACGTTCCTGTGGTCCCAGCTACTCCAGAGGCCGAGATGGGAGGATCACCTGAGCCCAGGAGGTCGAGACTGCAGTGAGCCATGATTGCACCAGTGCACTCCAGTCTAGGCAAAAAAGTGAGACCCTGTCTCAAACAAAAAAAAAAAAAAGAAAGAAAGAAAGAAAAAGAAAAGAAAGTGGTATATATGCACAGTGGAATAGTATTTGGCCATAAAAAGGAGGGAAGTGCGGACACATGGTAGAGCATAGATGACTTTGAAAGCATTATGCTGAGCAGGAGAAACCAGACACAAAAGGCCCCATATTATATAATTCCATTTGTAAGCAATGCCCAGAATAGGCAATTCCATAGAGACAGAAAGTGGATCAGTGGTTGCCAGGGGCTGGGAGGAAGAGGAATGGGGAGTGACTGCTGATGGGTGTGGGTTTCTTTCTGGAGTGCTGAAAATATTCTGGAATTAAAGAGTGCTGATGGTGGTACAATGCTGTGAATATATTAAAAACCACCGAATTTTACACAGTGAACAGTGACTTTTATGTTATGTAAATTCAATCTCAATTTTTAAAAATTGAAGGGAAAAAAATTAAAAAGAGCCTCGTCGGCCCCAGAAGGAAGAGCTTCAGCTGTTCTGAGTCGCAGTTTGTTTGCAGACATCAAAGCCTCATAACGTGTGAAGCCACCAACCCAGCAATTTCACCTCTGGGAATCTGACCTCAGAGAGTAACTTAAGAGCTTTGTTTTATGAAATTAAGACAGTTTTTAGTATGATTTTTACAGCAAACTGTCTTTATAATAGTGAAAATTTGGAAACAGTCTCAGTGCTCATTAGTCTGAATGTGGTTCAGTAAACTTGGGGGCATCTTTGTTATGAGATACCATGCAACTCTGAAAGTGGATGTGGGAGCTGCAGATGTCTACACACGGAAAGTAGCTGGGATACTCTGACACGTAAGAAACAAAAGTTGCAGAATGGTATCACTGTGTAATTCAAACTTTGTTTTTTTGAGTTAGAATCTCACTCTGTCACCCAGGATGGGATACAGTGGTGCTCATGATAGCTCGCTGCAGCCTGGAATTCCTGGGCTCAAATGATCCTCTCACCTCAGCCTCCCGAGTAGCCGGGACTACAGGTGTGAGTCACCATGTTCAGTAGGTTTGTAAATGCTATGTAAAGATGGAGTCTTGCTATGTTGCCCAAGCTGGTCTCAAACTCCTGGGCTCAAGTGATCCTCCCTTGGCCTTGGCCTCCCTGGGATCAAAGGTCTGAGCCACCACACTTGGCCTGGATTCAGACTTCAAAGTCAGCATAGTGTGGGGGCTAAGAATAGAGACTATGGAGCCAAACAATCTAGATTCAAATTCCAGCTCCTCATCACCTACCAGTTGTAAGTCCTGGTAAGTTACCTCAACTCTCTGGCCTGTACTCTCTAACCCTTCTGAGCTTCAATTTTCTCATCTGTAGACTGAGGATGATAACAGCTATCTCATGGGGTTGTCATAAAAATTGAGTTGTTATGTGGTAAATTAGACCATTCATGGTGCATAAGAGCTCTGTTATCTGCTACTGTTTTAGATAGATGATAGATCAATGATAAATAAATCAAAGGTAGCTCATAGATTGACATGATTGATTGATAAATAGATAACAGCAAAGGTTGAGAAATGCAAATGTGTTAAGAATGGTTATTGCATGCCTGTAATCCCAGCACTTTGGGAGGCCAAGGCAGGTGGATCACTTGAGGCCAGGAGTTAGAGACCAGCCTGGGCAACATGACAAAACCTCATCTCTACAACAGTACAAAAATTAGCCAGGCATGGTGGTACACACCTGTATTCACAGCTATTCAGCAGGCAAAGTGGGGAGGATGGTTTGAGCCCAGGAGGCAGATGTTGCAGTGAGCTGAGATCATGCCACTGCACTCCAGCCTGGGCAACAGAGCCAGACCCTGTCTGGAAAAAAAAAGAATGGTTGTCCAGTCTGGGTGCAGTGGTTTACACCTGTGATCTCAGCAGTTTGGGAAGCTGAGGCAGGAGGATGGCTTGAGCCCAGGATTTCAAGACCAGCCTGAGCAATATAGTAAGACCCTGTCTCTAAAAATAAACAACCTCGGCTGGGTGCTGTGGCTCATGCCTGTAATCCCAGCAGTTTAGGGGGCCGAGGTGGGAAGATTTAGGACTTGAGGTCAGGGTTTGAGACCAGCCTGGCCAACATGGTGAAACCCTGTCTCTACTAAAGACACAAAAAGTAGTGGTGTGCTGGCATGTGCCTGTAATCCCAGCTACTCGGGAGGCTGAGGAAGGAGAATCACTTGAACCCAGGAGACAGAGGTTGCAGTGAGCCAAGATTGCAGTGAGCCACTCCAGCCTGGGCCACAGCGTGAGATTCCGTCACACACACACACACACACACACACACACACACACACACACACATTTGGGAGGCCAAGGCTGTGGATCACCTGAGGTCAGGAGTTCAAGACTAGCCTGAAAAACATGGTGAAACCCCATCTCCCCTAAAAATACAAAAATTAGCCTGGCATGGTGGTGTGCCTGTAATCCCAACTACTTGGGAGGCTGAGGCAGGAGAATCACTTGAATACAGAAGGCGGAGCAGTGAGCAGAGACTGGGCCATTGCACTCCAGTGTGAGTAACAGCAAAACTCCATCTCAAATAAATAAATAAATAAATAAAAAGAATGGTTATCTCTATGGATAGAGTTATAGATGAATTTCTTTTCCTTCTTTTTGCTAACTGGTATAGTCTGTTTCTGTAATATGCATCACTTGTATAATTTTTTAAAGGCTAGAATATTGTTACTGATACATGTATATGGAAAAAGTTGAAAATATTAACTTTGGCAGTGAAATTAGATGTAAGAGTCAGAGCCTCTCACTCCTCCTTGTGTCAGACAGGATTCTTTTGACTGCAAGTGACAATAACCCAACTCAGACTGGCTTAAGCCAAAAAGGGTGACGCCTGGGCAAGACACGAGGGAGGTGGCAGGAAGAAAGGAAGATTTCAGAAAGCAGGGCAGCTCGATGGAAGGGTTGGATTTCTGGCTCCTTTTAATTCTGTTTCTCTCAGACTTCATTATCTTGGATGTCTTCAAATAGCCTGGTAGGTGGCTCTTCCTCACAGCTCCAAAGCCAGCAAGGAAAGAGAACATTCCCTCCATTCCAATTCAGCCCTGCTTAGCAGAGCTCTCTGATTGGCCCAGCTCAGGGTATTTGCTCACCCCTTGGGTCAATCAGTGTTGCCCACCCCAAGAGAGCTCAAGAGCAGCAGCAAGTAATGCGTTTCCTTCCTAACACTCTGGAGAGTGCCCAGAGGCCTCCTTCAAAGTTCCAAGAGTTACCTAGTTCCTGCCTTATGTTATTTGAATTAAAACTGTATTACTCCATAGAAATTGAGGATGCGGAAGAGGAAAAGACAAAACAAAAGCAAAACTTTATTACTTCAAGGACCAGCCTTCAAGAGGGAGAAGAAACCCTTCATTCTGTTTCCACTTTGATTTACAACGTCTCCATCCCCAAGGTATTCTAGTTAACAGTGCATGGTGTGGACAAACTCAATTTGGAATTCCACACCTTCATAGGAAGATGACTTGTTTTAACACAACTCTCTTTTCACAAGTCAATCACTTTAAGTTTCTTTGCCCAATGCGCACACAGTGCCTTCTTGCTCCCTCTGAAAGGAATGTGACAACAATTTATTTTATTTTTTAAAAATACAGACGGGGATCTCGCTCTGTCACCCGGGCTGACCTTGAACTCCTGGGCTCAAGCGATTCTCCTGCCTCAGGCTCCCAAAGTGCTGGGATTACAGGCATGAGCCACTGTGTCTGGCCAGAAATGTGACAACTTCTGTCCTCAGCAGTTCCCTCAGCCCTGGCCTCAGCCTCCCAAAGTGCTGGGATTACAGGCGTGAGCCACTGTGTCTGGCCAGGAATGTGACAACTTCTGTCCTCAGCAGTTCCCTTAGCCCTGGCTTATCCTTTCCTCATATCCACATGCTCTGTGCCTTCCCAGTTGCCCAGGTCCAGCTCAAATGCCCTCTCCTCCAGGAAGCCTTCCTTGCCTGCTCCTTTCTCAACTGGAGCCATTTTTCCTCCTGTGGCACTCTCTCATGGCTTATGCTCTCCTTATCTTCCTACTGGAGAGAATCACACGTTGTCCATCTCTGTGTTCCTACACAGACACACACACACAGTGTTAAGCCGACATCAATAAATGCTTGTTGAATGAATATAGGCTGGTACTCTTTCCCCTACACTACCAATCTTCCTTTTCTATGATTTCATGCTCAATCCTCATGGCAAGAAGTATTTAAGAGCCATGGAAGAGACAAAATAAAAAGATTTCTAGATCTGACCACATAAAAATTCAGAACACCAGAAACATAATAAAAAAGCAGTCAAGAAACTGAGAAAAATATTTGGAACAAATATGACAAAATAAGAAATGCCTTTTTTAGTTAAACTTGGCAAAAACTAAAAGTCATGTTTTTAAAGCATATTTAGTGATCATTTTGTTAAAAATATGCAAATATAGAAAATCCTGGAAAGTAAACAACATTTTAATGATGATTAGACCAAGATCATGAGCTTATGGATGAGGTGTTTTTTTTTTTTTTCCCAAAGTTTTGCTCTTTTCTAATTTTTTAATCATAAATAAGCATTACATATATAATCAGAAGAAGACAGCAATAGATGGCACCTTTTGCTGAATTTCCTATAAGACTCAATGTTGGTAAGGAAGTAGTGAGATGAAAAATTGGAGCAACTTTCTAAGGAGGCAATTTAACAGAAAATATTAAGAATTTCCAAAATATTTATATTCTGTAACCCAACTTCTGGTCATTGGTTCTAATGACTAGAATAAAACAGGACTACAAAAAACTTCCAGTCATGGCCGGGCACAGTGGCTCATGCCTGTAATCCCAGCACTTTGGGAGGCCAAGGCGGACGGATCATGAGGTCAAGAGATCGAGACCATCCTGGCCAACATCGTGAAACTCCGTCTCTACTAAAAATACAAAAATTAGCTGGGCATGGTGGCACGTGCCTGTAGTCCCAGCTACTCGGGAGGCTGAGGCAGGAGAATTGCTTGAACCCGGGAGGTGGAGTTTGCAGTGAGCTGAGATCACGCCACTGCACTCCAGCCTGGCACCTGGCAATGGAGCAAGACTCTGTCTCAAAAAAACAAACAAAAAAACCAAAAACTCCCAGTCATTGATTCCAATCACTAGAGTAAACAATGACTAGGAAGTAAAACAGAAATTGGGACGATGATTTCTGTGCAGCAAAATTCATTCCTGAGGTGTCTAAAGTACAGAAATATTGGAAACTTAAGTATCTAATATTTAAGATGTGGGTTAAAAATTATGATATAGTCATATGGAATATTACGCATTCATGAAAATGCCACTTGTAAAGAATATTTAAATAACATTAAACGTGGCTATGACATACTATTGAGGGTAAAAGTCTGGATTTTTTAAAACTAGGTAAACAGTGTGTTGTCCAAGATGTGTACATGTGTATGTGTACGCAAAGAAAGTATTGGATTACACCAATATATTCACAATAACTATCTCTACATTTATGAATCATGGGGGAATCTTAGGGTTTTTCCACTATTACCATGTGTTTTTTTATAAAAAGAAAAAATTTTTTTCAAATGTCCCAAACGCATATTACTTTGACCCAGCAATTCAACCTTCAGGAACACATGGCCCTCACCTGTGTGAAGTAGACCATGCATTCAGTTACTCACTGCAGCACTGTAATGGCAGAAGATTGCAAATGATACAAATATCTCTCAAAGAGGTCTACTTCAGTAACAGGATTCAAACCTACGCTGGAATATTCTGCAGTAATAGACAAGAATGAGGACACCTTTTATTACTTTATTATTCTATATATATATATATATTTTTTTTTTGAGACAGAGTCTCACTCTGTTGCCCAGTCTGGAGTGCAGTGGCATGATCTCGGCTCACTGCAACCTCTGCTTCCTGGGTTCAAGCAGTTCTCCTGCCTCAGCCTCCCAAGTAGCTGGGACTACAGGCACCTGCCACCACGCCTGGCTAATTTTTGTATTTTTAGTAGAGACGGGGTTTCACCACCTTGGCCAGGCTGGTCTTGAACTCCTGATCTCGTGATCTACCCACCTCTGCCTCCCCAAGTGCTGGGATTACAGGCATGAGCCACTGCGCCCAGCCAACTGTTTATTAGTAATAGTAAATATTTTTTTAAAAGATAAGTTTAGAGTGCAGTGGCACAATCATGGCTCACTCCAGCCTCAGCCTCTTGAGCAAAAGCAATCCTCCTTGAGGTAGCTGGGACTACAGGCGCATGCTACCGTGATAGGCTTTTTTTTTTTCCTGAGACTGAATCTTGCTCTGTTGCCCAGGCTGGAGTGCAGTGGCACAATCTCGGCTCACTGCAACCTCTGCCTCCTGGGTTAAAGCCATTCTTCTGCCTCAGTCTCCTGAGTAGCTGGGATTACAGATGCCAGCTACCACACTCAGCTAATTTTTGTATTTTTAGTAGAAAGGGGTTTCACTATGTTGGCCAGGCTGGTCTCCAACTCCTGACCTTGTGATCTGCCTGTGTCAGCCTCCCAAAGTGCTGGTTTTACAGACATGAGTCACTGCACCTGGCCAGTAGGCTAATTCTTAAAAATGCTTTTGTAGAGATGGGGTAGGGAGCTGTAGAAGGGGACCTTGCTTTGTTACCTAGGCTAGTCTCAAACTCTTGGCTTCAAGCAATCCTCCCACCTCAGCCTCTCAAAATGCTGGGATTATAGGCACAAGCCACCACGCCCCACCAGTAATAAATATTTCACGTTATTATCATTATTTACTAACATAGAATGCTCTCCAAGCTAGAGTGCTAAATGAAAACAAGACAGACAGGGCTTGGTGGGTGATGCCTGTAATCCCAGCATTTTGGGAGGCTGAGGTGGGTGGATCACTTGAGGTAAGGATTTCAAGACCAGCCTGGCCAACATGGTGAAGAAACCACATCGCTACTAAAAATACAAAACTTTGCCGGGCATGGTAGTGGGTGTCTGTAATCCCAGCTACTCGGTAGGCTGAGGCAGGAGAATGGCTCGAACCAGGGAGGCAGAGGTTGCAGTGAGCGGAGATCCATACCACTGCACTCTAGCCCGGGCGACAGAGACTCCATCTCAAAAAAAAAATAAAATAAAAAAATAAGAATGTCCCCCGCCTCCCCAGTAAGGAGCAGTGCCACCCACTTCATTGGCTTGTACAGATGAAATGAGTTAATACATATTTGAAGTGCCTGAAATAATGCCTCATTAACAAGAAAAGTTATGATTAACAGAAATAGCCCCTAAAAAGCCATGCTTATGCTTTCTCACTTCTCTGAATCCACAAGTTCCCTTTATTTTAATCACTGTATTATATCTTCCCTAAAATTTCTATTAGATGTTTTTCAAACCTGCCTATCCTTTCTCACACTGCTCTGCTGCTGCCTGAAGGTTTAAAGCATCTTTTCCTTTATCTCTTAAAAAAAATTTTTTTTGACACTGAGTCTCTGTCACCCAGGCTGGAGTGCAGTAGTATCATCTCGGCTCACCACAACCTCCACCACCCAGGTTCAAGCAATTCTTCTGTCTCAGCCTCCCACGGAACTGAGATTACAGGTGTGCATCACCACGCCCGGCTAATTTTTTTTTGTATTTTAAGTAGAGATGGGGTTTCACCATGTGGGCCAGGCTGATCTCAAACTCCTGGCCTCTAGTGATCCGCCCAACTCAGCCTCCCAAAGTGCTGGGATGACAGGCATGAGCCACTGTGCCCAGCCAAATTAAAAAAAAAAAATTTAAGATAGCATCTCACTGCTGTCACCCAAGCGGCAGTAACCTGATCACAGCTCACAGCAGCCTCAGCTTCCTGGGCTCAAGCAATCCTCCCACCTCAGCCTCCCAAGTAGCTAGGACTACAACTGCATGCCACCATGCCTGGAAAATCTTCAAAATTTTTAACCCTGGCTGGGCGTGGTGGCTCATGCCTGTAATCCCAGCACTTTGGGAGGCTGAGGAGGGCGGATCACTTGAGGTCAGGAGTTTGAGACCAGCCTGGCCAACATGGTGAAACCCCCTCTCTACTGAAAATCCAAAAAAAACTAGCCAGGCAACGGGGCATGTGCCTGTAATCCCTGGTACTCAGGAGGCTGAGGCAGAATCACTTGAACCTGGGAGATGGAGGTTGCAGTGAGCTAAGATCTCACCAATGCACTCCAGCCTGTGTAACAAAGCGAGACCTCATCGAGAAGAGGGGAGAAGAGGGGAGAAGAGGGGGAGGGAGGGGTGGGGAGGGGAGGGGAGGGGAAGGGAAACAAGGAGGAAAGGAAAGGAAAAAATTCACCCTGCTTGTTTCAAAGTTTCAGTCTCTCATATTATCTTTGGTTTGTAGGGTACAAAGTCTCCTGTTTATTGCAGCTGCTGACTATGTGTGGCTTATTTCCTTGTGGGTTTGTAAGTATATTTCAAGCTCATCTTTGTCAGATTTCTGAGAGTCCATGATTCCATAGACTCTCAAGTTCCCCCAGTTTTATCAGTTCTGGACAAGTCTTTCCATGATTTTCTCCACTGGGAATTCTCATACCACACAGATATGAACTCAGGCCCCATATCTGCACATGGACGAGAGCAAAGAGGTAGAGTTTTTCTGGTCCTGCTTCCATGGGGAAGCAGCCCTTTGTGCTTTTTCAGGCAGGCAACTCGCTTTCATTTCTGTCAGCACAGAGCCTGTGGCTGGCCTCCCTTCACAAGCAGGGGTAAAATATTCCACCCTAATCACCTAGCTTTGATATCCTGTCAGTCCCTGCCTGTCTTAGTCCATTGGACTACTCTAACAAGATACCGTAAACGAGGTGGCTTCTAAACAACAGAAATGTATGTCTCACAGTTCTGGAGGCTGGGAAGTCCAAGATCAAGGCGCTGGCAGGTTCAGTGTCTGGTGAGGGCCTGCATAGTTGGCCATCTTTTCACTGCGTCCTCAGATGGTGGAAGGGAACAACTTTGGTCTCTAGCCCCTTAAATGGGCACTAATTCTACTAATGAGGACTCCATCCCCATGATTTAATCACTCCCAAAGGCCTCCCACCTCCTAATGCCATTACATTGAGGGGTAGGTTTCAACATATGAATTTTGGAAGGACACAAACATTCAGACCATAGCATGGCCTTTATTTCTTCCATATTATGTGTAGCACATGATATGGAAGAAATATCTATGAATTCTGGACTATGCTGATATCTAGAGAGAGAAATGACCAGTGCAGTGGCTCACATGTATAAACCCAGCACTTTGGGAGGCTGAGGCAAGGCAGGTTAATTGAGCCCAGGAGTTCGAGACCAGCCTGGCCAACATAGTGAAACCTTGTCTCTACAGAAAATACAAAAATTAGCCAGGCATGGTGGCGTGCACCTGTAGTTCCACCTACGTGAGAGGCTGTGGCAGGAGGGTCACTAGAGCTGGGGAAGGTCAAGGCTACAGTGAGCTGTGTTCATGCCACTGCATTTTAGCCTGGGTAACAAAGCAAGACCTTGTTTCAAAAAATAAAAACATAAAGAGAGAGAGGGAAATGGGTCCAGAAGCTTCAAAATGACACTGGGAGAAGAAAGCAGAAAGCATCTGGTCTAAGTAACTTAGTAGAAAACCAATTTTTTTTTTTTTTTTGACGGAGTCTCATCCTATCACCCAGGCTAGAGTGCAGTGGTGCAATCTCAGCTCACTGTAACCTCTGCCCCTGGGGTTCAAGTGATTCTCCTGCCTCAACCTCCCGAGCAGCTGGGATGACAGGTGCATGCCACCATGCTCGGCTAATTTTCACATTTTTAATAGAGACAGGGTTTTGCCATGTTGGCCAGGCTGGTCTCAAACTCTTCACATCAGGTGATCCATCCGTCTCGACCTCCCAAAGTGCTGGGATTACAGCCATGAGCCATTGTGCCTGGCCCTAGGCAATCAATTATTCAAAAGCAAATGACAAAACCTTGTGGGAAAAGCCTCTGTGTTGCAAAAAGATTGTGAAGAAACATACCAAAGTATTAACCGAGCTGGTTTTAGTGTTGGAGGAATGAATGACTTTTCCTTTTCCTTCTAATTTTCTGCATTTTACACATTTTCTATCCCTTTTACCTTGGGGTACAGGGGGCCATCATAAGCCATTTTGTAAAGTGGTTTTCCAATCAGCCAGCAGGAGGTTGCTGTGGTGACAGGTGAGACCATTTTCTCCTGTCAGAGGTGGATGGGAAATCAAGGCAGCTGCAGAGAAAGGCTAAACAAGGCCCACGTGTGGAGGTGGAGACCTGAGTTGGGGTCCCAGTGCTGCCAACATAGTCGTTGGACCGCCCACGGGATTAACCTACCTCCCCTAGTCACCTTTTCCTCCTCCATAAATGGAGATTGGTTCATCAGTTCATTCCTTCCACAAATGTTTATTCAGTGCGTGCTATGTGCTCAGCAAGGGGGCAGAGGCTTGGGCCACCAGAAAGAACAAGACAGAACCACCCTTGAAGTTTGAGTTCTGTGGCAGCGCTGCCTGACAGAACTCTCTAGATGATGAAAATGCTCTGTATCTGTGCTATCCAATATGCTAGCCACTAGCCACACGTGGCCGCTGAGCACTTACAATGCAGCTGTGTGACTGAGGAACAGGAGTTTTAATTTTCTTTCAGTGTAATTAAGTTACTTATTTATTTAAGACAGAGTCTCATTCTGTTGCCTTGGCTGGAGTGCAGTGGCCTAATGTCGACCCACTGCAACCTCTGCCTCCCGGGTTCCAGTGGTTCTCCTGTCTCAGCCTCCTGAGTAGCTGGGACTGCAGGTGCACACCACCACGCCAGGCTAATTTTTGTCTTTTTAGTAGAGACGGGGTTTCACCACGTGGGCCAGGCTGGTCTCAAAAAGTGATCCACCCACCTCAGCCTCCCAAAGTGCTGGGATTGCAGGCGTGAGACACCGCGCCCCACCAGTGTCACTGAATTTAAATTGCCACATGAGGTTAGTGGCCACTGTGTTGGACAATGTCCTAAATAGCAGACAACGCCGCTGGGTCTACCTCAGACAGGGTGTGGGAAGATCCAAGCCACGCAGAAACAACTGTGAGGGGGTGTGGGGATGTATCATGTCTCCCCCGGACAGAACACACTGTGGGAGGAAACGAGGCTGTGGGGACGTTTAAGACCTGGTGGCTGTTGTAAGTGGGCACCAGGAGGTGGAAGTAAACACTCAAAGAGGCAGAGCACGAAAGCTGCAGTGACTAAGCCCTGGCACATGGTCTGGGAGCACCTGCCCCCTGACTCGGGCAAGCAGAGGACTCCTGCGGAGCCCACCGTGTGCAGTAGAGAACGATACCTACCTAAACCAGGTTCAGTGACACCTGGCTGCAGACTGGCTCTCCTCTCTCCACTGTAGTCGGCTCTGCTCCCTCTGCTGCTTCCTTCTCATGGTCCTTCTTCTGTGATACCTGGAGTTCAAGTTCTTTTGAACCTAGGCAGGGACGCCCTGCGTGGTTTCATTCCGCAGATACCCACTCCTCCCTCTGCTTCCTTGAACCCTTCGTTCCAAATCAAGCCGTCTTTCTCCTTAATTAAGAACATAGGGGCCAGGTATGGTGGCTCACACATGTAACCCCAGCACTTTGGAAGGCCAAGGCATGCGGATCACTTGAGGCCAGGAGTTCGCACTTTGGAAAGCCAAGGCATGCAGATCACTTGAGGCCAGGAGTTCAAGACCAACCTAGCCAACATGGTGAAACCCCATCTCTACTAAAAATAAGAATAAAAATTAAAAAAATTAGCTGGGTGTGGTGCTATATGTCTGTAGTCCCAGCTACTAGGGAGGCTGAGGAAGGAGGATCACTTGAAGCCAGAAGGCAGAGGTTGTGGTGAGCCGAGATCACACCACTGCACTCCAGCCTGGGGGACAGAGCAAAACTCTGTCTCAAAAAAAAAAAAACACAAGGCCGGGCGCGGTGGTTCAAGACCATCCTGGACAACATGGTGAAACCCCATCTATACTAAAAATACAAAAATTAGCCAGGCATGGTGGCCCGTACCTGTAATCCCAGCTACTCGAGAGGCTGAGGCAGGAGAATTGCTTGAACCGGTGAGGCGGTGGTTGTAGTGAGCCAAGATCGTGCCACTGCACTCAAGCCTGGGCAACAGAGTGAAACTCCATCTCAAAAACAAAAAAAAGAAGAAGAAGCAGACATCTTAAGATGGCATCAGGGCTGCCAGAGGCCATGAAAGCCGGACTTGTTAGGAGACCCTCACTCAGAGAGGCAGAGGATAATGAGGGCTGGAGAGCAGCTGGTCTTGTTGCTCTAGTTCTGCTTCCCAGCTGGTAGCTGAACACACCTGAGAATCACTTTTGAATTAATTTAGCTTGGACTTCCTGGAAATGACCTCTGAGATAGGGGGTTGCTTGCAGAAAATTTATTGGGGAATGCTTTGGGGAGACACACCCATAAGAAGGTGAGAAAGGAAAGACTGGATTTGGGGAAGAAAAATAAAATGTAGGTGCAACTGCGTCTCAGTTGATCCTTCGGGGCTCTCTGGAGCCACGGTGGGCTCTCAGAGTTATCCTAAAATTAGGGCAGGGGAGCTGGGCTTTCTTCCTACTCATTAGCCAATCACCGGCCTTGGGCCACCCTGGGAGGGGGCATAATCTTGGGGTAGGCAGTTTCCTGCAGCTGACGGCAGTTCCCATTTAGGTGCATGGCTGGGGCTAGCAGCAGCCGCACTCCCCCACATCTGGGTGTGGGTGCAGGAGCACCGAAGGGGGCCAGATGGAGCCCCACAGTACCTGTGTGATGCACGTCAACATACAACACACTGAGTTCCTTGAGGGCAGACATTACGTCCTTGCCTGGGCAACATGAGGAAGCCACATCTCAACAAAAAAATACAAAAGTTAGCAAGCACCGTGGCATATTCCGGATGGCTGTAGTCCCATCTACCCACAAGACTGAGGTGAGAAGATCGCCTAAGCCCAATAGGTTGAGGCTACAGTAAGCTGAGATTGCACCACTGAACTCCAGCCTGGGCAACAGAGCAAGACCCTGTCTCAGAAAAAAAAAAAAAAAAAAAGAGAGAGAGATATTATGTCTCGTAGGCCTGAGCTGGAGTCCTAGTTCTGCCAACATATGTGTTGGACCGCCCATGGGATTAACTCACCTCTCCTAATCACCTTTTCCTCCTCTGTAAGTGGAGATTTGTTCATCAGTTCATTTCTTTCACAGCTGTTTATTTGACACATGCTTTGTGCTCAGCAAGGTGGCAGGGGCTGGGGCCACCAGAAAAAACAAGGCAGACCCACGCTCGAAGTTCAAGTTCTGAGGCAGCCTGGCACCTGGCATAGAGTTCTGTTAGATTTAAATTCCACCAGTTGAGAATCTATATTGTGCCAGGCATGGTGCGAGGCATATCATAGAGATTCTCTCACAGAATCCTCAAAATCGTTCTGTAAAGGGCAAATTTTGTAAAATACAAATTTTTAGCACCATTTTGCAGATGCAGAAATTGAATCTCAGAAAGTGACTTGCCCAAGGCCAAGCATGATGGCTCACGCCTGTAATCCCAGTGCTCTGGGAGGCCAAGGTGGGCAGATCACGAGGTCAAGAGATCAAGACCACCCTGGCCAACATGGTGAAACTCCATCTCTACTAAAAATACAAAAATTATCCAGGCGTGGTGGCAGGTGCCTGTAATCCCAGATATTTCAGAGGCTGAGGCAGGAGAATCAGTTGAACCTGGGAGGTGGAGATTGCAGTGAGCTGAGATCACACCACTGTGCTTCAGCCAAGAGTGCAGGGCAAGACTGTCTAAAAAAAAAAAAAAAAAAAAAGTGACTTGCCCAGTGAGCAAGAAGTAAGGGCTAAAGTAGAATTTACATCCCAGATTTGATCCAGGGCTCTTTCCATGACACCATGTATGGCCAAGACAGTTCACTGTCTACCAGATGCCTATTCTCTTCTTCTTCCTCACTAATGGAGCCCTGATTTCATTGGGAGATGACTTGTGCCCAACTAAAAGACATATTTCCCAGCTTCTTGTGCTTAAAAAGTGGCCAGGGAAACATAAGTAGAAATCATTTGATGAGAATTCCAGAAAGTTCTGTGGGGGGGGGATATTGACTCAACTTGAAAATTCACCTTTTTTTTTTTCCATTTTCTTCCTCCTCCTACTTTGACATGGACATGATATCTGAAGGTGCCATCTGGGGGACTTTGAAGATGGAAGCCACACTCTCAAATTGGCAGAGCAGAAAGAAGCCTGAGACACACAGTTTCCATACCAACCTTAGAAGGCCCACTTTTATCATTTAAGACCCTTGTTAGTTTAGATTCTTCAATTCCTTACGGATAGAGTTTGTTTATTATTATCTTAAAGATTCCACTGAATGTTGTACCTGGATTCCCTGGTCCGTGAAACTGTATGCTGAAATTTGCCACAACTGGAAATTCTAGTAGGCAAATACGATCTTTTTCCTTAGGTATTATAATGCTTAGTTCCCACACTAACATATAACATACTTCGGATTAAAGTAATGGTAGTGGCACCCTACTTTTATTTAGCTCTTTGTGGAATGTGCATAATCTAATTTGGTCTTTAACTCTGTGAAGTAGAAAGGGAAGTGCTGCTATTTCCAATTTATTAAACTGAAATTCAAGGAAGTCAATAGAATCATAGCATCCTCACATCCTGGAACAATAGAAGACTTTAAAAAGTTTGATCATGTTAATCTCATACTCATACTCATCAGTCTCATACTCTCTTCTTCCCTACACAATAGAATCCAAACTTCCTGGTTGGCATTTGAGGCTTTTAAAAATGGGATCCTGGCCAGGCGTGGTGGCTCACACCTGTAATCCCAGCATTTTGGGAGGCTGAAGTAGGCTGATCACAAGGTCAGGAGATCGAGACCATCCTGGCCAACATGGTGAAACCCTATCTCTACTAAAAATACAAAAATTAGCCGGATGTGGTGGCTCATGACTGTAATACCAGCTACTCCGGAGGTTGAGGCAAAATAATCGCTTGAATCAGGGAGCTAGAGGTTGCTAGGAGCCAAGATCACTGCACTCCAGCCTGGGGAACAAAAGGAAAACTCTGTCTCAAAAAAAAAAAAGGGGATCCTAAGCTGGCTCTTCTACTTTATCTTCTCCCAACAAGAATCTTAATCAGATACTATTGCCCCCAGGTCCTAGAAAGAGAAAATACGACTGACAGTTGAGTCTTAGCCTGAGTTTCCTCCAAAAATGGGGACTGAGACAAGAACATGAGCGCAGAGGCCAGATGCAGTGGCTCATGCCTGTAATCCCAGCACTTTGGGAGGCCTAGGAGGGCGCTTGGGCCCACGAGTTCAAGACCAGCCTGAGCAACATGACAAAGCCCCAACTCTACAGAAAAAAAAAAAAAAACATACAAAAACTAGCTGGGCATGTTGGTGCACACCTGTAGTCCCAGCTACTTGGCAGGCTGAGGTGGGAGAATTGCTTGAACCCAGGAGTCCAAGGCTGTAGTGAGGTCTGATCATGCCTGTGAATAGCCATTGCACTCCGGTCTGGGCAACAGAGTAAAATTCCGTCTCTGTAATATGTATATATATAAAAGAGTGAGGTAGAAAAGCAAGTAAAACAAGGAAAGAGGAAAGGCCAGTTAAAGAGTATTTTATGATGTTAATCACCACTGGGGTCGCTGGGGCTTAATACTACGATTCTGAGAACTCCTCTCAGAATCATCTCAGAATTGTTAGCCAGATGTGGTGGTGTGCACCTGCAGTCCTAGCTACTTGGAAGGATTGCTTAAAGTCAGGAGCTTGAGACCAGCCTGGGCAACATACCAAGACATTGTCCCTTAAAAAAAAAGGGGGGGGTAGGGTATGGTGGCTCACACCTGTAATCCCAGCACTTTGGCAGGCCAAGGCAGGTGGATCACTTGAGGTCAGGAGTTCAAGACCACCCTGGCCAACGAGGTAAAATCCTGTCTCTACTAAAAATACAAAAATTAGCTGGGTGTGGTGGTGGGCGTCTGTAATCCCAGCTACTTGGGAGGCTGAGGCAGAGGAATCACTTGAACCCTGGAGGTGGAGGTTGCAGTGAGCCAAGATCATGCCATTGCACTCCAGCCGGGGCAACAGGAGCAAAACTCCATCTCAAAACAAAACAAAACTTGTCTACACTAAAAGCAGAGGTATTTATCCATTGACTCCCCAGCATTTTGTGGTTGCTCCCAGATGCTGCAACTCCCTGGCTCTTCTGGGCTGCACCTGTGGGAACGCCTAGCATCCCACGTGGCAGCGTTGGAGCATTCTTGGGGCATAAAATGAAAGGTGTGTCACTCATCCTTGAGGTGAGATGCTGTCAGGCCAAGGCAAATTAAAAACCCACACAGACTTCTGTTTTCAATTCTGACTAATCTAAGATCCTACTAGATGGATCATCTGACAGACAACAGCTATGACAGCCGGGCTTGCTACTAATAGCAAGGAGTTCCCTGAAGGAACTAGAAGGGGAACAGAAAGAAGCAGGCCGATTAAAGGAGGGAAGCTGCACAAAGTGACCTCCTGTGTTCATGTCCGGCTGACAGTGTAAAATGGCCTAACGTGTGATGAACCAGGAAAATAAAACATAGGCTTAAGAGGGAAAAAAAATCTCCAGGCACGATGGCTCACGCCTGTAATCCCAGCACTTGGAGGCTGAGGCGGGAGGATCACTTGAGTCCAGGAGTTCAAGACCAGCCTGGTTAACACAGTGAGACCCCATCTCTACACAATTTTTTTTTAATTAGCCAGGTGTGATGGTGCGTGCTTGTAGTCCCAGCTACTTGGGAAGCTGAGGTGGGAGGATCCCTTGAACCTGGAAGGCTGAGGCTGCAGTGAGCTGAGATCACGTCACTGCACTTTAGCCTGAGTGACAGAGTGAGACCAGGTTTCGAGAAAGAGAGAGAGAAAAGAAAATCAGCTGGAAACAACTCCAAGGTAATCCAGGTGTTGACACTAGAAGACAAGGGTTTTAGATGGCTATTCTCAACATACTTTCAATACATTTTTTAAAATAGAAAATGTCAACAGAGAAAGGAAAATCAAATGATTTAAAAATGAACTTGAAATTCTAGAAATGAAAGACACAATATCTAAAACAATTTCAAATGTTAACAGATGGACTTAGGAGCTAAATGAAAGTAACCAAGGAAAGAGTAAGTAAACTTGGAGATAGTGCTACAGAAATTATATAAGACGTAGAAAAAGATAAATACTTTTTTAAAAAGAAGCCAAGTCTAACAATCTGACTCTACCAGACTATTAGATAAATCATCATAATAGATCTATCATAGTAATTATAATGTTAACATACATGTCTAACATATTTGTAATTGGAGTCCTAAAAAGAGAATAAAGATAATTGAATAGAAAAAAAATTGGAAAAACTAGTGACTAAAACATTCCTAAATTTGATTTAAAACATGAATTTACAAAGCTGGGCACGGTGGCCCATGCCTACAGTCTCAGCTACTCAGAAGGCTGAAGTGGGAGCATCTTTTGAGGCCAGTAATTCAAGGCTGCCATGAGCTATGATCACGCCTGTGAGTATCCACTGCACTCCAGCCTGAGCAACATAGCAAGATTCTGTCCCACTAAATAAATAAATGAAAACAGGCATTTACAGAATCATAATTAATATACTACCCTTGCTCACTGTTACCGTAGCTTTATCCATGGGGGCAGAAATAGTATACTTAGTGCTCACCAAGTACTTATGAGCTTCTCTGCATTTCCCAGACTCTGTTGAAGTTAGCTTCGGCCCACCATGTGGTCAAGTTCTAGCCAATGGACTATGAGCAGGGGTGATGGGTGCTACTTCTGGGCCAAGACAGTTAATAGCCAATGTACTTCCTCCATCTCTCCTTACCCCACTGTGACAGCGTGTTCCATGTGGTGTGGTGATAAGAAGGAATAAATCAGGCCGGGCATGGTAGCTCATGCCTGTAATCCTAGCATTTTGGGAGGTCAAGGCAGGTGGATCACCTGAGGTCAGGAGTTCAAGACCAGCCTGACAAACATGGAGAAACCCCGTCTCTACTAAAAATACAAGTAATTAGCTGGACGTGGTGGTGCCTGCCTCTAATCCCAGCTACTTGGGAGGCTGAGGCAGGAGAATCACTTGAGCCAGGGAGGTGGAGGTTGTAGTGAGCCAAGATCGCACCATTGCACTCCAGCCTG
>NW_022436986.1:15517113-15544896 GCF_009761245.1 Sapajus apella | reverse complement strand
AAAAAAAAAAAAAAAAAAAAAAAAAAAAAAAAAAAAACACTTTTTTTGTGAAAAGCCACTTGGGGGTGGGGGAAGTGTCTGTGGCAGCACCTGCCATTAATTACATTAATAACTATACCCATTCAATTACAGGTCTATGTTGCTAATCTCTTTCATTAGAATACGATCTATTTGAAGTCACTGGCATGTGTTCATCTAATAACTCCAGCACCAGTCCCTATAGAGCCTGGAACATGAAATGTGCTTATTAAATATGTTTTGAATGAATTACAAGTGAATGAATCATTCCGTCTGATGTTTCAAGACCTCAAGTAAACACTTACTTACTAAAAACCCAAGGAGTTCAAAAATTTCTAGAGCTGGAATTTGAACCCAGAATCTTCTAACTCCAAGCCAAGGGCTTTTTGCACATTATCATTGTGGATAAATGATGGGAACTGTGAATCACCTCCAATGTGTGACAATTCAGCAGACAGGCAGCCTGTGTGTAGCTTTCTAGGACAATTATTCTGGAAAGTCGTTTCTGGGAAAGGGCCCAAGAATCTACACACAGCAGAAGAGAAAGACTTCTTTAAACATTGACTGCTGCTGTTGATCTGGTCTTGAAACTCTGAAGGCAACACAAGTCAGAATCCTCCTTGGGGACAGAAGAGCATCTGTCTTTTCAAAAATTTAGACATTCCTGTTAAACAATTTCTTGGGAATTAACAAAGAGGAAATTGAGCAGGGAAATTCTTAAAATCCCACAATCAGACTCAAAAAGTCAATGCAAGTTCAGGGTGGGGAAACATTTTGTGATAGCTTATGTAAATGTCTGAATTGACTCAAAATTCAGGAATAATACAGATAAACTGCTTTGTTACCATCAATGAGAGGAGTCTACTGCATGCCAGGCACAGAAATATATATGTGTGTGTGTGTGTGTGTGTGTGTGTGTGTGTGTGTGTATTGTTTCTTGCTCCTTATAATAAAGTGGTAAGGTATGTTATTCTGTTCCCACTTTGCAGGTAAAGAGAATGGGTCCAGGTGGGCATGCTGGCTCACCCCTGTAATCCCAGAGCTTTGGCAGGTGGAAGCAGGAGGATTGCTTGAGGCCAGGAGTTTGAGACCAGCCTGGGTAACATGAAAAGACCCCATCGCTATGAAAACTTTTTTTCTAATTAGAGGGGAAAAAAAGAGAATGGATTCAGAATAGTTGTGAAACTTGCTAAAGGTCACACAACTAGAAAATGGTTGCTATAGGATTCAAACTCAGTTGTCTTAGACTCCAGAGCCCATGCTATAGGCTTTTAAATGTAGCCAATGCTATTCTTTTATTTGAAAGTCTCAGAAACCCGTCATGAGCTGGTTTAGACAAAGGGACTTTATTGGTTTGCAGAATCCAAGAAGGACTGAATGACAATCCCCTGGAAAGGCAGTGCTATCCTGAGCTTTTGGCACAACTGCAACCCAGATGCCTGCATGCTGCAGCAACCCCTCATCCCTCTGCTCCTCTCATCCTCACATCCCTCAGCTCCTGCCGGGAAAGAGGGCTTGATTTGCTTCCGTCCAGTTTCAGAATTCTCCAGGCAGACGTTTAGTTGGACATCTTTGGTCAGGTGCCTCTTCTACAGAAATCCATCTGGCCGGAGTCATCCAAGAACAAGTCCTCTCCCTGTTTTGTTTTGTTTTGTTTTGAGACAGGGTCTCGTTCTGTCATCCAGCCTGGAGTGTAGTAGCACCAACACAGCTCTCGGCTGCCTCGACCGACTGGTCTCAAGCAGTCTTCCTGCCTCAGCCTCCCAAGTAGCTGGGACCACAGGCACATGCCAACATTTTCGGCTAATTAAAAAAAAAATGTACAGACAGGGTCTCGCCGTGCTGCCCAGGCTGGTCTCCAACTCCTGGGCTCAAGCAAGCCTCCCGCCTGAGCCTCCCAAAGTGCTGGGATTTCAGGCATGAGCCACCTCATACGACCTGGAACAGGATAAGTGTTTAAAAAAACAAAATGATCAAAGGAACTATAAACAGTTAGCTCGAAGGAGAGAATACTCAGGGGGACATTTCTATTATCTTCAAACATCTGAAGGACCAGCATGAGAAAGATAGAGGATGTTCTCTGGGTCACTATGGGACCAATAGCTAGAAGTTTCCAAGAGACAGATTTCAGGTTCAGATTCAACATCCGCTGAGAGCTTCCCATGTTCGGGATATTATACCGAGTTCCTTCACATATGCAGTCTCTCTTAATCCCTACAACAAATCTGTCATAAATTTCATTACACCTATTTCACACGTGAGAAAAGAGACCAAGACAAATAAATTGCCCAAGTGGCAGGGATTTGATCCAGGTGTTCTGTGTCTGCACTTTTCCCATTACATCATTCTGCTTCTTCACATACAACTCTCTAACAATCATTTCGGTTCAAAGAGAGTTGGGATTTTCCAGGAGCAGAAAGTTCAGTGGCCATCTTCCCAGGACTCGATCAAGGTATGTTGCAAAATGAGAGCTATGGTTGGTCTAGAAACCCCCTGAAGTCCATTCCAACTTTCACTCAATAAATTCTTCAAGCTTTTGCAAATTCTTTTTTAAACTCTGTTGGATTGTGCACAGTGGCATACACCTATAATCCCAGCTGTTTGGGAGGCTGGGGCAGGAGGATCACTTGAGCCCAGGAATTCAAGTCCCGCCTGGGCAACATAGCGAAACCCTGTTTTTAAAGACAAAACAACATCAAAAATATCTCTGCTGGATATCTTTCATACGAACACCTCCTACCCCTAAATCACTCTCTATCCTTTGTACTCTGCTCTGAGCCTCATAAGGCAGGTCAGTATGCATTGCATCATGATCTTCCTGCCTGCTGGCTTCAGCTGATTCTGTCTAGCAGGGGTCCCCAGCAGATCAGAGGAGGGAGGCAAGTGACTCTATGAGGTCACCTTTGGTTGGGTCTTCCCCCATCCGAAGGTCATTGCTCCTCTCACTGTGGCCAGCTCTGTATCTCTTGCTCCTTCTGGGTTCTGTTAACTCCTTCCTTGCCTCTTCTGTTTAGCCTGGCAATGGTAACAATTCTGTAGCACTGTATGAAAGGCCCTGTAGCATCCCTGGTGATTTCCCTACACTCCCACACCTTTGTAATCAATCCCCTTATCAACAAACCATCCTCAAACCGTTTTGATGTTAGTGTATCACCTGTTTCCTATCAAGACCCCGACTGATAGAATAACTTCTTCCAGATTATAAATCCTATATCCTAATTAGGTTTTTCTACATGCTCAGTGTGGGACTTTCAGATATAGACTCAAGAAGAAAATTTAAGTGACCTATAATCCCACCCCTAGAAATAGCTAACAACTGGGGACATTTCTTTCCAACATTTTTCTGCGCACATATCACATACTTGTTTACATTGTTTGTATCTCAATGTACGTGCAATTTCATTAACACGATGATGTCATGAGCATTTTCCCATGTCATTAAAAAGTCCTCTTAAACATGAGCGTTTCAAAACTGTATGCCATGCTGTAACATGATGATTTCTCCACTTCCCTGTTTGGGTTACTTATACATTTTGCCATGGTAATAAATATCCCTGGTATGTTGGTCTCCATTCATAAGTCTTAGTCCGAACATCTGATTATTTCCTTAGGTCCCTCAAAATGTTAATGCGCAGCCAGGCACAGTGGCTCACGCCTGTAATCCCAGCACTTTGGAAGGCCGAGGCGCACAGATCACCTGAGGTCAGGAGTTTGAGACAAGCCTGGCCAACATGGTGCAACTCCGTCTCTACTAAAAATACAAAAAAAAAAAAAAAAAAGTTGCTGGATGTGGTGATGGACACCTGTAATCCCAGCTACTTGGAAGGTTGAGGAAGGAGAATCACTGGCACCTGGGAGGCAGAGGTTGCAGTGAGCCAAGATCTCGCCACTGCAGTCCAGCCTGGGCAGCAGAGAGAGACTCCATCTCAAAAAGAACAAAAGAAAAAAAAAAAATTGATGCTCAAGTAATGCCCAATATATTGAATACACTAGAGGGAGCTCGAGAGTTCCCTGAAATGATCGTGTTCTGTGCCCTGGTGAAGAATGAAAATCACCTGCCAGGACTGGCAGAAGTATTAAAGGCATGTGAGGGTTTCCCTTTACCACTGGGAAAGCTATGCCTGATCTCACAATAAAACAATGTGGGCATTCTCTTCCCAGGGCTGGTTCCATCGTGGGTCGGGAGAGAGCTTAGTTGGTTATTTCGGCTGACAACAAGTGTGGTCAGGCATCTTTAGATCTGTGGATGACCAAGGGGTGACCACAGAGGCCACGCTCAACTTACAAAGAAACTCAATGTGAGAGGGTTCTGAATAAAGGCTCCACCCCAGCCCCCGGGAGCCGCAGTCTTGAGTGAGTTCAGCCGGCCAGACCTTGCTGTAGAACTTGCTGTGCAAGTTCTAAGCATCTGCTTGAGAGACTGTGGTGGGTAATTGTCCCTAACCAAGGCTCAGGGTCACCAGCAAATGAGTGGGTGGCAACCCATGTGATCTGGGCTGTGCTGAGGAGGAGGAGGTGGGGGCAGGGACCTGAGCTCCTGAGCCTTCAGCTCCTCCTCTGTTTCACCTCCCACTCCTTTTGAGGGGATTCTTACCATAGAAGATTCTGATACGGGGAGAGCCTGCAAGAGCCCGAGCAGCCCATGGTAGCTGGATAGCACAACTGAAAAGAGAGGGGAAGACCCCTCAGTAAGTGTCTCAAGAATGAAGATGGCACAAGCTGCTCCCCTTGGGATAAGCATCCTGCCTCTTCCTCCTGGATCTAACTTCCCAGGCACTGGCCCCTCCTGGCCCACCGTCCTTGACTTGCTTATTTGTGCAGGAGACAATTTAAGACCCTCTTTCCTTAAAGCCATAACTACACGAAGAATTTAGACTGTATGCAGAGTACTCCTATGACCCCGGAAGTCGATGAGGTTTCACAATTGGCAAAGATGGTAAGCTTTGGAAATATCGGGTCTAGGCAGGCTCAAGGTCCACACACTGAAATACTAAAAGCAATTCAGAGTTACTGTAAGACCGGTAAGACTTGCCCCTAAAACCCATGCTAAATCTTAGTTGTGCAAAAAAAAAAAAATTGCTTGGGGAATTTTTTAAAGTCCTCACACTTAGAGCAATCACAACAAAATTTCTGGGGATGGGACCTAGACTTTAGTGGCTCTTAAAACTCTCCAGGTGATTCCAATGTGAGTCAAGATTCAGAACCACTGGCCTTAAAAAGATAATGAAAGAAGGCTAAGGCTTTTAATACCTCAATAGCCATATACATTTTATTTATTTTTTTATTTTTTGAGACAGATTCTCAGCTCTGTCACCCAGGCTGGAGTACAGTGGCACAATCTCGGCTCACTGCAGCCTCTGCCTCCTGGGTTCAAGTGATTCTTGTGCCTCAGCCTCCCGAGTACCTGAGACCACAGGCATGCACAACCACACCCTGCTAATGTTTGTATATTTAATAGAGATAGGTTTTCGCCATGTTGGCCAGGCTGGTCTCGACCTTCTAACCTCAAGTGATCTGCCTGCCTCAGCCTCCCAAAGTATTGGGATTATAGGCGTGAGCCACCGCACCCAGCCTCGACAGGCATATAAATGTAATGGCCATATTTCCATTCTGTATTGAAGTGTTCTCTTTCTTTGAATCTTGCTTTACGATGCATTCTGGCGTTCATTTACAAAGCCAATTAGAGATCTATAAATAAGTTAAAATTTTAGTAGTTAAATTTAACAAGAAAAAAATTCCTGTGTCACTTGTACTCTGAGAGTTACTCTTGCCTGAGGTAAGTGTGATTAGTTGGCAAACCCAAGGCCACCTTTTTTCACTGATCAGGCAGAATGGCTTGGAAGAATGAGAGGAAAAGTCAGTTCATCAAAGCAAAAACTTAAAGTTAGCAGGTGGAGAAGTCGGGGACAATGAGATATACCCCTAAGGAGCAAGGCATGGTGGCTGTCACCTGTAATCCCAGCACTTTGAAAGGCCAAGGCAGGGGAATCACTTGAGGTCAGGAGTTCAAGACCAGCCTGGCCAACATGGTGAAATCCCATCTCTACTAAAAATACAAAAATTAGCCAGGCGTAATAGTGGGCACCTGTAATACCAGCTACTTGGGAGGCTGAGGCGTAAGAATTCCTTGAACCTGAGGGGCAGAGGCTGCAGTGAGCCAAGACCATGCCACTGCACTCCAGCCTGGGAAACGGAATGAGACTCCATCTCAAAAAACAAAAACAAAAGAGATATGCATCTAAGGGGAGAATCTTGCAAGTTTTTTTTTCTTTTTTTTTTTTTAAGAGAACAGTGTCTCACTATGTTGCCTGGGCTGGTTCTCAAACTCCTAGGCTCAACCTATCCTCCCACCTGAGCCTCCCAAAGTGCTGGGATTACAGACAAGAATCTTACATTTTAAGTGCAAGAGTACGGCCTACTGGGACTAGAGGCTGGCAATCAGTCAGGAGCTGACCTGGGTATCCACCTGACATCCAGGAGCCCTTTGGACTGGACTTTGGTTTGTGTTATAGTCAGGAAAGCTAGGATTCCTCAAATCCTGGCCAGGTGCGGTAGCTCATGCCTGTAATCCCAACACTTTAGGAGGCCAAGGCGGGCGGATCACAAGGTCAGGAGATCGAGACCATCCTGGCCAACACGGTCAAACCCTGTCTCTACTAAAAATACAAAAATTAGCTAGGCCTGGTGGCGTGTGACTGTAATTCCAGCTACTCAGGAGACTGAGGCAGGAGAATCGCTTGAACCAGGGAGTCAGAGGGTGCAGTGTGCTGAGATTGCACCACTGCACTCCAGCCTGGTGACAGAGCAAAACTCCATCTCAAAAAAAAAAAAAAATCAGATCCTGGAGACTCAAGACTCAGGCCTCTAATTTCTGCATCCTCTTATCTTTTCAACTTCAGCCACCCTCCTCTGTGGTTCTTCATGGAGTAATATGGAATACAGAAAGAGCAGGGGTCTTGGAATCAGACAGATGTGAGTTCAAAGCCTAGCTCTGTCACTGACTGGCTACGTGATGGCCATGAGATGTTTAGCATCCGAGCATTCTGTTTCCATCCACGAACTCAGCAAGTGACCTGAGAATGTGCAGTACCAGTGTGTCAACCCTGCATTACCCACGGATTAAGATGGCACCAGCTGTTCTTGGATTAAGGACTTTGCCTCTTCTCCCTGGGTTCATTGTCCCAAGGATTGGCCTCTCCTGGCAACCCTGTTTGATTAGTTTCATTTGTGCAGGAAATGAAGTCAGTAATAGGCTCAGGTAGGAGGGGCCCCTGGCTCTTATCAACCCTCATCAGCCCATCAACAATAAAGCCCTGTACTGATGTTCCTTTGCCTATACTCAGGAGTTTCATGGGGCCAAAGGGACCTGCCTCTTAGAACAATTGTTTCCCTTTCTTTCTCTTTGTTTTTCTTTCTTTTTTTTTTTTTTTTTTGAGATGAAGTTTCACTCTTGTTGCCTAGGCTGGAGTGTAGTGACGTGATCTCAGCTCACTGTAACCTCTGCCTCCCGGGTTCAAGATATTCTCCTGCCTCAGTACCCCAAGTAGCTGGGATTACAGGTGCCTGCCACCACATCCAGCTAATGTTTTGTATTTTAAGTAGAGACAGGGTTTCACCACATTGTCCAGGCTAGTCTCGACCTCCTGACCTCAGGTGATTCACCCACCTCAGCCTCCCAAAGTGCTGGGATTACAGGCGTGAACCACCGTACCTGACCCAATTGCTTCCCTTTCTAGGCCACATTACAAGAGCCAGAATCTTTAAATTCCCTGTCCAAATGAAGCTGAGCCCACTTCTGGGTTCTCTAAAGGTTACTCCCAGATCTGTCCTCTTGAGGTTGGACTACATGGCCCCTCCTAGGCCCTAAAGGAGATTAAGGGCAGCTGATGGGAAGCGGGTGATTGGAATGGAGGCAGACAGAGCTGGGGCCTCCTGCTTCCACATGGGTATGCCCTCGTGGTGGTTCAGGACAGAGTCAGGGTTGAGAAGAAAAGGGGACAGCTCTCCCTGCCTGGCTACAGTTCAGCAGTAAACACTGATGAGCCTAAGAATTCTAAATTTGAACTTGGCCTTCCAGGTGATTAAGAAGATATTTGTCAAGTCAGAAGGTTAGTGCATATTTTAGTTAATACCTTATTGGCTTCATTTTTAACTTTGAAAAGTTGAGGCATATGGTGTGTGGATCTCACCCTTTCCCTGCAGATGTTACAGGCAGGCCTGGGAAAATAATACAAGCATTCAGGTTGTTGTGAGAATTAAAAAAAAAAAAAAAAGTATGAATGCAGAGTATGCAGAGAAGGTGCTCAGTAAGAATTATTCTTTCTTTCTGGCTTGCCAGTGTCTCTCTTTAAAAATGCAGTTGCAAAAGGGAATTCTTCTCTGGGTAGGGCCATCACTTTCCTCATTTTTTCTAGGGTACAGCTTTGTGCTGTGTCAACACTGAGGCTGGCTAACATGCCCTTGGGCCTTCGCACTACGAGGCTGATTCAAGTTTGAGAGCTAAGCCAGGAACATTTAGTTAACTGTGGCCAAAAAAATTTAAAACGGCTCTTATGCCAACCAGGAAGGCCTCCGCCCCTTGTGAAGTACCCCTCCGGTGAGGCAGGCTTAGGGTGGGTGGGGCTTCGGGAACCCCAGGCCTTCTGGCAAGACTTATGGAAAGAGATATCTGGGTGTGGGAAGCAGGGAGCGAATAGCAGCCGCTTTGGGGGCTCTGAGAGCTGTCTGCAGAAGTGCATTGTCCTGAACTCAGGAATTGCACCTGGAAAACTAGCCATGCTTCTTCAAGGGCCAAGGAAGGGGATATTGGGGTGGAAACTGATCAGGTGATTGAGGGCTCAACAGTTAGGAGAAGCCAGACTTCTCTGATAAGTTGAAACTAGCAGCCGGCGTGGTGGCTTATGCCTGTAATCCCAGCACTTTGGGAGGTGGAGGCTGGTGGATCACTTGAGGTCAGTAGTTCGAAAACAGCCTGACAACATGGTGAAACCCCATCTCTACTAAAAATACAAAATCAGCCAGGCGTGGTGGTGCACACCTATAATCCCAGCTACTTGGAACCTGAGGCAGGAGAATCGCTTGAACTCGGGAGGCGGAGGTTGCAGTGAGCTGAGATCACACCACCACACTCCAGCCTGGGCAACAGAGTGAGACTCCGTCTCAAAACAAGCAAAACACAAAACCAAAAACAAACCTGGCAGAACTGGATCACTCTGCTAAGAATCTCAAATTTGCTGCTGTGTATCTACTTTGAACTTTGAAAATATCTATTTATTTATTTATTTGTTTGTTTGAGATGGAGTCTCGCTCTGTCACCCAGGCTGGAGTGCCGTGGCATGCTCTCGGCTTACTGCAACCTCCGCCTCCCCAGTTCAAGCGATTTTCTTGCCTCAGCCTCCGGAGTAGCTGGGGTTACAGGTGTGTGCCACCACGCCCAGGTAATTTTTTTGTATTTTTAGTAGAGATGGGGTTTCACCATGTTGGTCAGGCTGGTCTCAAACTCCTGACCTTGTGATCCACTCACCTCGGCCTCCCTAAGTGCTGGGATTACAGGCATGAGCCACCATGCCTGGCTTATCTATGTTTTTAAATCACCAGAAATAGAAAATTATTTTATATTTTTTAATCAAAGAAAAATTTAATTGATAGGTATCCCTCTTAGTCCTGAAAAACAGATCCCCTGAAAAAAAATCACTACAAAAAAAATGTATTGGCCAGGAATGGTGGCTCACTACCTGTAATCCCAACACTTTAGGAGGTCTAGGTGGGAGGATCACTTGAGCCCAGGAGTTCAACAGCAGCCTGAACAACATAGAGAAACCCCTGTCTCTACAAAACTTTTGAAAATTTGCCAAGCGTGATGGCACATGCCTATAGTCCCAGCTACTTGGGAGGCTGAAGTGGGAGGATTGCCAGAGCCCAGGAGACTGAGGCTGCAGTGGGCTCCGATCGTGTTACTGCACTCTAGCCTGGGCAACAAAGTGAGACCCTGTGGTAAAAAAAAAAACACAAAACTTCTGGAAACCCTCCCTCAAGACCTGAAAAACAAACGTTACACATATTTTCAACTTAATCAAATGCTAAAGAGGGCTATAATTCTCAAAACAAGGTCTGTTCAGTTATGCATCTAGTGATCTAGGGTAGCACTGGCCCTAAAGTCAAGGAATGTCTACTCACACTGACTGTACATTTGTACTCTTTTGTTTCCATTTGCACTCTTCACCAAGTTTTAGCCGAAGGGCCTGTGCGGTTAGGGATGCAGTAAACTCACCTCCATGCCCTTCTTTCCCTCCCCACAACATACATACTTCATTTTTATTTTACTTCTTTATTTATTTGAGATGGAGTCTCGCTCTTGTTGCCCAGTCTGGAGTGCAAGGGAACGATCCTGGCTCACTCTATCTCCTGGATTCAAGCAATTCTTCTGCCTCAGTCTCCCAAATAGCTTGAATTACAGATGCACACCACCACACTCTGCTAAATTTTTTTGTATTTTTAGTAGAGACGGGGTTTCACTGTGTTGGCCAGGCTGGTCTTGAACTCCTAACCTTAGGTGATCCACTCGCCTCGGCCTCCCAAAGTGCTGGGATTACAGACTTGAGCCACCGCACCTGGCCCATGCATACTTTATATTAACTCATTCTTGCCTCTCTTGTTAAACCCAAGTTGGCTAACTTTGATGATGAAACACTAGTCCTTTATACCTAAGGTCGGTATAAATGCAACATTGTTTATTTGCCAAATCCCAGAGAGGCAAAGATCTAATTAATCTATTAAGGCTTCTCTTGGAAAAAGTCAAACCTTTCAGATGGGAAACGTAGGTTGCTATCATCAGGGTGTTTTGCAGCAGGGCTGGCCAAATTGCTCCAGACAGTTCAGACAGCCTCTGCTCATGGAAGCTTCAGGTAGCAGGCTGAGAATGCAAATAAGGGGGCAACTTTGTTTGGGGTGTTCAGCTGGACGGAGGTCCACAGCATCCGCCAGGCCAATAGCCATTGCCTTCTGCAGTGGAACAACTGTTCTGCTCCTGTGCCTCTGGAACTGGGACGAGGATAAGGGAAGGTGCCATTCGAATGGGGCCTCAGGAACCCCCAGGGCATGTCCTTGGCATCTTCCAAACAACAAACTTGAGAGTGGGGGCTCAGCTCTGCTTGAGCCCAGGAGTTCACCACCAGCCTGGACAACATAGAGAGATCCCTGTCTCTACAAAAAAAATTTAAAATTAGCCAAGCATGATGGCACATACCTATAGTCCCAGCACTTGGGAGGCTGAAGTGGGAGGATCACTGAGGCCCAGGAGGTTGAGGCTGCAGAGAGCTCAGATCGAGTTGCTGCACTCTAGCCTCGATGACAAAGTGAGACCCTGTCTAAAAACGGTCTCTCCTGAGGCTTTTGCTAATGGGCACGGCCACTCTTGATACAGAGTTAATGTGATCTCCTTGGAAAAGCTCCCAGGGAAGCCACTGTACCTAATGAGAGTGAGTAAGGGGTGGGAAGGTTGGTTGGCTTATGTTTAAGCCGCAGCCTTTTATGTTTTCCCCAAACCTTAATGACGTTGCAATCCTGGAACGATTCCCATTTCAAGGCTCCTCTCTGGCCAGTTGTGGTGGTTCATGCCTGTAACCACAGTAACTTCAGAGGCTGAGGCAGGAGGATTGCTTGAAGCCAGGAGCCTGAGAGCAGCCTGGGCAACAAAGTAAGACCACATCTCTACAAAATATTTTTTAAATTAGCTGGGTGTTCAGCAAATCACACTGCCACATGTGTACCTATGCAACAATCTTGCATGTTCTTCACATGTACCCCAAAACCTAAAATGCAATAAAAAAATGGGGAAAAAAATTAGCTGGGTGTTGTGGTGTGTACTTGTGGTCCTCACTGCTTGGGAGGCTGAGGCAGGAGGATCATTTGAGCCCAGGAGTTTGAGGCTGCAGTGAGCTATGATTGTGCCATTGCACTTCAGTCTGGGCAACAGAGTGAGATCTTTATCTCTAAAAAAAAAAAAAAAAGAAAATGAAAAGAGGAAAAGGCTTCTCTCCCTTATAGGAGCACAGAAACAGATTGCCAGCTCATTGAAATGAAGACTACGGCTGCACTTATAGAAAAGACCAAAAAGGGGGAACCAATGAACCCACTGTCTCTGCAGAGGGAGAAAAAAACATGAGCGAGGTCTCCATTGAAAAATCTAGAGCCATGCAACCCTCCTTAGAGGATTTTTATTACATGGCTTTTGTGTCACTAGATATCCAAACTGTCTGGGTGGGGTTGCTCATGCCTACAATTCCAGCACTTTAGGAGGCTAAGGTGGGAGAATCACATGAGACCAGGAGTTCAAGACCAGCCTGGGCAACAAAGCAAGATGCCATCTCTATTAAAAAACAACAAATCCGCCAGGTGCAGTGGCTCACACCTATAATCCTAGCACTCTGGGAGGCCGAGGTGGGTGGATCACCTGAAGTCAGGAGTTCAAGACCAGTCTGGCCAACACAGAGAAGCCCCGTCTCTACTAAAAATACAAAATTAGCCAGGCGTGGTGGCACATGCCTGTAACCCCAGCTACTTCAGAGACTGAAGCAGGAGAATGGCTTGAACCTGGGAGGTGGAGGTTGCAGTGAGCTGAGATCGTGCCATCGCACTCCAGCCTGGGCAACAAGAGCAAAACTCTGTCTCAAAAAAAAAAGAAAAATCTCCAAGCACGAACACTAAACTCTCAAGAGATTTCCAAACTGTCTTTGTGACATCTGTACTCACAGGATGGGCACAGCATGACCAACATTTAGCAGGGGGGAGCAGGGAGGCAACACAGGTTACTCCAGAGCTCTGTCCAACAGAACTCTGCACTGATGGAAATGGCTCTCTGCACTGTCTAAAACGGTAGCCTCTAGACACATGTGGCTATGAAACGCTTGGACGTTGCTAGGGCAACTGGGGAACAGAATTTTCAAATTTTGTTTCATTAAATTTAAACAGCCACAGGTGGCTAGTGGCTGTCATATTAGACAGCACAGCAAGAAGTTCACTGGCCTTGAGATGCTGAGGGAAAGAGGGCATCTTTACCTCTGCCTGGTTTCCTCTTTTATCTTGCATCCCTGGACATTCAGACTCCTTGTTCATCAGTCTGGCAGCTCCAATACTGAGGCTGTTAAACCTGCTGCAGTGGGCAAACCTCAGCAAGAAGAAACATTACACGCTCTGCTTTGAAAAGACTGCATGGCCAGGCACGGTGGCTCACACCTGCAATCCCAGCACTTTGGGAGGCCAAGGCGGGTGTTTCACCTGAGTTCAGGAGTTCAAGACCAGCCTGGCCAACATGATGAAGCCCTGTCTCTACTAAAAATACAAAAAAATTGGCTGGGTATAGTGGCGGGCACCTGTAATCCCAGCTACTTGGGAGGCTGAGGCAGGAGAATCACTTGAACCCCAGAGGCAGAGGTTGCAGTAAGCCAAGATCATGCCATTGCACTCCAGCCTGGGAAACAAGAGCGAAACTCCGACTCGGGGAAAAAAAAATAGACTGTGCATGGCTTTCTCTGAGCTGGATGAGGTTGGCAAGGATCTCTGAAGCTGAGCATGATATTCCAAACTGCTAATTTGCTAATATAATTTGGGAAAGTGCTACTTAAAACCCTGACCCAAGTGAAGGCAACATTTCTGAAATTTGTGGGAGGCCAAAGCCGGTGCTACCAGAGGTTATATTTGCTAATTGCCTGAGTGGCTGTTTATTACATGCCTGATTTTACATGCTTAGATTTTCCAAGTGAACCAAGCCAAAGAGTCAGTTTGATTTCTTATCAGCTGGAAATGTGGAATGACATAAGGAAGAGCATAAGGAAGACAGGGGCAGAGAGGGATAGGGGACTGTGTTTTGTACCACACTGCTCAACCATCTACAGTGGGTGGGATCAGGGCTGGGCACTGACCACAAAGCAAGCTGATTTCATAGGCTGGCCCATGACCTGTGACCTGGCACGTAAGAATATCTTCCAATCAGATTCTCCCTTTCTGGACTCTAAATGGGAAACAGAGAGAATCTGACGCTGGAAATGGCAGGTGGGGAATGGGAAGAGAGAATGTAGTCATTTAGGTAGAGAGCCAGAGACTGATTTTGCACAAATGGGATACAGCCTTGGACTCTGTGTTTTAAAAATTCCTTAGGGAATTCATATGCACAAATACCCACTTCTTCACATTCTCCTGTGTCCTCAGTCACAGGACATTTCTAGCTCACCTCATACCTCTTAGGTGAAACTTTAACAAAAGAGCCGGTATTTTACTAATGTCGCTGGTACTTCAGTGTAAGCTTTCTGTTCAATATTTCCTTAGGATAGATTGCTAGCAGTGGGATTACTAGGTCAAAGAGATAATTATCTTTGTGGTTCTTGCTACATACTGCTTTCCAATGGGTTGTGTAAATTTACACTGTCATTGTAATCATTGAAACCAACTATGTTAGTTTTACCATAACCTTTCCAGCACTGGGAATACCATTTTGCATTTCCCTCTCAACTCCCCATATGTTTTTAAGTAAATGTCAGGAAATACCCCAAGTCTGTTTTAATTTTCATTAACTTTGATTATTAGTGAAGATGAACCATTTCCCATTGGCATTTACTATCCACATATTCTTTTTTCCCTGAGTTTCCCCAAAAATAATATCTTTTAGATAGCCCCTTCTTCTGTTATTAAGCCTATTATTCCCAATACTTTCAGAAATGCAATAAACGTTTCAACATCTCTAGTGACAACATCTTATAACCCATCACATTGTCAGAAAAGCAGCCTTTTCCGCTTTAGTGAAAGCTTGACTGTAGTGTTTCCCATGTGTGGTTTTTTTTTTTTTTTTTTGAGACAGAGTCTCACTCTGTCGCCAGGTGCCAGGCTGGAGTGCAGTGGTGCAATCGCAGCTCACTGCAATCTCCGCCTCCTGGGTTCAAGCAATTCTCCTGCCTCAGCCTCCCGAGTAGCTGAGACTACAGGCATGGGCCACCACGCCCAGCTAATTTTTGTATTTTTTAGTAGAAACGGGGTTTCACCATGTTGGCCAGGATGGTCTCCATCTCTTGACCTCGTGATTCGCCCACTTTGGCCTCCCAAAGTGCTGGGATCACAGGCGTGAGCCACCGCATCCGGCCCAATGTGTGTTTTATACACACTGACTGACACACACATCATCAAATATCCACGTCCCTCCGATTATGTGGCCAAAGCATTCAGTGTTCAAATAAAGATGAGGCAACTGAATGAAACAAAATTCAGCCAATGTCTTTACTGCAACACTGATCAGAGCCTTCAATGTTCCTTTAACAAATTCTTGGTGAAACTTTAAAAGGAGAATGTTTGAGGCATCTTCCTGGAATCTATTCTGCCTGCCAAAGGAGTCTTATGTGCTGAGGATGCTGGAGAAATGGGGTTGTGAAGAAGGTACTTTGAGAATTCCTGCTATGGCGTTATGGTCACCAGCAACACCGTGCGTTGCCTAGAGCAAGAAAAAACAGAGCATCCAGTTACTCCACTGCAGAAACCCACACACGGTGTCAAAATGCAGACGCGTCTTAAGAAGTACTTTAAATAATACATTTGAAAAGTCAATAAGGACGTTGGAAAGATATTTTATGGACTGAAAGGGAAAGCTACAACATAGCATGTGGAAAGCATCTTGTTTTTTTGTTTAGAAAAAAATGTATCTATTGCGCTCCCCAACTCCCCCATACTATTAGAATGTAAATTTTCGAGGTCAGGAATGTGAAATCATACAGACTATTCTAAATTTTCTCAAAATTTTAGAATGTGTTTATATTGGTAGACTATTGCATTTGTTTATTGCACTGTCATGTTATGTTTTATTTTTATTTAAAAATGTTATACTTTTTTGCTTTACCTAAAGAATGCTGTTTATTTAATATAAAGTTGTCTGTGTGTATGTGCATGTATGGAAATAGAAAAAAATGTCCGAAAAGATGTATATCAAAATGATAACTGTTTTTCTTTAAACAATGGGATCACGTTATTTCTTATTGTTTGTTAATTTTTTAATTTTTATATTTTAGAGACATGTCCGGGCATGGTGGCTCATGCCTGTAATCCCAGCACTTTGGGAGGCTGAGGTGGGTGGATCACCTGAGGTCAGGAGTTTGAGACCAGCCTGGCCAACATGATGAAACCCCATCTCTACTAAAAATATAAAAATTAGCCAGGCATGGTGGCGAACACCTGACAATCGCTTGAACCCAGTAGGTAGAGGTTGCAGTGAGCCAAGATAACGCCACTGCACCCCAGCCTGGGTGACAGAGCAAGACTCTGCCTCCAATTAATTAATTAATTAATTTAAAAAATGTTTTAGAGACAAGGTCTCACTCTGTCACCTGGGCTGAAGTGCAATGGCACTATCATGGCTCACTGCAGCCTCCAACTCCTGGGCTCAAGCCATCCTCCCACCTCAGCCTCCCAAGTACAAGTAGCTGAGACTACAGGCCCATGCCACTTTGCCAGGCCAATGTTATGTTTTTTAAAATCTATTTCTCTATATTAGATATTGCCTGAGAAGAATGTTTTCACAGGGAGTATGTTCGTTTTACAATGAAGGAGAGAAATAAAGCTATTTTTGTTTTGGGGGGAAAAGGCAATAAGGGAAAAAATATTTGAGCAACTCTTATGCCCCAGGCATTTCAACTATCTGATACCTTTAATGCTGTCAATTATTATTCCCATCTTAAAGCTAAGGAAACTGAGGCATAGATCATTTAACTGACTTGCCCAAGATCACACTGTAAGTGGTAGAGTAGGTTTTCTTTTAATTGTGAATACAAAAATTAGTCAGGCATGGTGGTGTGCACCTGTAGTCCCAGCTACTCCAGAGGCTGAGCTAGGAGGATTGATTGAGCCCAAGAGGTCAAGGCTGCAGTGAGCCATGATTGAGCCACTGCACCCCAGCCTGGGTGACAAAGCAAGACTCTGTCCCACACAAAAAAAAAACGTGGCAAAATATACAAAACGTAAAAACATTACCATTTTAACCAGTTTAAGTCTACAATTATGGACTTTAAATACATTCACAGTGTTATACAACCATCATTACCATTTACGTCCAGAAAGTTTTCACTAAACACTAACTCCCCATTCCATCTTCCTCTATCCTCTGATAACCTTTATTCTACTTCCTGTGTCTATGAATTTGCCTATCTAGATACCTCAAGTGACTGGAATCATGCAATATTTGTCCCTTTGTGTTTGGGTTTATTTCATTTACCATAATATCTCCAAGTTTCATCCATAATATAGCATGTATCAATACTTCACTCCTTTTCATAGCCAAATAATATTCCATTATATTAATATACCACGTTTTGTTTACCCATTTATCTGTTGGTGGACATTTGAACATTTATTTCTACCTTTTAGATATTGTGAATAATGTTGCTATAAACGTTGGTATACACATATCTGTTTGAATCTCTCCTTTAAATTATTTTGGGGTATGTAAACATAGGAATCACAAGATAATTCTATTACTACTTTTTGAGAAGCCATCAGCCTGTTTTCCACAGTAGTTACACCATTTTCCGTTACCACCAGGAATGCATGAGGGCTCCAGCTTCTCTGCATCCTGGTCAACACTTGGTCTTTCTGGGTTTTTTGTTGGTGTTGTTTTGTTTTTTAGACGGAGTTTTGCTCTCGTTGCCCAGCCTGGAGTGCAGTGGCATGACCTCAGCTCACTGCAACCTCTGCCTCCCGGGTTCAAGCGATTCTCATGCCTCAGCCTCCAGAGTAGCTGGGATTACAGGCATGTGCCACCACGCCTGGCTAATGTTTGTATTTAGTAGAGATGGGGTTTCTCCATGTTGGTCAGGCTAGAACTCTTGACCTCAGGTGATCCGCCCACCTCAGCCTCCCAAAGTGCTGGGATTATAGGCACGAGCCACCATGCCCGGCCTTTTTTTCATTTTTAAATAATAGTTATCATAATAAATGTGAAGCGGTATAAATTAGTTTTGATTTGCATTTTCCTGATGGCTTATGGTGTTGGGCAATATTTCATGTGTTTGTTGACCATATGTATACTTCTCTGGAGAAATGGTTATTCAAATCTTTTGCCCGTTTTTGAATTGGGTTACTTTTTGTTGTTGTTGAATTTTAAATGTGTGCTTTTTAAATTTTTTTAATGAGACAGAGTCTCGCATTGTCACCTGGACCACAGTGCAGTAGTGAAATCTTGACTCACTGTAACCTCCGCCTCCCGGGTTCAAGCAATTCTCCTGCCTCAGTCTCTGGAGAAGCTGGGACTGCAGGCACCTGCCACCACGCCCTGTTAATTTTTTGCATTTTTAGTAAAGAACGGGTTGCACTATGTTGGCCAGGCTGGTCTCGAACTCCTGACCTTGTGATCCACCTACCTCGGCCTCCCAAAGTGCTGTGCATACAGGCGTGAGCCACCGTGCCTGGACTTAAATCCTCTTTATATAGTATGGATGTTAATCCTTTACCATATATATGATTTGTAAATACTTTCTCTCATTCTGTAGGTTGTCTTTTCACTTTGTTGATAGTGTCCTTTGATGCACAAAAGTTTCTCATTTAGATGAAGTCCAATTTATCTATTTTTTTCTTTCTCTTTTTTTTTTTTGCCTGTGCCTTTGGTATCATATGTAAGAAATCACTGCCAAATTAAATGTCATGAAGATTTTCCCCTATATTTTCCATTAGTTCTTATGTTTATGTTTTTGATCTACTTTGAATTATTATTATTATTTTTTTGAGAAGAGTCTCACTCTGTTGCCCAGGCTGGAGTGCAGTGGCATGATCTCAGCTTACTGTAACCTCCGCCTCCCAGGTTCAAGCAATTCTCCTGCCTCAACCTCCTGAATAGCTGGGATTACAGGCGTGTGCCACCACACCCAGCTAATTTTTGTATTTTTAGTAGCGACGGGGTTTCCCCATGTTGGTCAAGCTGGTCTCTAACTCCTGACCTCATGATCCTCCCACCCAAGCCTCCCAAAGTGCTGGGATTACAGGCATGAGCCATCATGACCAACGAATTAATTTTTTATATGATGGAAGGTAAGGGTTCAACTTCACTCTTTTGCATGTGGATATCCAGTTTTCCCCAGCATCACTGATTGAAAAGACTACCCTTTTGCCATTGAATGACATTGTTACCCTTGTGGAGGCGGGGTTTGAAATCCAGCTCTGTGGGACTTTAAGTGGTGTGGATGGCTTTTTGCAGTAGAGCCTGTGCCCCAGATTTCCCTAAAGCAGTCTCTCTCTCTCTCTCTCAGACCCGGAAGGGCTGTCATAGGTCAGGCCTGGAGAGTCCCTGACAGTGCTGCTTTGGCGGGAGAGGAGGTCCTGGGCAGTGCCCAGGGGCAGCTGTATTGTGGCCAGCCTTCTCCTTGCCAGATGCCAGCCCGTACCAGCTAACCCAGCCTGGCTCCAGGACTGCCCAGACCGGTTTGCAGACTTTCTGTTCCCTGGGAGCTGGTTCCCGTGGTCACAGCCGAAGTTTGCTTTCCCTTTCTCCCCACCCACCACCTCCCCCACCGACACCCCGCGCTTCTTCACCGTCCTTGCCAATCCCCAGACCGAGGGCTCTGCGCTGCTGACCTTTCTGCTACTCTCTTGCCCGAGGCTTGGGGGCCCTTTCCTCCCTGGGCCCCCTGCCAGGCTAGTCAGGCTCTGACCCAGAAAGTTTCTATGTTTTTTAGTGGAAGTAAAATTATTGATAATAGCATGACCAGTAATGAACAATAGTAATTCACATGTATTGGGTACTTACCCATCAGAGTTGAGGTGCTTTACATGGTTTACTCCCTACAACAGACCTAGGGGGTCACTGCTATTATTATGGCCTCGTAACAGACCAGAAACTAAGGTGTGAGGGCTCAAACTCTGTGCCCAAGGTCACACAGCCGAGAAGTGACACAGCCAGGATTCCAATGCCAACTCCCAACAATGCTTCTGGCCTAGATTGTCTGATGTCCACTCTCTCGTGATGACCATGGCTATGTAATGAACAGCTATATGTGCCATCCACTCCGTGTGTGTGTGTGTGTGTGTGTGTGTGTGTGTGTGTGTGCGTGTGTGTGTGAAGGGTTGCAAGGTGCAGGGTGGTGAGGGAAGGGTAGAGCTCTACCAGGGCATGAAGGCCCAGAGAGAAGTGACTTAACTAAGGTAGAATTAGATCTCAAAGATAATTTTCCAAACCTCAGACTGTTTTTGTTTTTGTTTTTTTTTTTTTTTTTGAGACAGTCTTGCGCTCTCTTCCAGGCTGGAGTGAAATGATGCGATCTCGGCTCACTACAACCTCTGCCCCCCGGGTTCAAGTGATTCTCTTGCATCAGCCTCCTGAGCAGCTGGGATTATAGGCACCTGCCACCACACCCGGCTAATTTTTGTAATTTTAGTAGAGACAAGTTTTCACCGTGTTGGCCAGGCTGGTCTCGAACTCTTGACCTCAGGTGATCCACCCATCTTGGATTCTCAAAGTGCTGGGAATACAGGGGGTCAGCTAACTCGCCTGGACACTTTTTTTTTTTAAAGAAATAGGGTCTTACTCTGTCACCTGGGCTGGTGTAGGCATGATCATAGCCCACTGCAGACTCGAACTCCTGGGCTCAAGCAGTCCTCCCCCATCAGCCTCCTGAGTAGCTAGGACTATAGGCATGTGTCACCATATCCCGCTCATTAAAAAAATTTTTTTGTAGAGATGGGGTCTCACTTTGAACTTCTGGCCTCAAGGGGCCCTCCTGCCTGGGCCTCCCAAAGCACTAGGATTAGAGACGTGAGACAGTGCTGGGCCAAACCTCAGACTTTCTGGTATCCATTGGGCATTGGCTCACCTACAGAAATAGGGCGGTAGGAGGTGGGGAGCAGGTTAGGAGCTAAGAGCTAACAACAGGAGGCAACTTGTAATGAAAGTTCTTGAACACAGCATCTCCTATCCCTTGCCAGGCCTGCCTTTGATTCTCTGCCTGTCTTCCCCAACACCTCCTGGCTGGACTCACTGATACTACTTTCTAGCAGGCTCAGGCCTGCCCCCGGTTTTGAAGGAATTCCCTCAATCAGGTCTGCAGAGGATGAAGAAGTAAACAAGTCATGCCTCCACCTTCCAGGAGCTCTCAGTTTGGGAAGGAGGGAGATTCAACAGCCAGAAACCCAGCAGTCACCTGACACTGGCCTCCCACGCCACCCACAGCCCCATCGCCGCCTCCTGTGAAGTTCCCTCCTCATTCCCTGTCAGTGCTGGCCACTGTCCCCCACTCTAGTCCATGCTGCCATTGTCTATTACCATGAAGTTCTGCTACCCCTCAGCACCGAGGCACCGCCATTTGTGTGGCAGGGGAGACGAGTGTGCATATGGTGCTGTGCGAGGACACAGAATGGAAACGACCGTGTCTGTCCAGCATCTGTCCAGACAGCTAGAAAGGGCTTTACAAAGGAGGCCGGCCTGGGTTCCGAAGGGTAAATAAGTTTGCAGGTGGGAAGATGGAAATACATTTTTGAGGAGCATGGATTTTGCATATCAAGACTGGAAGGGCACCTCAGGATGTCTAAAGAAGGCATTAATTTAGAACTTGGGATGGACGTGAAGTGACAGAACCAAGGCTTTTTCCCTGTAATGAGTAGGCCCCCTGAAAGAGGAGCCCTCCAAGACTGAGGGGAAGTTCTGGTTTAAAATTTGTTCAGTGGCCGGGCATGCCGGCTCACACCTGTAATCCTAACACTTTGTGGGGTTGAGGTGGGCAGATTGCTTGAGCCTAGGAGTTCGTAACCAGTACATGGGAACCCCCGTCTCTGCCAAAAAAGATACAAAAATTAGCTGGGTGTGTGTGGTGGTGTGCACCTGTAGTCCCAGCTACTCAGGAGGACCACTTGAGCCAGGAAGTGGAGGTTGCAGTGAGCCATGATCATGCCATTGCACTCCAGCCTGGACAACAGAGCAAGACCCCGTCTCAAAAAAAAAAATTGGCCAGGTGCGGTGGCTCACGCCTGTAATCTCAGCATTTTGGGAGGCCAGGGCGGGCAGATTGCCTGAGCTCAGGAGCTTGAAACCAGTCTGGGCAACGGGGTGAAACCCCATCTCTACTAAAATATAAAAAATTAGCTGGATGTGGCGGCATGCGCCTGTAGTCCCAGCTACTCAGGAGGCTGAGGCAGGAGAATTGCTTGAACCTGGGAGGCAGCGGTTGCAGCGAGCTGTAATCACGCCACTGCACTCCAGCCTGGGAGACCGAGCAAGACTCCGTCTCAAAAAAGAAAAATTGGTTCAGTCTCCCCAACCTACAAATCTTTTAAGTGAAATGTGTCCGTTTAAGCAACAAAGGCCACCCAGGGGCCCTTTCAGACTCCTAGAACTCTGTGTCCTTTTTGCTGGCGTCCGTTGTCATCAGCCCTGCTGCAAACTGTCAGTCGGGGAACTGCAGGGTCCATTTCCCTTTCAGGAAGGCTGCCCTGGGTGCTGCAGAGGGGCTGCAGAAGGAGGCCGGTGCAGTGGTCCAGGGGCCTGAGGGATGACTGGGGACAAGATGGGGATGGAGGGTGTAGATGTTGGTGGGTGAGGGAGAGGGAGAGATGGATGTTTCCAGCTTCAACTGCTAGAATGGGCAGAGAGATCCTGCCCAACTCCCCATACCAGACAAGTCTCCCTCCTCAGCTCTTCTGAGGAGGGAATGCTAATCTGATTGGTCCAGTTCCAGGACAACGGTTAGGCCAAGTTTACTCGCGAGTAGGGTCATTGAGTGTAAAAAAAAAATGACACTCAAGAATGTGGCCCTCTCCTGCTTCCACCCACACCCAAGCACACTCGCTTTTGCTTCTCCATCTAGTCTGCTACTGAACAGAGGGAGGAAACATCTCTCAAGGAAGGAGGCTCAGGGCCGAACACAGTGGCTCACACCTGTAATCCCAGCACTTTGGGAGGCTGAGGTGGGCAGATCACAAGGTCAAGAGTTCAAGACCAGCCTGGCCAACATAGTGAAAATACTAAAATTTAGTATTTTCTCTGCGAAAAATACAAAAAATTAGCTGGTTGTGGTGGCAGGCACCTATAATCTCAGCTACTTGGGAGGCTGAGGCAGGAGAATTGCTTGAACCCGGGAGGTGGAGGTTGCAGTGAGCTGAGATCGTGCCATTGTACTCCAGCCCCAGTGACAGTGCGAGACTCCATCTCAAAAAAAAATAAAAAAAGAAGGAGGGCTCAGGCAGAAGGAGAGGCCCTGCTAGGCCTGCGGTCAATCTCGGGCTCCATCCAGCATTACTGGAGAGCCCTGAGCCCTGGGCAGCCCTGAGGAAAACAAAGTGCAGCCCGTATCCTGTTGCTATAGCCAGTAGGGTCTGGTCCCTCGAGAATCCCATGCGTGGAATGGGGAGGGGCAGGGCAGGATGGTCCTGTCGTGAACCCCATCTTACTATCATCAAAATGCCTGTCTTCATTTCTAGCAGCTTAATCAAAAGAGAGAAAAGGCCTGGGGGAGGGGAGATGAAGGAAGGGTATCTCAGAACAGGCATTGAAGAGAGGGTGGAGACTTCAAGGTCAGAAACTGGCTCCGAGGAGTGGAGAACAGGGGCCCCCTCCCAGTGAGTCACCCGTGTGGCCGCCGGGCAGGGCCAGGTTTCAGTTTGAAGAGGACGTCAGCGGGGGAAGGAGGCCCAGCCAAACAGCTGTGGGATCCAGGGGTTCTGACTGTAGCCCGCACTACGGCTTCCCAGCTGTCACCTGGGGCATGTCCCAGGGCTTCTCTGAGCCCCAGTTTCCTCAGTATAAGCTGGGAATAAAAACACCTCCCTGCCAGGGTTGTCATAAAGAGTAATTAAATGTGGTAATGTGGGTAACAGCACTTAATAAACCATAAATCTGCACAGCATAAAGAGGTGCTATCCCTTCTATTATTCCCTTGGGAATGAAAAGCAGAGTGCCTTTGATAAGCACTTGTCAATTCTCAGCTCCACCCAGCTTCCCTGGCCTCAACTTCCCTGCAGCTTCAGAAAATGCCACCTATCTAAAGCAGAAATCACCAGTTAAAAGAAAAGGAAAGAAAGAAAATGCCATTTATCCCTATCCCCAAACCTCCTCTTTGTTCTCTGCTGCTCCCCATCCCTTTGGTCTCTCCCTCTCCACAGGCTTCTTCCTTTTTTTTTTTTTTTTGCTCCTAATAGACATCAGCCTCCTTAATATTAAAATAAGAACCATGCCCCAGCCAGGTGCGATGTTTCACGTCTGGAATCCCAACTCTTTGGGAGGTCAAGGCAGTTGGATCCCTTGAGGTCAGGAGTTCAAGACTAGCCTGGCCAGCATAGTGAAACCCTGTCTCTACTAAAAATACAAAAAAAAAAAAAAATTAGCCAGGTGTGGTGGTGCATGCCTGTAGTCCCAGCTACTCGGGAGGCTGAGGCAGGAGAATCGCGTGAGCCTGGGAGGTGGAGTTTGCAGTGAGCTGAGGTCAAGCTACTGCACTCCAGCCTGGGCGACAGAGTGAGACTGTCTCAAAAACAAACAAATAAAAAAAGAAGCATGCCCCTAAAAACCTTTATCTAATCCCTCACCCCTTTTAGCTATTCCATGTTTCCTCCTTCTTCCATTCTTATGTTACACGATTTTGTAGTTTTTTTGCATCAGTTATGTTTTGTCATATAATGAATGTCATTTAGTAATACAATTTTGAGGTGAGCAGTATTTGCCCATTTTACAGATGAGAAAAGTGAATGTCAGATTAGAATTCAGCAGAAGTCCCATGTCTTTTTGGATTTTTTTTTAGTGATTTTTACTTTTATTTATTTTTTGAGACCCATGCTAAGGGTGTCACTGTGTTGCCTAGGCCGGTCTTGAACTGCTGGGTTCAAGCGATCCTCCTGCCTTGGCCTCCCAAGTAGCTGGGATTACAGGCATGAGCCACTGTGCATCCCCGTGTTCCTTCTTTCAGAGACACCTCACTGTCTTCCTTTGATGCTAAGTTTTTTTTTTTTTTAAGTCAAAGTCGTGCTCTGTTGCCTAGGCTGGAGTGTAGTGGTGTAATCATAGCTCACTGCAGCCTCAACTTCCTGGGGTCAAGTGATCCTCCCACCTCAGCCTCCTGAGTAGCTGGGGCTACAGGCACATGCCACCATGCGAGGCTAATTTTAAAAATTTGTTGTAAAGACAGGATCTTGCTATGTTCCCCGGGCTGGTCTTGAAGTCCTGGGCTCAAGCAATCCTCCTGCCTTAGCTTCCCAAAGTAGTGGGATTATAAGCATGAGCAACTACACCTGGCCGGATGCTAAATTTCTAAAATGATGCTCAGGATCTACCATTTATTTTCCCCTGCAGCTACTTTCTCTTAAGCCCAGCTAGTCCATTCCTTCCTTGCACCACGGTACCCTCCTCAAGGTCACCAGGATCACTAGCTCCAGGCCAGCTGGCTCACTTCAGAGGCCCTTCACGGCTCTCACTCTTATTAACACTTCACTGGCATGGCTCTGATTCTATTCACCATATTCTTCTCCAAATTTTCTTTCCAGGACTTGAAGTCTCCAAAGGAGAAGGAAGACACATGGAGGGTTCCTTTTGCGTCTGTGGTTCCTGTATCTTGGTAGTGCAATGTTAGCACAGGTGAGTCATGGGTCCCCTGCTTTGGAATGCTGCTTCCATGGTGAGTTCTGAGTTGCAGCAGGATTTCAACAGCACATTCCACCACCACCAGCAGCCCAGCTGCCAAGGACTTTTCCTGAAAAGACAATTTACCTTGGTTTTGACCAACTTGGCAGAAGCTGGGATTTTGATTTGATGGCAAGTAGGATTGGAGGTGTCATAGCTTGTGACTTGGCCAGGCATGGGAAAGTTAATGTCAGCAGTCTAGGACAGAGCAAAAGGGGTTACCACTTGGAACTAGACCTTCCCAAGGGGAGTGGGCAGGGGCAAGGGAAATGAACCCACTTATATGTGATGAGGTGGGGGTGATGTATAGTCCTGCATTGTCCAATATGGTAGCCACTAGTTACACGAGATTATTTACATTTAAATTTAAGTGAAATCAAATTAAATATTTAGTTCTTTAGTCTCACTAGGCATCTTTCAAGTACTCAGTGGTCCCATGTGGCTAGTGGCTGCCATATCAGATACAGCAGATATAAAATGTTTCCATCATTGCAAGAAGTTCTATTGGACAGGACTGATTTTAGTCCATCAAATAGAGAAGAACAAAGGTAAAGCAGCTGGCTAAGAGAGAGTAAGGGACAGGCAAGCACATCAGGGATGTCCGGGAAGAGGGAGCGTGACATGGGCAACCCAAGAGTGTAACAGTGGAGATGGAAGCAGCAGGGTGGGCAGGTGCTGTAATAAGCACCCTCCTTCCATTCTCTGTGTGCATCTTCAATATGGATATTAGGATTATTTTGTCAGAGCCACATGTGTTTCTCAAACCAGGATGCGCATCCTCTGGGGAAGAAATGGGTCCCCAGACAGGAACCCATGCCAAGCCTGCCATCAGGTAAGGAGGGGACACTCCTGTTTCTCTCCAGATACTGATCTCTTGGGGTCTAGATGGAAGGCTAGATAGTAGATGTTTGGAATGGAGAACTAGGGATTACATGTTGAGGAGGAAGTCAGAAATACCATCTGGGGCAGAGGGAAAGGATTAGCTAAGAATGTAAATGTGGGACTCTTGTAGTCACCAAAGAGTCCTTCCATGATTACCGCTTCTGGATCTAAAAGCTTAGATGACTCATTAACTGTCCATTTATTTCTGTACAATTCAGTGATAAGCATTGTATTCTAATGATTGCCTGGAGATGAGTTCTTTGAAGAATAAACAAAGTGAGCACCTATTCAAAATGATGTTTATGTCCTGTGCTCAAGAAAAGAACAAGAAGAACACAGAGAAGATCTGGGACCTGAAAAACCATTCTAATTCTCTTTAAGTTGCAAATTCCAGAAGGTAGGTCTGGCTTCAGGCATGGCTGAATACAGGTAGTCAAAATCCAATTGTTCTCCATGTCTCTCCAACTCTTGACTCTGCTTCTGTCTGTGTTGGTGTCCTCCTCAGGCTTTCTCCACATTATGTCAAAGCGGGTCTTCAGCAGGCAGTTCCAGGCTTACACACTGCTCATTCTCCAATTCCAATGGAAAGAAATGGTCTATTCCCAATAATTTCAGCCAGAGTTAAGGGCTGACCTTCATTGGCCTGGCATGGGTTATTGTCCATTCTTGAGCCAGTAGCAGTCTTTGGAAAATGCAATTATCTGATTGGCCAGGCCTGATCATGTGTTCACACCTGCAGCACAGGGTGGGGTCAGCTTCACCTAGACTGCTAGGCCTAGGTGAAATGTCTCTGCAAGGTAACTCACGCTCTGTAACCAAAAGAAAGAAAATGAATGCCAGCCTGGCAGAAACCACAGCTGCCTACTATGTGGTCTTTAATTAATGATAGGTATTATTATTGTGAAATGACAGAGGAAAGGTTAAGCTGACATTAAACACTTGTGGCAGTAGGGATGTCTTTGTGGCACATAGTAAGTTCTCAATAAATTTATAGGCTGGGCACTGTGGTTCACGCCTGTAATCCCAGCACTTTAGGAGGCTGAAGTGGGCAGATTATTAGGTCAAGAGATTGAGACTATCTTGGCAAACATGGTGAAACCCTGTCTCTACTAAAAATACAAAAATTACCTGGATGTGGTGGTGCATGCCTGTAATCCCAGTTACTCAGGAGGCTGAAGCAGGAGAATCCCTTGAACCAGGGAGGTGGAGTTCACAGTGAGCCAAGATCAAGCCACTGTACTCCAGCCTGGCTACAGAGCATG
>NW_022436986.1:15327521-15517013 GCF_009761245.1 Sapajus apella | reverse complement strand
AAAAAAAAAAAAAAAAAAAAAAAAAAAAAAAGAATACATTTATTGATAAGTGAGTAAATAGCAACATACATTAAAGTATAATCCTGCTCTATGGGTAAAAAAAATGGAGCCCAACAAAATGAGGGCACAATTTTGTTGAGTCTAGGCAATGAGCCAGAAAACGAAGGACAGGGACAAATGGCACAGGAGTTCCTTAGAGACAGGGCTGAGGGCTGTTTAATTAACACATAAAATTGCTCTGGAGGAAGGGAGTGCATAAGGAACTCTCCAAGGTTTGTGGGTGACACGAACTTGAGTAGTGACGGGAAGGATAATGGAAAGTTCTCCTGGAGGAAGTAGGCAAAGAGGTGGTAGTTGAGCTTTAATGAGAAGGCAAGAAGATGACTCTAGAGATCAAATTCCGAAAAGTGCCGATGAGATTAAGGAAGTCAAGCTACTGCTTATGACCAAGAAAACCATCTAGAAGTCAGTGTAGACCATTTCCTGAGAACTTCAGCCCAAGATAGTTCCAGACAGAAAGGCAGGAGAAATCCTGGGTGTCTTATTCCTTCAGGGTATTAGAACAGAAACCATGAACTTGTGTTATAAACAAGAGAAATGTATTTCTTATAGTTTTGGAGGCTGGGGAGTTCAAGACCAAGGTGCTGACAGATTCAGAGCCTGGTGAGGGCCTGCTTCCCGGTTCACAGATGGCACCTTCTCACTGTATCCTCACATGGTGGAAGTGACAGGGAGTCTCTGGGGTCGCTCTCTCTCTTTCTTGTCTTTGATTAGTCAAGTGCAGTAGTCAGAAGGGGGGAAAGAGTGGAACAAGGAGTTTGATCTGTAACCGACAGTGAACACTCAACTGAGATAACTCTCTACCTTTGGACTAGCCTCTGGGGTCTCTTATTTAAAAAAAAATTTTTTTAGAGATGGGGTCCCACTATGTCACCCAGGTTAGTCTCGAACTCCTGAACTCAAGCTCGGTCTCTCAAAGTGCTGGGATTACAGGTGCTAGCCACTGCACTCAGCCTGGAGTCTCTTTCATAAGGGCACAAATTCCATTTATAAGGGCTCTGTCTTCATGACCTAATCACCTCCCAAACACCCCATTTCCTAATCCCTGGGGGTTAGGATTTCAGCATATGCATTTTTGTGAGTTACAAACATCAGATCGTAGCACTGGGAGTTCTGAATAACCATTTGAAAATGAAAAGGCCCATAAAAGAGCGATGCATTGATAAACAGAATGTATGTGCAGCTCTGGCCCATTCACGCTGGGCATAAAAGAGGTCCAAGAAAGAGGAATTAAAATCTTCAAAGTGCTGGTTACTGAGTTCAGGTAACAAGAATAGAGAATTTTAGGTATGAAAGACAAAGATTAAGAAAGAGCAAGAACTGAATCACCTAATATTCTGTGAACAGACAAAATGCAAGCTTACTCATCAAATGTAGAAATTCTAAGGTTGAAACTTGACATAAAATGTAGTCAAAGGAATGCCTGAGCCTTGGCTTTTCCTCTGTTGTGGTGGAGAGAACGGTGCTTAAATCACTATTGCGATAAGGATGGAATGAGACCCATTAGGTGACAGTGCCTGACACACAGAAGGTAGAGGCAAAACTAAAGCACTCTGGAGTTCCCGTGTGATTTGCAATGACAGTATTGCCAGTAGCACATGGGATCTGGAGTTAGGAGACAAGAATGTGACAGCTCCATTCCAGTCTTCATTTTCCCTGTCTCTAAAAGCCAATAACAAAATCTACCCCACAGGGCTTTTAAGGAAGATGAGATGAGATCCTGCATTCATTCAACAAACATTTATTTATCCCCAACTACTTATCAGACAGCCGGCTAGGTACAGGGTGCGGATATAATGATAAATAAGAAAAAGTCCTCCAGCATGGGCAACGCAATAAAACCCCATCTCTACAAAAACTTACCCAGGTGCAATGGCGAGAACCTGTGGTCCCAGTTACTCGGGAGGCTAAGGTGGGAGGATTGCCTGAGCCTGGAAGACTGAGGCTGCAGTGAGCCATGATTGCACCACTGCACTCCAACCTGGAGGATAGAGCAAGACCCTGTCTCAAAAGGAAGGGAGGGAAGGAGGGAGGGAGGAATGGAGGGAGGGAGGGAAGGTGAAATACCCCTGTCCTCATGCAGCTTAGAGTCTAGTGGGAGAGAATGATCATGGATAAATCACAAACTGGAATGATACCTACTAGGAGAGGGGTGGCACTATGAGAGTTCCAAAGGAGATCAAGAGAGTAGAGGGCTTTGAAAACCAGAATGCATCAAACTAATATTATTTATTTTTTTTTTGAAACAGAGTCGCAGTCTAGCTGGAATGCAGCGGCATGACCTTGGTGCAGTACAGTGGCTCATCACAACTTCAAACTTCTGGGCTTAAGCAATCCTCCTTTCTCAGCTGAAGGAGCAACTGAAACCACAGGCATGTGCCACCAGGTGTGGCTAAGTTTTAAAAATTTTTTTGTAGAGACAGGGTTTCACCATGTTGCCCAGGCTGGACTTGAACTCCTGGGCTCAAGTGATCCTCCCACCTTGGCCACCCACAGTGCCGGGATTACAAGTGTGAGCCATCACACCCAGCCATATTATTAATAGTGTGCTCATATTAGTTTCCTGTTGCTGCTGGAATAAGTTACCACAAACTTAGTGGTTTAGAACAACACAAATGTTATTATCTTACAATTCTGGAGGTCTTGTGGGCTAAAATCAAGGCTGCACTCCTTCTGGAATCTCTAGGGGTCAATTTGCTCCGTATCTTCTCTTGCTTCTTGCAGCTACTCAAATTCCTAGTTTGCTGGATCCATTACGCTGACTTCTGCTGCCATTGTTGTGACATCTTCTCTGACTCTGAACCTTCTGCTTCTTTTTTTTTTTTTTGAGACGGAGTCTCGTTCTGTCACCAGACTGGAATGTGGTGGTGTGATATCGCAATCTCGGCTCACTGCAACCTCCCATTCCTGGATTCAAGCAATTCTCCTGCCTCAGCCTCCCAAGCAGCTGGGACTACAGGTGCGTGCCACCACGCCCAGCTAATTTTTGTATTTTTAGTAGAGAAGAGTTTTCACCATGTTGGCCAGGATGGTCTTGATCTCTCAACCTCATGATCTGCCCGCCTCGGCCTCCCAAAGTGCTGGAATTACAGGCGTGAGCCACCACGCCCAGCCACTTCTCTCTTATAGGGACCTTGCAATTATGTTGGGTTAATTCAAGATCATCTCCCTACTTAATCACACCTGCAAAGTCTTTTTGGCCACATAAAGGGACATATTCACAGATTCTAGCAATTCATCTATGGACATCTTTGAGTGGCTGTTAGTCAGTGTGCCACAGTGCTCCTGGGCTATATAGTAGGAAATGGGCTATCCTAGAAACCAGCAAGCAGAACTGGGCTACATTTGAACATCAGCTTGTGGTTATAGTCTATTAAATACAGTCTGGGGTCGAGTAGGGGGAGAGGAGCAGCGTGGGTATCTGAATGCCAATTACAGATGCCCTCTCAGAGAACACTGTCACATGGGAGACCCCCATAGTATTATAAAAGGAACATTAGCCAACGAGTGAGGGTACTGGCTGCTGCCACTCAGGAGCTCTGAGATCTCGGATAAGGATATTATTTTTCTTAAGTCCCGAACTCCACCTATGTGAGTGGGGGGTACATAGAATACCTGGAAAGATTGGAGTGTGGACTAATGAAAAGTCCATCCATGAAATCACCTAAGACAGCGCCTGATCCTTAATAAATGTCCGTTTTGGAATGCCTCCTAAATGCACTCCTTCCTCTTTCTGTGTCCCTTTTACTGTGGCTACTGCCTTTTCCAGGCCTCTCAGACATCTTCACTTGCCTGCCAATCACACACACACACCTCTGCCTGGCAGCAGAGGTACTGGTTAGCAGCAACAGCTTTAGAGCCTGGTAAAAGATCTGGTCTTAATCATGAAATCCGGAGCCTGTCTCTTAAGCCCTCTAAGCTTCAGTTTCCTCCTCTGTACAATGGGGTAAGAACGTCTATCAAACCAGGCTGTTGTGGGGATTAAGTAAGATGATGAATGGAAAGGGCTTAGCACTGTGTTTGGCACAAGATTAAGGGCACGATAAATAGTAGTGCTATTCTCCCCAAGAGGCCTGACCTCCTTTCAGCTTCATCTTCTTCCACATTCCTCATTTAGCAGCACTGGTCAACCCTCTTCACTCTGAAGCAGACCTTGAACTTGTATACCGGACAGGCACTGCTTAGAAGCAATTTCGTCTGTCTCTGACATTCTCAGTGGGTCCTACACTATTCATTCTCGGGTCCTCAGATCTACTCTGCTTCTTAGTAATTTTCAACTTCACTAACCTTTCCTGATATTTATGTAGGCCTTTATCTCAATACTGGACCTGAGATCTTGAGGAAAGGTGTTTTCTTTCGTAGTATATTGGAAAAATACTTCCTCTCCTCGCCGGGCCTCAACTTCCTTATGTGGAAGGAGTCCACTGGATTGGAATGACTGAAAGAGCCCTGCCAGCTCTGAGATCTTAAATGGACAGAACTTAAGTAGCAAGGACCTTGTAGATTACCTTGTTGATTACCTAGTCCACCCCTCTCCTTTTCCTTTTCCGGAAGAGGAAACAGTGCTATTTTTCCAAGAGGAGAAACTTAGTGCTATTCTCTCTGTCTGGTCTCCTGGACAAAGCTTCCCAGAGGGTCACGCAGCCCTGTTTTCCTAACGGTGCGAGGGGGCACTTGGCGCCTCCAGGGCTCTGGGCGCCGGAAACACGTGTGTGCTCACCTACGTGTACACACGTGAGCACACCTACAGCAGCAGGGGGCGCTCAGGCCGGCAGGGGGCAGCACAGACCCGGCTTGCAATTACCCGGCGCAGCCCCGAGGGAGGAGGGCGTGCTGCAGTCCCGGCGGCGGCGGCGGCGGCGGCTGGAGGTGCAGCCTCCCAGGTGGGAGGCGGGGGCTGCGGGCTCAGGAAAAGGCGCCTTGGGAGAGGGCGCTCGGCGGGGCCTCCTCGGGCCCCGGGCGCGGCGCGGCGAGTGGGAGCGAGCGCGCCAGGAGCACGCAGGCGCCCTGCTCCTGCTGGCCCTCGGCTGGCGCGCGGCGCGGGAGCAGCCCGCAGCCCGCAGCCCGGCCCCCGCGCCCCCTGCGCCCCCCGGCCGCCCGTCAGGAGCAGCCCCTCGGCAGCCCGCGCAGGCCGCCGGCCCGGGAGAGCGCGCGGCAGCGGCGGCGGTAGCGGCGGCGGTGGCGGCGGGACGGCCCGGAGCGCGCCCTCCCGCCCGCGGCCACTTGCAGCCGGCGCTGGCCCGGCTGGCGCGCCCCGCAGGCGGCCGGAGCGCGGCCTCGGCCTCGGCCTCGGCGCGAGCTAGCCCCGGGCCACAGCCCGCGAGACGCGGCGCGGGCGGCCGAGGGCACTGACGGCGTCGCGGGGCGCTCCCGGGCGGCGGCGCAGCGGCAGCGGCGGCGCAGGGGGCGGAGGCAGGGGGCGCCCCCAGCCAGGATGCTGCGGTTCCTGCGCCGGACCTTTGGCCGCCGCTCCATGCAGCGCTACGCGCGGGGCGCGGCGGGGCGTGGGGCCGCCGGGCTGGGGGACGAGCGCGACGGGGGGCCGCGGGGGGGCCCGGCCGCCGCCTCCTCGGCGCTGCCCGCCGCTCCCGGGGGCAGCGTGTTCCCCGCGGGCGGCGGGCCCCTGCTCACGGGTGGCGCGGCCGTGCACATCTCCGCCGCCGGCGCCGCCAAGGCCACCCTCTACTGCCGCGTCTTCCTGCTCGACGGGACCGAAGTGAGCGTGGACCTGCCGGTGAGTGACAGGGCCGATCTGGGGCACTGGCACCCCGTGCCCCTTGGGGCAGCTCCCCCTCCTCCGGTGCTTGCCTCGGGGGCGCTCCCCTGGCCCTTCTCTGTGGATCCCCTCCCCCATTCCCTTCTCCGACCACTCCTTAACCCTGTTTCTTCTTGATCCACCCCGTCCCGGTCTCTTCCGAGCCCCCGCTTTGGCCTGCGTCCCCTCCTTGGCACATTGCGCCGCGGGATTGCGCTTTCTTTGGTGCCCACCTAGTCCTTGGGGCATCGCCCCCTCCCCAGTACACACAGTCCCCAAGTCCCAAGACCCCGCCCCCCTGGCGCGGGTGGCCGGTGTCCCCTTCCGTCCCTAGCTTCCCGCGGGGTCTTCCTGATGTTGGGTTATTGGATAGAAAAATTTCAAATCAATACAAGGCCGTCCCGGGGTGTCCAGCTTGTCCCCCGCAAACTCGCCATCAGGCCTTGGTGAGACAGCAGAGAGGAGAGCCTCTCGCCTGCAGGCGCCCCAAGTTTAGGAGGGGGGTTAGGAGACCATTTCTGCTCTCTGCTGATCCCTTCTGGATACACCCCACTCCCATTCTCAGAGCCCCACATGCCCCGCAGCCTCGCAGGTGTATGGCTACTTGGGAGCTAACTCTAGAATTGGCTCTCTCCGACCTGCCCGCTTTGCACCGGCAGAGCCCTTGCTGGGGCGCTGGGAGTCTATCCCGGGGTGCCCGCGGAACGAGGCGCGCCGGACTTTCCCCTTCGGGCACCTTGCGTGGGGTCGACGGGGCACCCCAGGGCAACGACGCCTGGGCCTGCGTCCCGGGCACCCGCCCACAGGTGGTTGCACCCCCGCCCCGTGCCAGCTGAGAGCTAGGCCGGCGCTGCCGTTCCCTGCAGGGCGTCCAGTTACCAGTGAGTCTTTCTGGCTGAAGGGGCCAGATCAGATCAAATCAAACCACACATTAACTGGGCGCCCACTGTGCACCCGGCGCTGCGGCAGACGGTGCCTTCGGGAATCTCTGGGTGTGACTGAGGACACAGCAGTAATTGAGCTTTAGATGATTGTTGCAGATCATCTTGAGGCTGTCAAGGGAAGAAATAACATAACCCGGACTTCCAAGGAAGCATATAGGCCTTCCCGGGTGGAAGAAATGTTTGGACTTCGTGTGAGAACTAGGCACATGTGAAAAGGGTCTCAGATGGGAAAATCATATTCTGCCTGGCCTGGAGTTTAACGCTTCCCGATGTAGGTTGAATTTCGAGACAGTTTCAATTTATGGCAATTTTATTTTTGTGGTTCTTTGTGCTCTCCATAAGATATCATTTTGCTATGAACATGAAAATACCCTTTGGGGGCCTTTTTATTGATGGAAAAGGAGCCAACATTCGGGCGTTGACTTTAAAATAGCATTAAAATGTTACTGCTCCCCAAGAATGGGGCTCTCCAGCTTTTATTCAGCTGGGAGAGGGAGGCCTGAAGAGCAGGGGAGGAGGATAGAGGAGCAGGCTGCCTCTGGAGTGGGCAGCTTGTGTTAGGAGAGGATGTGGCGTAGTTTGCATCTCGGATCTGGGAGAGGAATGCTATCCTTGGGAAGTTTGACAGTGCTCCTTGCTGGTGGTTTTCTCATCTGTTCCCTGGGGATGATTCGTTTATAAAATGTGTTGCTTGTTAGCTCCGAGAGAAAGGCTTAAATGGTGTGCATGGTGAATAGACCCAAACAGGTACACAAATGAACAGGTTGGGACAGGAAGGCTGACTGATTACAGCCAGTGGAGCCCTCACGGGAGCGTGGGGGAAGGGGACATTTGCATCCTAAAAGGTTTCTTCAGTTTATAAAAGGCTGCTTGACAAAAGAATTCCCCTATCCCAGGTATTCCTAGAATGGCAGATTTCTTGATTCCTTTATGATGTGACTTAGTGAAGCCCACATTTCTTTTATGCGCGTACACACACGTATATGCCCCTGTCCACAGGCAGATAAAAAGCAAATGCTGGCTTGTGTCATGTGAGCTCTCAGGGAAGAAAGATGAAGAAAAATCGCCAGTGGGCACAGCTCATCGATTTAAAGATTTATTGGATATTAGGTCTGCATCACAGTCTCCTAATCTTCCCAGATCTGAGTGTGTGTTCCTGTAATTAATTCTGAGTTACGAGGTTAACGCCAGGCGGCCAGCAGCTCCCTGATACATTTGGAGCATTTGCTGCTCCTCAGACTCACTTCACTGGGCTCACTCTTTATGCTGTCCTTTTGGCATTTGGCCCCACTTGTCATTATTCTCTTTTGTGTTACTGGATTTTTACCACTTCCTGGGCCCTGGTGTTGCCTTGCTGCTTGTCCCAAGATAGGATTTACCTTTGACCGCGATACCCCAAGCTGGCTTCTCAGGCGCCCAGGGACGTTGCCAGGCTAACTGTGGCTCCTTTGTAATGAAAACCCTCGGGCGGCGTTAGCCTCGAGAATTCCTTTGCTCAACCTCCTAAAAGTTGGCTATGTGCTGTTATAAACCTTTTTATTAGCCCTAGTCAGGACACTTGTGTTCTGAAATTGCCTGGAACACAATAACACCCTCAGTGTGTGACCGTGCTGTGGACCTCAGTCCAGTCCAGACCACATTTGTTGGGCATCACCAGTGTGCCAAGCTCTGTGCTGCAGACACAAAGGTGAATGAGATGTGGCCTGGAGGCTCTTGGGAAACACAGGTGAAAACACGTTTACTTGTGTTCCGGCACACCCAGACAGGGTGCTGGGGCCGGATGGGATGGGGGAAGTGGAAGGACTTCCTGGAGACTTTGATACTTGAGATTGTAGGATCTCAGGTCCAGTGTCCCTCGGCAAAGCCGTGGGCCAATTATTACACATAATAAAGAGAAAAGCAGCAATTGTTTCTTCTGACAGGGCTCGCCCCCCTCTTGGGGGGTGGTTGGTTCTTTTACCTCCCCGGGTTTTTTTTTTTTTTTTTTTTTTTGGGATATGGGGTCTCGTCTGTCACCCAGGCTGGAGTGCAGTGGTAAGACCACAGCTCACTGCAGTCTTGATCTCCTGGCCTCAAGCGATCCTCCCACCTCAGCATCTCTAGTAGCTGAGACTACAGGTGTGCATCACTACACCTGGTTAATTAAAAAAAAAATTGTTTTTATAGACATGGGGTCTCCCTATATTGCCCAGACTGGTCTCAAACTTGTAGACTCAAACGATCCTCCTGCCTCTGTCCCCAACGGTGTTGGGATTATAGCCATGAGCCACTGTGCTTGGTCCCTGGGTGTTCTTAACCTTTGCTATGGAGAGTCAGCGGTGGCTTTTCAATCTTTGATAAAACAAAATGTGAGTAACAAGATGTTTTAAAAGAACTTTATCTATAACATGCAGTCTGAAGTGGACTTGCTGTGAAAACCCAGCTTCCAGATGAGCCCTTGCTCGCCCTGCCAACCAGAGTGCCAGCCTGAGCCAGTCCTCTTCAGAAACTCTGGCCCTGCCTTGGACAGCACCTCCCTCTCCTTAACCCAGCCCAGCCTCGCCCAACCCTCTAGGTGTGGTATGTTCGGAGCAGGGCAGGACTCCCTCCCTCGGCCTGCCCTAGACGCTTTCCTTCTATTAATGCAGCTGAAGATCCCATTAGTGTGCTTGGCAGCGGCACCCACTGTTGACTCATATTAGCTCTCTGTTGACTAAATCCCTGGCATCGCTTTTGCTCGTATGGCTGTTGCTCAGCCCCGCCTCCCGTTGCCCTGTGTGCTCGGTGTGGAAAGCTGTGAGGACATGTGTCCAGCCAGTTAGCAGTCCCGCCATGCTTTGGAGGGAACAGCCCATGAGATTTGTTGCATTTGGTGCAGTTGCCTTCCCTGCATCTGGAACTCAATATTGACTCGTTGTGGTCTAGTGCAAACATGGAGGACTTCAGAATTCAAAGATCTACCTTTGCGTATTACACCCTGGCTCTGCAGCTTTGGGCAATTTCAGCCCTCCAAGCATTCACTTCCTGGTCTTCCCAATGGGGATGATGGGAGGATTCAGTGACGGGAAGGCCTCAATGTGCCACAGAGTGCTAAAAGGTTGCTGGTAGGTTGTAATCTTAGAAACCTCTCCTTCCTCTACTTTGGACTCTGGAAAGGTTTGAATAAGTTTCTAGTAATAGACATTAAAAAAAAAAATCTGTGCCAGGCAGGCTAACCATTGCTTGGCTCTTCTTTAGTGGAAATTGGAAGTTGGATGTAGTATGAGAAATGCTTTTTTAAAAGTTTCACTTTGTATTTGAAAAGTGGTGTTTTTTTCAGCAAAAACAGAAAAATGCAGGTTTTTCAAATTTTAGGACTGAAACCTCTGATCTGACATAACATACATAATACGACGTAAAGGTCATATGGCTTATTTAGGAATTGAAAGGGACCCTGGACAGCACCTCCCCAACCCCTTGGAGAAACTGGGAAACTGTGGTCTGTGGCTATAAAGTGATTTCCCTTTAGTCAGTCAGTGAAAGAGTTGGAACAGGCTCCTTTGGGAACCGTGATTGTCTGCGTCTGTAGGTGTCAAGCGTATGGTCAGCAGTGGAAGGGAAGACTAACCCCACCTCCTAACACAGGATCATGGAAGGGGATGGGGTACGTTCCTGGCAGTTGAAAATGGTACAGATTTTTCCAAACAGTGGAGAAACTCGAGCAAAATGACCCCAACTTCAGTGTACACAAAGTTCATCTGGGATTTTTTTTCTTTCAATTAAAATTCCCAGAGCACACCCCCAGAAATTGTGATTCAGTAGATTTAGGAAGCTCAACTTTTAACAAGTACTGCAGGTGATTCTGAGGAAGGTGGTCCCTTCACAGCCAGTGAAAAACCCTGGCTTGAGAACTGTGAGAACAGAGGCAGCTGCACCCTGCGTTCAAAACTGCTGTAGCAATGGGGTGGGGGTGGCAGTGGGGTTGGCAGTCTTTGAGCTGGGGCTTGGCCTGTACTTTAGGGAGCCTATTTTTGTCACAGTGGAGTGGAGGGCTAGAGAAGGGACTGGAGATCAGTTGTGCCATTGCATTTGTCAGGAAAGGGGTGATGAGAACCTGGCTAGGAGAAGCGGGTGATGGTAGAGCAGCTCACAGGTAGAGTCAGGTGAGTATGCTGGGGAGGGTGAAGGCTTGAGGTAGCACTGTCTTCACTCTTGGTTGGGAAGAAACAGGGGACCTGCAGGAGGTCGGAGAAGACAGCTTCTCATTTGCAGTCTTTCCCAAGGCTCTGCTGCCATGGGCACCCTGCCTTATCCCAGACCTCTGTCTGGGTGACTTGCTTTTTCTGTCCCTGCGGGGAAGGTATTGGCTACAGGTGGCCTTCCAGTGTTTATCCCACCCACACCCCCTCTCAGACCTGGAATGAGGCCTTGGGTATCTAGTGGGTCATGAGTTTGTGTTATTTTTGGAAATGCTTTGTTTGTTTTAAAAGGAAGACGGAGGTGGGGGGCAAGAGAGGGGTAATGAACACCCTTCTCAAAGCCCTTGCTTGTCCATGATACGAGCAAGAGCACCAACTCCCCTTCTATGCTTACTGGATTTGGCAGTGTTAATAAGGGGTGGGGGCTGGCCTGCAGGGGGAAGGGACCACAGCCCAGCCTCTCCCGTGCCAGTAACATGACCCCACACTGGTACAGGGCTCTGAACAAATATTAACTTGCTAAGCACTTTCACGTGCATAATCTCATTGAATTCTGTTCCTAGTACACTGCAGTGGATGAAGGCACAGGTCTGTTTCATTTTGAAATAGCAGAAGGTCGATGGGGGTGGGGCCTTCCCTTAAATTCTTGCGTGGGGACTAAGAAGAAATCCAGCCTGGCAACCACAGAAATCCTCCGCCTACCATTTGTCCTCAAAACACGTGTTCCATCCTTGCCCACTTCTTGACTCCCTTTGGCCGACTGGGGGTGGACTCCTCCCTGGGCTTCTCTCTGCCCTGCCTGGGGCCTTCTCCTCCAGTGGGAGCTGCACTCCAGTCTCCACCTCTAGCCGGTGGCTGCGGCCTGTGGGCAGGGTCGTCTGCTGATTCATCTGGGTGTGTGCCAGGTTCGGGTGTGTGCTCCCCTCCCCACTTCTATTTCATGTTTAGAATGCGTTCCTCACAGATCCATTCCAAAATACAGAGAGGTTGGGACAACATCTACAGTTTTGTTAGATAAGCACTGTTAAAATTCGGGTGCACATTCATCTGTGCTTTTTTCATTCATATTTAGATATAAACATGTATTTAAAATGATGAACTTATATGGGTTGATGGAATTCTCTCTCCCACCAGCTCAGCACAATTGAATAAGGACGGTAGACCTGGAGCTTGTGTCTCCTTAGGGTGAGGCCCTTGGCCCTCTTCTCTACATTTCCTGGGACTCTTAGCTGCAGTGGGGAGCCCCCCAGTGCTGGTTAGCCATCTGCACTGTCTGCTGTCTGCTGCGTCTGCCTTCGTAAGAAGCAAGCTGCCTGGAACTCTGACCCTCTTCACCACAATTACCTTCTCTTGCTGGCAGGTTAAAGGTCTTGTTGAGGTGTCCTCAGAGTCCCCTTGCATCTGGGAGCACTTGCTATGGGGTGGTCTCTCTCTATCCAGCCCAGGATGCCCATGACTCTGCTACCAGCCAGAGCTGATCTGGCAGAGTGGGGCTGGAGCCTGGCAGCATCCCTGTTGTGCCCCCGCCCTAATCCCTCTAATCCCACTCCTTCTGCAGCCTCCATGGCCCCTCTCTAGAGATGGATTACTTTTACTAGTCCCACTTGATTTAATTTCTGGTTTTTTTTAATTGTTTTCCAAAATGTTTTTGTTTGCTCACAGTATGTTTTCTTCAGTCAGCAGAGGCTTACTGAGCCCTTACACTGCATTAAGCATGGGGGAGGGGTATCGGAGAGAGAAGAGTGTTTCTTCAGCACCCAGTCTAGAGGGGCAGACAGTGTAAATAGATACACACGAACCAATATGGTGGTGCCGGGGGTGAGCAACTGAACTGTGTTCTGGAGTTGGAAAGGCTTTTTTTTCCTTTTTTTGGTAATGTTGGGATCTCGCTATATTGCCCAGGCTGGTCTGGAACTCCTGGCTTCAGGAGATCCTCCCACCTCCCAAAGCTCTGGGATTACAGGTGTGAATCACCCCACCTGGGCAGTTGGAGAGGGTTTGATCCCCAGAGTGACAATGGAATTGTCCCAAAGGATGTGTAGGGGTTCAGCTTTATCTGGGCAGAGGAAACAGCAGGTGCAAGCGCATGGACTATGGGGGTCAGAAAAGCCTGATCCCTGGGCTCTGGTCTCCTTGGGGTAGGGGAGCCAGATGAGTTCTGGCTATGTCCCCGGATCTTAAAGGAGTGAGTGAGGGAGGGAGTACCCTTTGAAATGCAGACGATGTCAGGAGCCCATCGGAAAGACCAATTTAGGTGCCCTTCTTGTTGAATCCTCATAAAAACTGTGTTGATGGTTACTGTTGTTATTCCTGATTTGTAGAGGAGAAAATCAGGGCTTAGCAGATGGGTTAAGAAACTTGTCCAAGGTCACATAGCTAGTGAAGGCAGACTCCAGCTTGGTTTGTGGTCTGAGAAGGTCTCTGACAGTACAGCTGGGTGAGGGAGGTGGGAAGGCTCTGAGCTTGCCCCGGAGGTTCCAAGCTGGATGGAGACCCCTAAGCCCCCAAAGGATTTTCTCCTTTGCAGGCCACTTGGGATTTCCAGAGATCAGATTTACTTCTTTAGTTAGACTCATTTAATGTCATTTCACTCGAGTGCATAATGGTTTGATGGCCATAATTCAACACTCAGAAGTAGGTGATGTTTTTAAAAAGTGCTTAATAGAACAACATTAAAATTATCTCAAAGAAAAACATTTTCATATTCCTGTCCTGCTGCATAGCAACTGGTTGGTTTCACTTTGTTCCTTTCCATCTTTGTGCTTTGGTATATGTGTTTATAAGCGTGGTGTATATCCTTTAAAAAATGTTTTTTCTTTTCTCCTCCCCATCCACGTTTCTTGACAGGCTTCTCACCAGTTTGGTGCCCTCTTTTGTGCGTATTCTAGAGTACTTAAATTCAACCCTTATTCTCTGCCGTGTGTGATGTAGTTTGAGTGAGTAATACCTGTCTCTGGGGGCTTGGAGATTGATATGCAAAGCACCTGATCACTTACGCGTCAGGCAGCCCCATCTCCAAGGCGTGCAGAATCTGTGTTGCTTCCCTTAATCACTGCCGCCTGGGAAGGTGCACGTTATCATCCCCTTTGCAGATGGTCTCTGAGAGCAGATGGCCTCGGGCCACTCTGCTAGTAAGTATGGGAGAGCCAGATTGAATTTAGGTTTCCTGACTCATTTTCCAGTGCTCTTCCCCTCAGCTCATGCTGTGCACACCCAGCCTTCCTGTGTTAAATATGCGTTCTCTTCGAACTCCCAGGGAAGGTCAGAATTTCATGCAGTAAAATCCCGTCTCTTCTGAACCACTTTGCCTTTCAGCATCTCTGGCATTTGGATTCTGTCTACCATTTCTCAGCATTTTTTTTTAGGTTCTTTTCCCCAAAGTCATAGCTGGCTGAGTGCCCAGCATTTTCTTCTTGAAGCTAAGAACTGGAAGATGATATCCCAAGGGTCCTGTCCCACCCGTGGGATCATCCAGTGCTCCTTGTTACCCAGCTCATTCCCCTCGGGTGGAATGGTCTGCCCTGCAGCTGCAAGGTTGCCAACTGCCTGGTTCAGCGGGTGCCTGCAGAGCTGGCATCCCTCAGCCCTGTGGTGGCTTTTCCGTGCCTTTCTCATGAGCTGAATGCCATTGTCTGCCGCATGGCATTTGATCAGGTGGGTTGAAGTCAGCCCGACATGCATCTCCTTTGCTCTGCCTGCCCACTTGCTCAGCTGCACCTACCCTGAATTAAGAATTGTTTTAAAATTCATGGTATTAATATACATAACATAAGATTTACTATTTTAACTGTGTTTAAGTGTACGCAGTAAAGTGGCATGAAGTACATTCTCACTGTTTTGCCACCATCACCACTATCGGTCTCCAGACATTTTTCATCTTCCCAAACTGAAACTCAGTCCCCATTAAACATTAACTCCCCATTTTCACTCTCCCCAAACCCTAGCAACCACCATTCTACTTTTTGGTGTCTATGAATTTAGCTACTCTAGGTACTTCATATAAGTAGAATCCTACAGTATTTGTCCGTTCGTGTCTGGCATATTTCACTTAGCATAATATTCTCAAGGTTCATCCATGTAGGTAGCAGGTGTGAGAACTTCTGTCCGTGTTAACGCTGAGTGATGTTCTCTTGTAAGCGTACACCACGTATGGTTTATCCGTTTATCTGAGTGTGGATGTTTATGCAGGTCTGGACCTTCTTAACTCAGTCCTACCCATTTACTTGTGGCACTGCCACCGGAGACTTGGATGTCCCCAGGCCTCACCTCGTAGTTTTATTCTTGGATTCTGACACCTCTTCCCTGGGACTCTTCTGCGTCGTGCTGATCATCTTCCAAGGCTGTCTGGGCTTCGTTTGGGGGTGTGTGGCAGACAAGTTGTTCTCCCCCTTACATTTTTGTCTGAGTTGCTCAGTGTTGGCAAGCCCTCTGTCCAGCACATTCTTTAGATTTTTAAATGATGAAATATAAATACAAAAGACTCTCTATAACATGTATAGTTTGAGAAAAACAACACAATGCACATCCTTGTGCCCACCACCCAACTTAGGAACAAAGACTGTCACCAATGCTGTGGAAGTCCCCGAATGCTCCTCCTCAGTCACATTCCCCTCCCTCCATCCTCAAGTGTGTCTTTCATCCCTTTTCTTTACAGGTTTTCTGCCTATGTACCTTTTCCTAAACAATATCATGTTAGTTCTGCAGGTCTGTGAACTATATAGACATGAATTTTTCCTTCAATATTGTGTCAGTGAGAATCTGTGTCAATGGGCTGACTAGAGTTCATACTTCTCTCTATTATTCCATTGCATGCATATACCAGGATTTATCCTTTGTGGACATTGGGATGTTTTCACTTTGGAGCTATTGGGAACAAAAAATACTGCTTTGAACTTTCTGGAATTGGTCTTTGGTGTGTATGTGCCAGGAAGCATCTCTCCTGGGTGTGTACCTGGGAGGAAGAGTGGGCGGGGCCCTTTATAATGACACAAAATTGTTTTCCAGAATCCCCACAGCGTATAAAAGCCTCCCTGATCCATTCTTCTCCAGTACTTGGCATTGTCAGCTGCTTTGTTTGATTTTAACCAGGGTAGTGGGAGTTAGTGGAACCTTTGTGGTCTTTACTTTCCCCCAGTTGTTGATGGGTTGAGTACCTTTCATCTATCCATCTCTCTCTCTCTCTGCGTGTGTGTGTTTGTGTGTGTGTGTGTGTTGTGTGTGTGTGTGTGTGTGTGTGTATACATACTTTAATAATAGAGATGGGATCTGGTTATGTTGCCCAGGCTGTTCTCAAACTCCTGGCCTCCAGCAGTCTTCCCACCTCAGCCTCCCAAAGTGCTGGCACAGGGGGGCCACTGCACCTGGCCAGGGTTGAGTGTCTTTCATATGTTGTTAGCCATCTGTAGTTCCTCCCAGAATGCTTTATGATTTTCACCTGTGTTTTTAGGTGGATTTGGAGTTGTATTTTTCTTACTGGCCCTGGACTCCATGAGACTGTCTCCTATATCCCCTTCTTCTTCTGAGGTCATCTCAGTGGAACAAGGGAGCGAACACTCTGAGCCCCCAAACTGTCAAGCTTCCTTGGCCGCCCTTTCCTAAGTAGGAATTAATGTTTTGACTTCACTTTCACTGTGAATGAGCTGAAGTCAGTGCTGCTGGTGGCTTTTTGTGAGAGCAACTGCGGGATCTATAGTATTCACATCAGTTCTGCCCACTCTTTTTGAAGTTTTTATTATGGAAATTTCTAAGCATATTCCAAAGTAGTGAGAACTATATATGGACCCTAAGTACTTTCTGCCTTTATTTCTGTACTTATCAGTTTATGGCCACGCTCCTCTTTTTTATACCCCTCCCTACTGCCCTTTCCTGATTATTTTAAACAAATTATAAACATGGAATTTCTTTTTTCTTTTCTTTTCTTTTTTTTTTTTAAGACAGAGTCTCGCCCTGGGGACTAGAGTGCAGTGCGATCTCGGCTCACCACAACCTCTGGCTCCAGGATTCAAGCGATTCTCCTGCCTCAGCTCCCCAAATAGCTGGGATTACAGGCACATGCTACCACGCACGGCTAATTTTTTGTATTTCTAGTAGAGACAAGGCTTCACAATGTTGGCCAGGCTGGTCTTGAAATCCTGACTTCAAGCGATCTGCCTGCTTCAGCCTCCCAAAGTGCTGGGATTACAGATGTGAGCCACCGTGCCTGGCCTAAACATGTAATTTCAAACATTTATTTCAGTATGTATCTCTAAAGGATAAGGACCAGTTTTTAAAAAACAGAATTGGGGCCGGGCGCGGTGGCTCAAGCCTGTAATCCCAGCACTATGGGAGGCCGAGGCGGGTGGATCACGAGGTCAAGAGATCGAGACCATCCTGGTCAACATGGTGAAACCCCGTCTCTACTAAAAATACAAAAAATTAGCTGGGCATGGTGGTGCGTGCCTGTAATCCCAGCTACTCAGGAGGCTGAGGCAGGAGAATTGCCTGAACCCAGGAGGCGGAGGTTGTGGTGAGTCGAGATCGCGCCATTGCACTCCAACCTGGGTAACATGAGTGAAACTCCGTCTCAAAAAAAAAAAAAAAAAAAGCAGAATTGGTTGTGCTAGCACACACCTGTTGTCTCAGCTACTTGGGAGGCTGAGAGGGAAGAATCACTTAAGTCCAGGAATTCGAGGCCCGCCTGAGCAACATAACAAGACCTCATGTCAAATATGTATATATATATATGTATACACACACACACACACACACCCCTCCTTAATACTATTAAAACTTCCAAAAATAAGGAACAATTACTTTTTAGTGTCGGATATTCAGTCAATATTCAAATTTTCTTTGGTTTTGAGCAAGGTTCTTTCATTGCATTTGATAGATATTCCATCTAAGGCTCTTAACCTGAGTACCTCCCCCCTCACCTTTCTGAGCTATTTATCTGCTGAAGAAGTAAGGCCATTTGTCCTATTACAGTTTGCTACTCTCTTGGTTTTGTTGATTGCATCCTCAACATTGGTCACCCCTGAGGCAGTTAGTACAAGAGATGGCCTTATTTCAAGCATCTGATCAGGACACACAGAGACCAGTAAGATCCTTGTCCTCAGGAAGGCTGAGTGGAGATCAGTGACTGCACCTGTTGTGGCAAATGCCCCAGAGCACTTTAAACCATCTCAGAGGTAAAGGTGGTGAGTGGCAGGGGTGAGTTCACCCTAGGAGAGTGAGCAACCAGGAAAGTACCAGAGAGGAAACTTTGGGCTCTGAGGACAAGGCGGAGGACAATGACACGGTCAGGAGTCCTGCCCTCTGCTCAGTGTGTCAGAGAGCCCAGCCATCTTCCTCTTTTCCACTGGATGTTCCTTCTTTGAAGAGGTCCAAATTCCTTGTCTTTGGAAAGTTTTCAGTAGATGTCATGAAAGCGCCTTTTTCCCCCATGTCTGCCTTCTGTTTCTTCATCAGCTCCCCAACCCTGCTGTTGAATGTCTTCCTTGAGCATGGGTCCTTCCTCCCTCTAGCTCACTCCTGTTTGGGTCCCCTTCATACACTCGCCAGGCCCTTCCTGAGCCCTTTCTATCTCTCCTGGCTGGAGATGCCAGCAGACATTTTAGGGAATGCAGAATCAATGTGAAGGGAATTGTGCCGAGTGTGGGACAGCTTGAACCAGTGGGGTCTGCCGCTGAGGGGGCCTTTAGAGAACACCTGGTCCAAATTCTCATTCTTGGGATGGGGAAAGGCCTTTCCTGTCTGTCTTGGAAGACCCCTGGCTGCTCACTCCAGCCTGCTGCTGCTCACCTGTGGCAAATGAACAGTAATGAGTGTGTAACAAGTACAGCTTCCTGCACACAGCTCCCCAGCTCTTACCAGTGACATCCAGCAGCCTCTTTGCCTCTCTGAGGCTCTGTCACCTCTTCTGAAAGCAACCAGGGTTCTCGACCCCAGCACATGGGGGATGGGGGTTTCTCCAGCTCCCCAGCCTATGTGATGGACGTGGGCTTCATCCAGGGAAGGCTAGTAGACTGTAAAAACCTACAGAGGTTAGTTATTAACCTGCAGCGCACTCTCAACAGCCCATTCCATGGCATTTCACCGACTGACTGGAGTCCTTTTATTGCTCTTGCCTGCTGGGGCCTGCAGAAGGCCCACATTACCTCCTGCTCAGTCGGTGGCAATCTGTATTGGGTGGCGTCAGCGCCGCTTTGATGATAGCAAGAGTGGCTGGTCAAAGTCCAGGAAGGGGCCCAAGCTAGCTTGGAACTGGCCCAGGTCATGCACGCAGCTGGCAGTGACAGATCCATCGGGACACTTGAGGGTGAAACCTGAGAAAGAAGGTCTGGGATATGGGATATTGTAATGGGAGAGCAGGAAATTTAAGGTCAGAGGTATTTGTTTAGGATACCTCAGTATTCTAGGGCTGTGGAATTTATTTTGCTTTGAAGTCCAGAAGTATTTAGCTTTATTCTAAATGTGGTGAAGTTCCTCTTATTTCAAGAGGCTCCTGAAAAATAAAGGAAAAATTACATGCTGTCTTTTAAAAGGAAAAGGATTGTGTGTAGTATAATAGAATTACTGTAAATGTCGTTTATTAACTCACTTCAGGGAAGGAGCTCTTCCACATAGGTAAGTTTTCCAGCGAGTTACAGTTGTTTCCATTTACTGACAACTGTTTTATTTCAGCTATTTCATTTATTTCTCGAAGAAAAACAAACAACAGAGCGTCTAGTGTAGGTAAGGCCCTGTGCAAGGAATACAAAATGGTCAAACATATCCCCTCTAAAGGAGCTCATTTAGGGTGGGGTATGGAATTGTTCATTGCATTGCCTTGACTTGGCCTTAGTGGCCCCCAGTCAGCGTGCTGTGCAGTACTCTCCTGGTCTGCAGGACTCCAGTGCTTGCTTCCCCAGAGGACACGAAGGTTCAAGTCCCTCCATCCCCTCTCCCCAGCAGTTCCAGGCTTCTGCATCCCCTGGATTCTTGGGTCAGCTCTGTATAGTCTTCTAGCCTTCAAAGCATTGCTTTACTTTCTGCCGTTTTGAGGGCTGGCTGCCTGATCAGTTATTAATACAACAGTGATTTTCAACATTTACTGCATGCTTAGAATCTTCTGAGGAGTTTTTCAAACTCCAGCTTCTAAGACATTCTCCTGACTACTACCACCAAGATTGCTGGGTTTGGGAGGTGGAACCCCTTCACCAGAATGTTTTTTTGTTTGTTTGTTTTGAGACAGTCTAGCTCTGTTGCTTAGGCTGGAGTGCAGTGGCACGATCTTGGCTCATTGCAACCTCCGCCTCCTAGGTTCAAATGATCCTTCTCCCTCAGCCCCCCATTAGCTGGAATTACAGGAATGTGCCACCATGCCCGGCTAATTTTTGTATTTTTAGTAGAGACGGGGTTTCACCATGTTGGCCAGGCTGGTCTCGAACTCCTGACCTTAGGTAATCCACCTACCTTGGCCTCCCAAAGAGCTAGAATTGCAGGCATGAGCCGCCACGCCGGCCCAGAATCTTTTTAAACTCTTCAGGTGATTCTGAGGTGCAGTCAGGTTTGAGAAACAATGTTTACAGGCCTCCTTCCCTTACTTTTGTGTAGTGTTGTAGATTTAGATCAGACTTTCACCTTTCATTGTTTCGTTTAATCCTTACAGCACTTCCTTGAGAGAATTTTGGGCATTCTTATTTTATAGAAAGCTCACCAGTAAGATTTTGGCCCCGTATCCCACTGCTAGTAAATGACTAAAATAAACTTAAAGTCATTTCCAGGCCAAGTCCACTTCTCCAGGTTTTCTTCGTGGCTGTTGCCCTGGTGGCTCTCTGGCAGCACCCCACTGCCCCCTTTACTTCTCACCTGTGTACCTGTACTTGTGCTGCCTTCTTTTTTATTTGTATTTTATTCTTGTTTTTGAGACAGAGTATTGCTCTACCGCCCAGGCTGGACTGCAGTGGTGCGATCTCAGCTCACTGCAACCTCCACCTCCCACTTTCAAGAGATTCTCTTGCCTCAGCCTCCCGAGTAGCTGGATTACAGGCATTGGGCCACCACCTGGCTAATTTTTGTATTTTTAGTAGAGACCGTGTTTCACCACATTGACCAAGGTGATAGGGAACTCCTGACCTCAGGCGATGCGCCCACCTCCGCCTCCCAAAGTGCTGAGATTACAGGTATGAGCCACTGTTTGGCCTTTTATTTTTATTTTGAATTTTTGAAACAGTCTTGCTCTGTTGCCCAGGCTGGAGTACACCTCTGCCCCCCAGGTTCAAGTGATTCTCCTGCCTCAGCCTCCCTAGTAACTGGGATTACAGGCGCCCGCCACTGCACCCAGCTAATTTTGTATTTTTTGTAGAGATGGGGTTTCACCATGTGAGCCAGGCTGGTTTTGAACTCCTGAGCTCAAGTGATCCACCTGCTTTGGCCTCCCAAAGTGGTGGGATTACAGGCCTGGGCCCCTGCACCCGGCCCGTGCTGCTTTCTTATTGGCTAATTCTTATCCCTGAAGAGCCTAGCCATCTTTCAGGGCCTGTCTCAGATGATGCCACATTTATGAAGCTTATCCCACCATTTCCCGCATCCTCCCACCCCACCACCCCACCTTCCCTCGCTTCTCCCATTTCTCCCATATAGCATTCCCTCTCCTCCTAGGAGCTTGCAGGGCACTTTTTTTGCTTTGGATGAGACCTAGCACATTTCATGTTATAGTAATTCTGTTTGTAGTCATTCAAGCAATAGATAACATTATTGACCTTTTATTTTTTGCAAGTGATTTTTAAAATTGTGGTAAAATATACATGACACAAAGTCGACCATTAGTGACATTTAGTACATCGACAGTGTTGAGAAACCATCAGTACTGTCTGGCTCAGAATATTGTCATCACCCCAAAAGGAACCTTCTACCTGTTGAGCAGTCATTCCGCCCCTGTTCCTAACCCCTGACAGCCGCTCATCTCTCTTCTGTCTCTCTGGATTTGTTGTCACTGGGTGTTTCATATAAATAGAATCACATAACACATGGCATTTTATGTCTGGCTTCTTTCACTCAGTATTATGTTTTCAAAGTGTATTGACCATTTACATTGTTCCAAGCCCTTTCCATGGCTTAACTCTGACCCTTCATCCCCACCATGGAGTAGGCAGTTCCTATTGGTATCCTCGTTACACAGGAGATTGAGGAAGAGAGGGGTCAGGCAACTACCAGAGAACACACAGTGCCTAAGTGCTCTTGGCCTCTGCGCTGTCCTGCTGGTCTCTGCCGTTGACTTTGACCTTTAGAAGGGCAACAATGAAACACCAGGAAAGAATTCATCTATGGTATAAGAACAACATATGATTCAGCTCCAGAAGCAGAAACCATTAGAGGTTCCCCTCAGGTCTGCAGAACAGAATTACTGGGGTAGATTGTGCGCTTACAGCTCTTGGCTTAATTGGAGTGAGTCAGTATGCTGTGAATTTCCCACAAATGTTAGGGGTCAAGTATAGGATTGTGTATCTAGTATTGGAAGCCAGCTGATGTTTTAAGACCTCTGAAATGTTGAGGAATGATGGGTCTTATGGACTCAGAAAGACAGAGGTACGCCAAGTAAAGGTTTCGCTTCAAAGTGGTGCTTACTATGTGCCAGACACAGCTCTGAGACTTTATGTATCTTTACTTCGCTAATTCTCATAAAACCTTTACAAGGTAGCCACTGCCCTGTTTTATGGATAAGGAAGCAGAAATGCAGAACAGCTAAATTATCTCATCAAGGTCTTGCCACTAGAATGTGGGGTACTCAGGAAGTCTGGTTCCGGCATCCATCTGCTTCATTTTCCTTTTAAAATTTTTTAATTTTCTTTTTTTGGTTATAACATACCTTTCCCAAGACAGTGAGAACAGAGCAGCCTGGTTGCTTGAACAGGACAAGAAAAAGGGAAAAAACATAATGGGAAAAGTACTGATTTGATTTTATTTTTTATAAAAGTTATCCTGTCATATCAGTTCTGTGCATTTAATAAAAATAAAAGGCTAGGGGTGGTGGCTCACAGATGTAATCCCAGCACTTAGGGATACTGAGGCTAGAGGAGTGCTCGAGCCCAGGAAGTCCACACCAGCCTGAGCAACATTGCAAGAGACCCTTTCTCCACAAAAAGAAAAGAAAAAAAAAAAAAAAAAACCAGCCAGGCTTGGTTGCTCACTCCTGTGATCCCAGTACTTTGGAAGGCTGAGGTAGGTGGATTGCTTATACCCAAAGTTTGAGATCAGCCTGGGAAACATGGTGAAACCTTATCTCTACCAAAAAAAAAAAAAAATTAGCTGGGTGTGATGGTGTGCGCCTGTAATCCCAGCTACAGGCGCTGAGGCTGAGGTTGGAGGATTGCTTGAGCCTGGGAGGTAAAGGCTGAAGTGAACCAACATCACACCACTGAACCCCAGCCTGGGCAACAGAGTAAGACTGTGTCTCAAAACCCACCCCCCCAAAAAGAAACCCACAACTTTAAAAAAAAATAAAAGTAATACATATATATATGATAATGTTTAAGAATTATTGATTGAAGAAAGTTTAAAATAAAAATGGTTTTTACAACTTTCACCAAGTGATCACCACTTCATTAACATTTTGGTGTATATTCTTGCCTCTTTTTTTCTAAGTATGGAGAAAAAGTTTTTTTCAACAAAAATGGGATCATACTATGTATACTCTTTCCTCTCCTCTCTCCTCCCTCCTCTTTCCTCCCTCCCCTCCCCTCTCCTCTCTTTTCTCTTCTTTTCTTTTCTTCGAGTTGGGGTCTCAGTTTGTCACCCAGGCTAGAGTACATTGGCATGGTATGGCTGACTGCAGCCCGGAACTCTTGGGCTTGAGCGATCCTCCTGCCTCAGCCTCCCGAGTAGCTGGGACTGCAGGCCCGTGCTACTGTGCCCAGCTTCTTTTTTTAAAATTGTAAGAAAATGTAAGCTTAATGTGTATACTATACTGCCTCTCATGTTTGAAGGAAAGCTTGGGGACATCTGGTTCTCATCATGGGAAGGAGAAATCTTATCTTTGCAGCCAGGGAGGCAGCTGCATCCTGGTACAGAAGGATCCAGACTGGCTGTGCTGCAGGAAGGCACATTACTGGGCATAAGTTTATGGCTCATGATAGGACCGAGGCTGGCCAACAAGCTCTGAGGTCCCGTGGAGAACGCTGGAGCTTCGTGTGTGTTCCCAGTGCTCATGATAATCCCCTGAGGTCAGGATACCTCAGGATCCTCACATCCCTGTCAGTCATGGCAGACCAGGTTCTGCTGTTCCCATTTGGCTAAGGAGCTAGCTCTTTGGGGCTGAATTGTGGCCCTCTCCATCTTCCCCAGATTCATCTGTTGAAGTCATAACCCCTAGGACCTCAGAATGTGACTATATTTGGGGATAAGGTCTTTAAAGAGGTATTTAAATTAAGAGGAAGTTTTAGGGCAGGCCCTAATCCGGTATGACTGGTGTCCCCTAAAAACAAGAAATTTGGACACAGACCCGTACAGAGGGCGGGCATGTGAAGACACCGGAGAAGACGGGCATCTGCCAGCCAAGGAGAGGCCTCAGAAGGAACCAGCCCTGTCCATACCTTGGTCTTGGACTTCCAGCTTCCAGAGCTGTGAGAAAGTAAATTTTTTTTTTTTTTTTTGAGACGGAGTCTCACTCTGTCACTGAGGCTGGAATGCAGTGTCGAGGTCTTGGCTCACTGCAACCTTTGCCTCCTGGGTTCAAGTGATTCTCCTGCCTCAGCCTCCAGAGTAGCTGGGATTACAGATGCCTGCCACCACGCCTGGCTAATTTTTGTATTTTTAGTAGAGAGAGGGTTTTCACCATGTTGGCCAGGCTGGTCTTAAACTCCTGACCGCGTGATCCACCTGCCTTGGCTTCCCAAAGTGCTGGAATTGCAGGTGTGAGCCATTGCACCTGGGCTTTTTTTTTTTTTTTTTTTAGCAGAGTTTTGCTCTTTTGCCCAGGCTAGAGAGTGCAGTGATGAGATCTCGGCTCACTGCAACCTCCGCCTCAGGGTTCAAGTGATTCTTCTGCTCACTTAGCCTCCCAAGTAGCTGGGATTATAGGTGCCCGCTGTCATGCCCGGCTAATTTTTGTATTTTTAGTAGAGACGGGGTTTCGCCATGTTAGCCAGGCTAGTCTTGAATTCCTGACCTCAGTTGATCCACCAACCTCAGCCTCTCAAAGTGCTAGGATTATGGGCGTGAGCCACTGCACCTGGCCAAATTTCTGTTTTTTAAGGCACCCAGTCTGGGGTACTTTGTTACAGCAACCCTAGATGGTGGTGGTAACCCGTTATGGTAGCTAAGACCCTGGAAGTGATATTTGTCCTTCTGAGTCTTTCTAGCCCATGGCCACCTCATCATGCGTCTGACATAACCACATTACCAGGCGGAATGACTTGGGTGTCATCTAGCCAGGCAGATAAAGCCATGTTGGGGGTTCATTGGAAGTAGAGGTGGATTTTGATTGAGGATGGCTTTGGGGGAGGTGGTGCTAGACTCATTTTTACCCTAAGTGGTGGAGGATTATGGTCCTGGTAGAGGATGTGTAATGGACATGCATGTGGAGGACGTGTTTGGAAACAGCATGGGGACGCCGAAGCAGAAGAGATGGAAAGAAGGCCAACACCACTGAATGGTTTTGAGCAGAGAAGTGTTGTGCTTGGAATGTTGGCTCTGCAGGGCACTTGAAGGTGGACAGTCATGTGAAGAGGTGGTGGCCGTATTGCAGATTTAGAGTGGGGACTGGAAGGGCAGATACAGTGGAGTTTGTGTGCTTGGAACCCAATGGATTTGCTGGTTGGATCCACTGTAGGGAATTGCTGGAGTGCTGAGATGCGGCCCCCATGTTCTGTGCATGGCAGGTTAGTGAGGTTGAGAGACCAGGATGTGGAGCAGCCATAGGGAAGGGTCCTGGCACTGTGTTCTAGATCCTTGTTTTTGTACAGTTTGCAAGTGTATGCTCTTTTTGTATTTTTTTTTCTTTAAAAGGACCAAAAAATAAGCTGGGTGTGGTGGCACATGCCTATAGTCCCAGCTACTCAGGAGGTTGAGGCAGGAGGATCGCTTGAACCCGGGAGGTGGAGGTTGCAGTGAGCTGATGTCATGCCGCTGCCCTCCAGTCTGGGCAACAGAGCGAGACGCTGTCTCAAAAAAAGAAAAGACCCCTCAATAGCATAAGCTTTAAGGAGCCACAAAACTAGGATTCATTTCTGGTTGTATTTTAGATGAGGCCAGTGGGTCAGACACCTGGAGGGGGTTTGGTAAGTGTCTGAATGGAACTCATAACTGGCAGTCCAGCATAGGGGACGGAAGTGGAGAGGAGCAGTAGCTGGTGCCTGTAGAATGTTTGCTGTCCACCAGGCTCTGGGCTAGCTGCTTTTCATGGACTCTCAGTTCACAGAGACCCTGAGCAGAGGTGCTAGTGTTGCTGCCACCTGGTCGTACAGGTGAGATAAAGAAGGCCACTGCTACTCCGGGCCTCTCTGCCCTGGTGCCCCAAACCTGTGAGGAGTTGACATTTTCAAGGGACAGAGAGCAGCAAAGAGACAGGCATTTATTGAAGACATGCTGTGTACACAGAACCAAGCCGGGCTCCGGGTAGATAAAGACTAAGTCAGAGATGCCACTGTTTCTCCAAGTAACGGCCACTTGGGTGAGAATATGTGTCTTTTGCATCTGCAGAGAACTCTATGGTTTTTACGTGCTTTTACCCAGTTTGCTTGCTCAAGGGGAAGAGCAGAGATAGGAAACCAAAAAAAAAAAGAAAGGAAGGTGGTCTACCTTGCTTCTCTGGGGATGTTGAAAGTTGACCCTGGGTGGCCAGAGCTCTAGCATAGCTGTTTTCCTGCACTTTAGGTACAGGAACTGGCATCTGTAACATGGGACCAAGAGAAGAAGCAGGACTTGAATAATTTATTGACAATAATGGTTCTGAATCCAGTTGTTGTTTATTTATTTATTTTTGAGATAGGGTCTTGCTCAGTCTCCCGGGCTGGAGTACAGTGGCACGATCATGGCTCACTATAGCCTGAAACTCCAGTGCTCAAGAAAATCCTCCTGCCTCAGCCACCTGAGTATCAGTTGGGGTTATTTTTATCAGAAATATTTATCTCAACGCAGTGTAGCTTATCCACATAAGATGGCACAGGAAGTATGTAGATGTGTCTACATGAGATTAACCAACACTAAATATGGAAGGTTCTTTTTTTTTTATTCATGTGCATTATACTGAGTGAAGTTAACCTTATGCAAAAGAGTAGCCTCTGAACTTGTCTGTGGAGAAAACAAATGAGAATAACGGTTGCCTTGGGGGATAGGGGAACTTAGGGATTGACAGGGAAGGGGTCTGGGGAGATGAGAAGGGGCTGAGTAGTAGAGGAGTGTGGGGTACACAGGTTTTCCATCTGTCAAATTGGACTGGCTTAGATTTGTACATTTCAGTGCAAATGCAATTTACTATCATCCCCAAAAAAGAAGTATAAAAAAATTAATGGTGGGCCGGGGAGGCATGAAAAGTTGATACACAGTGTTGATCATTGTCAAAGCTGAGTGACAGGTGTTTACTGTACTCTTCTGTTGACTCTGTGTTTATTTGAAATTGTAATCTTTGCTGATTCCTCCTTCCGAGAAGTCAGCCTGTTGTCTCCTGGGGCAAATGTAGGATCTCGGGGCAATGGGTTGAGTAATAGTAAGAAGGGCGTTTGTTTTGTGTTTTCAAATTGCCATTTTATTATTACGTTGTTAGTTGTTGGAAATATCATTAGTGATGTGGAATAAATTAGGCATATGTAAAAGCACAGGTTGAGCAGGGCTATGACGGCCATGAGTACAGGTGTAATGAGGCTATTACTTTGTGTCAGTTCTTGAGTCATTTGGGTAGACATCCTGTTAGTGGGGGCAGTCCTTCTAGGGATAGTATAGTAACAAGGACTATGGATGTTAGTGGTGGTAACTTACGTCACATATAGGATAGTGGTAATGTAGCGCTTATATTTGCATTGATTTTGTTGTCGTTTATTTCTTTGTTTTTGAGATGAAGTCTTGCTCTGTCATCCCTGCTGGAATACAGTGGCACGATCCTGGCTCACCACAACCTCCACCTGCTGGGTTCAAGCAATTCTCCCACCTCAGCCTTCGGAGTAGCTGGGATTAAAGGTGCCCACCACCACGCCTGGCTAATTTTTGTATTTTTAGTAGAGTCAGGGTTTCATCATGTTGGCCAGGCTGTTCTCAAACTCCTGACCTCAAGTGATCCGCCTACCTCAGCCTCCCAAAGTGCTGGGATTACAGGCATGAGCAACCATGCCCGGCCTGTATTTGTATTGAATAATATAAATATGCTTACTGTTAATATTAGGTAAAGTAATAGATTTAAGATTGTGACGGCAGGGTTGTGAGTTAAAATTGCAACTGTTCAACCTATATGAGCAATTGATGAATACGCTAACATTTTTTGAGGCTACGTTTGATTGAGTCTCCCTTAACCTCCCGTTGGAATGGATAGTGCTGCAGTTGTTAACAGTATATTTAGGTCCATTGAGAGAAAAATTTGGAACACGATAGAAATTTGGGCTAGTTTTTGTCATGGTCACAGCTACCCTGGCTGTAGTCACTGGACTTGCGCATATTCTCTGCCCTGTTGGTGACCGTGAACTTTTAGCTTCTTCCTTCTGGCACTTGCCTCTGCCCTGTTCCTTCGCTCTCCCTTTGATCTGGGAACAGACCCTCCTCTTTGGTTGACTTTGTCCCCCGCCCCACCTAGTCTCTTCTTATCTCTGCCTCCTCCTTCCGTGACTCGAAGCCCTTCTTCACTGTGGAGAATCCACTTGGGCCTCATTTCTGTTCCTCACAATGTTGTGGTATGGCACTGGTGTGTCTTTATTCATAGCTACAAGCTCTGCTGTGAATGCGGGACGGGGATGAGGGGACCATCCCCACTCAGCTGTAAAAGAGGCGTGCCGTATGATTCCATGTGTGTAAACTTCAGCACAGGCAGGAGGAATCTGTGGTGCCCATGGGAGGGAAGGAAGGGGTGGAAATTGGAAAGAGGTACACCAGGAACTTTGCGAGGGGTGGGGGTGTTGCTGGAAATGCTCTATATTTTCCCCTTCATGGTGGTTGCCAGGCACATTCACTTGTGTAATTCCTTGAGTTGTACATGTACAACTATGCACTTTTGTCTAGGTATGTGATGCTTCCATTAAGAAAAAAACAAACAAAACTTGCTACACATTGTGGCTCATGCCTGTAATCCAAGCACTTTGAGAGGCTCAAGCAAGAAAGAGAATCTCTTACCCTCTTCACAGAACTGGAAAAAACCACCTTAAACTTCATATGGAACCAAAAGAGAGCCCACATAACCAAGACAATCTTAAGCAAAAAGAACAAAGCCGGAGGCATCACACTACCGATTACTAACTATACTACAAGGCTACAGTAATCAAAACAGTATGGTACTGGTGCCAAAACAGAGATCTAGACCAATGGAACAGAACAGAGGACTTTGAGGCAATGCTGCACATCTACAACCATCTGATCTTTCACAAACCTGACAAAAACAAGCAATGAGGAAAGGATTCTCTGTTTAATAACTGGTGTTATGAAAACTGGCTAGCAGTGTGCAGAAAGAAGAAACTGGACTTCTTTCTGACACTTTACACTAAAGTTAATGCCAGATGGATTAAAGACTTAAACATACAACCTAACACCATAAAAACCCTAGAAGAAAACCTAGGCAAAACCATTCAGGACATAGGCATAGGCAAGGACTTCGTGACTAAAACACCAAAAGCATTGGCAACAAAAGCCAAAATAGACAAATGGGACCTAATTAAACTCCAGAGCTTCTGCTCAGCAAAAGAAACAAGCATTAGAGTGAATCGGCAACCGACAGAACGTGCTGGGATTTTCTATGTTCCTAAAGGTATTCTTGAGTTTGTTCTGGAACATAGTTGAGTTAACTGGAAAACTGCTTGATCCTTTTAGGTATTACTTCGAAGATTGTTAGATAAAACCCAGAGCAGTATTTATTCTATGGCTAATTTTTTTTTTTTTTTTGGCTACTGATGTAAGATTTTTCTGAATACTCTACCCAGTGCCTTCTGAATTAAAGGTTTTTAATTCTGGGGAAAAAAAAAAAAAAAAAAAAAGAACCTCTTGAGGCCAGGAGTTCGAGATCAGCCTAGGCAACATAGCAAGTCCTCCATCTCAACAAAAAAGAAAAAAAAATAGAATAGCTAGGCATGTTGGTGCACACCTGCAGTCCCAGCTGCTCAGGAGGCTGAGGTGGGAGGATTACTTGAGTTCAGGAAGTCAAAGCTGCAGTAAGCCATGATAGCACCACTGCACTCCAGCCTGGGCAACAGAGCTAGACCTTGTCTTAAAGAAACAAACAAAAAAATCTAGAGAGCCCTGCAAGGTTCTTAAAAATCTTCCAGTTCTACCTAAAGAATAAATAAGCAAGCAAATTTGTATATGTTCTTGAAAGATTGGAAGATAAGCACAGTCAGATTTCCTGTAGAGTGGCAATTGGCTAGATCTGTGTAGTGACTGCCCACCCCCCACCTCTGTTCCTTATGCCCCACTTCGCTCTTTAGAAGGTCCCCAGTCTTCATGGCATCCAACAGGAATTCCTCATAATGCCTGGTGTGTGGGTGGCAAATGTGTAACCCCACTGCAGAATTCCCTCCTGCTTTTGCTTCTCTAGGTATCTTAGAAGGCATAGGGACCATGAGGGTTCAGTGCCTGGTCTGGCGGTTTCTCGTAGGAATACTTTGAGACATGGAGTACTTATTTTTTTGTAAGAATAGTTTTGGAGAATACCTGGGACCATTGGAGCCCTGTGTGCTCCACCATTCCAGATAGATTTGTTCTGCTTGAACTGGAGAAAATCAGGATTTGCGAAAATGGGTCAACTCATAGCCGTTAAAAAATGACAAGACATTACCTAGGTATTTGGTTCTGTAAATCATTTTCTATTTGTGTATTCTAAAGTGACATCACAGTACTAGTTAACGCTTATTCCTTGCTTGGCATTGAGTTGTTGCTTTTAAAAATGCATATATGGGCTCACACCTGTAATCCCAGAACTTTGGGAGGCCGAGGCGAGTGGATCACGAGGTCAGGAGTTTGAGACCAGCCTGGCCAACATGGTGAAACTCCATCTCTAAAAATACGAAAATAAAATATGAAAATTAGCCAGGTGTGGTGGCAGGCACCTGTAATCCCAGCTACTCGGGGGGCTGAGGCGGGAGAATCACTTGAACCCAGCAGGCAGAGATTGTAGTGAGCCAAGCTTGTGCCATTGCACTCCAGCCTGGGTGACAGAGCAAGACTACATCTTGGAAAAAAAAATAGATATATGATTGGGAAATTTTCTTCTTAGTTAATGGGTAAGGAAAGGCCAACTTTTTGTGTGGCGAACTTATAGTCAAGATTCTTTTCACAGTAGCTCACCCAACGGCAAACCACAGACCTCAGGGAAATAATCTTGATAATCTGTACAAATCCAAGCCTAAGGAGAGACTGTAAACATCACATCTTTCTTTCTCTCAGCTGAACGTGTCATTTTCTGCCTTCTTCCTGAAAGAGGCAGTGACTTTATTTTTTCCTTAAGACTACTGACTCACCTGGAAGAAAAAGGCTATCTATAAAAAGACAACTTTGTTTGTATTCTTCTCCAGCAGATGAATGGATAGTGATGCCTCAGTTGTGGTTTTATGACCCTAATAGCCAAGCTCACCATAGATAGGGTTAAAGTAAAAAAAGTTCACGTGCTTTTCCACTCATTGACCACTCTGAAAATCTTACACACACACAGAGCCAAGCACATAGCTCTAAAGTTCTGCTCCTTATATATGGAATACCAGGCCTGTCCTGTGGCCCAAGAAGTGTCCAGGCTGTTGAGGCCCAGGCCAAAACCATCAGTTTTGTCCAGGGGAGTACCATGTAAAACATCCAAGGGCCGCCTTGCAGAGAGGCCCCTGATTGCAGCAGGGGTGTTGTGGGAAGTCTTGGGGTTTAGAGTCAAAGGTCCTGGGCACAGGCCCTGGCTTTGCCAGTACATGGCCGTGACTGTGCCACATGGTGCCTCTGCACTTGTTCTCATTTCATCCTCATATCACTTGGCAGGAAGTGCATGCTGTCTCCTCTATTCACAGACAAAAAACAAGCTCAGAAAGGTGAAGGGGCTTTTGTTGGGGTCATGCTGGTTGTAGGTAGTAGAGCCCAGATTCAGAACTGCTGTCTGACTTGAAGCCTATGTTCTTGTCTCGTTTGTTTGCTAGGACTGCTGTAACAAAGTACCCCAGACTGGGTGCCTTAAACAACAGCAGTGTATTTTCTCACAATTCTGGAGGCTGGAATCCCAGATCATGGCGTGGCAGGGTTGGTTTCCTCCAAAGCATCTCTCCTTGGCTGGCAGATGGCCCTCCTGGCTGCCTCCTCTCCCTCTGCCTTCACGTGGTCTTTCCCCTGCTATGTGTGTGTGTCCCTGCTGTCTCTGTGTGTCCTGATCTCCTCTTTTTATAAAGACACCAATTAGATTGGATTAGGGTCATTCTAACAACTTCATTTCAGTTTAGTTATCTCTTTGAAAGCCCTGTCTCCAAATACAATCACATTCCAAGGTACCAGGGGTTAGGATTTCAACATATTAATTTGGAGCGGGGGGCTGTGACACAGTTCAGCTCATAACACTCCCCTGACTCTTAACCACCATAAGCTCACCTCCCTCTTCCTTTTTTTTTTTTTGTGACAGGGCCTTGTTCTGTCATCCAGGCTGGGGTGCAGTCATGCGATCATAACTTACTGCAGCCTCAAACTCCTGGACCCAAGCAATCTTCCCACCTTAGACTCCCCAGTGGCTGGGGCTACAGATATGTGCCACCACACCCAGCTAAATTTAAAGTTTTGTGTAGAGATGGGGCTCTGGCTGTGTTGCCCAGGCCAGCCTCGAACCCCTGGGCTCAAGTAATCCTCCCACCCCCGCCTCCCAAAGTGCTGGGATTACAGGGGTGAGCCACTGCATCTGGCCTCACCTCACTCTTCTGTAAACAGGCATGCTACCTAAAATGAGGCTACCTTCATTCCCAGACCAGTCATATGAGTGAACCCAGGCCAAAGCCTGTTAAATTCGTCATCATTTCATATAATCCTTATAATATCCTTGCTAGGTAAGAAATTTACTGGATATCAAACTGAGCCTGAGCTGAGTAATAGAGTTAGGACTCCAACTCTCACCTGCTGACTCCCGAGCCTGTGCCTTCAGTGTACCACATCACAAGGCATGTTACAAGGTTCCAAAACTATGATTTCAGGGCTGTGGAAGCTCCATGGCTCACGGGGGAGCAGTCACCACTGGACTTAGGAGTTTCAGGAAGTGTCATGTGCGAGGTAGCATTGCCATGCCTTACTTTTCCAATTTTCTCACATTCCTAATTTGCAAGGATGGGTGGGGGCAGTCATCCACCCAGTTAGTCCTTTCTGTTCACATTTCTTGGCTAGGCTTCCTGGGAATTTGTTGCGTATTTATTTATGTGGAGTTATTTGCTTTCAGAATTGCACGGGGTGGGGGGATGGGGAATCTGCAATCTGGCTGCAAAAAGTAATTTGGCAATTTATTTTCAGGGCTGCCCTGCTTCCAGCAGCTTGTTTCAAATTCAACCTCTGTCACAGAGACATCCATCATTTTAATTGCATCTTACTGTTTAGTGAGGCACAAATTTGTTTCATTTTCTTTTTCCTTTCTCCTGTGGTAGTAGGTTGTATGTGTGTGTGTGTGTGTGTGTGTGTGTGTGTGTGTGTGTGTTTCCTGATTTACCATAAAAAAGAAGAAAAAAACATTTACCCAAACCACTTTTTTATGGTCAAGGAGTTTATAACACTGAGATGTCTGGGGTTTTTTTTGGCATTGCATATTTGGTTCTTAACCTTTCAGTAGCAGAAATGTGAGCCTTGCCCTTTCTTTTCCTGTTCAGATAATGCCCACAGTACAGTCGCGTGAAGATACTCCTAAGGAGAATTGTATTGGTCTCAGGGTCAGAATATTTGCTTTTTATTTCTGGTTTTGCAGTGACTGCCTAGCTGTGTGACCTGCCTCTTGCCTCGCTTTTTCCATCCGTAAAACGAATGACTTGAATGTGCTGATTTCTAGAACATTCCTATGTTCTTGCGCCTGTAATACTGAGCCCCAGGCAGGGTGGCCATCCAAGGATGTCCACCGAAGAGCTTATCCTGTTCCATATCATGATGTTCTTCTTTTGCTCGGTTGTGGATTACGGTGCTTTAGTTCAAAGTCAAAAATCAATCCTGGGCCAGGTGTGGTAACTCACGCCTGTAATCCCAGCACTTTGGGAGGCTGAGGTGGGTGGATCACTTTAAGTCAGGAGTTCGAGACCAGCCTGGCCAACATGACTAAACTCTGTCCCTACTAAAAATACAAAAATTAGCCAGGAGTGATGGTGGGTGCTGGCCAACATGACGAAACTCTGTCCCTACTAAAAATACGAAAATTAGCCAAGAGTGATGGCGGGTGCCCATAATCCCAGCTGCTCAGGAGGCTGAGGCAGGAGAATCGCTTGAACCCAGGAGGCGGAGGTTGCGGGGAGTCCAGATCGTGCCATTACACTCTAGCCTAGTGACAGAGTGAGATCTCTGTCTCAAAAAAAACAAAAAATCAATTCTGTATCCCTCAGCAATCTTCTAAGGAATAAAAATATTGTTTCCATAAAATTAACTTGAGTAGAAAGTTAGCTTTGGTGTTTAAAGCTAAAAACTTAGCTTTCATTGGTGCATAGACTTTGTTTCTTCCTGTAAAAGTATGTGGTGTCTGTGAAGTTAGGCACCAGGTACAGGAGTGCAGCCCCTTTATAAGGGGCATCAAGCACTGGGGCATGGGGACAAAATGTGACTCAGTGTCTGTAGGTAGGTGCTGAGTTGGATCCCAGCAGTCCTGTGTATTGTGTTTCGTTTTCACAGTGTGGAAGAGATGAATTGTTAATGGCTTGGAGTTATTATTTCCATCTGCATCCTGCAACACTTTCCTTTTCACTGTGGACGTCGGACTCTACCCAGTGACCCAGAGTCTCCAAGTCAGGGCTCAGCCCGCACTGTGCTGACACCCTAATCCCCAGCTCCTTTGCACATTACAGGATTTTGTTTTATTTATTATGGACATTAAAAAATGTACAAAATACCATGAAAGTATGATGAAACTCTCATGTACACAACACCTGCTTATTATTCTGAACTATTTTAACGCAAATCCCAGGTAACTTATTGTTTAACCTGTTAATACTTAAATATTCGCTGATAAATACTATACACACACATACACACACACACACACACACGGCCACAATATCATATCATGCTCAAAAATATGAACAGTGATACTTCTTTTTATTTTTTTTTAGGCAGGGTCTCTGTTGCCCCGGCTGGAATGCAGTGCTGTGATGATCATGGCTCACTGCAACTTCAACCTCCTGGCCTCAAGCAATCCTCAGTCAGTCCTCCTGCCTTAGCTTCCCGAGTAGCTGAAACCACAGGCATGTACAACTGCAACCAGCTAAATTTTTATTTTTAGTAGAGATCAGGTCTCACTGTGTTTCCCAGGCTGGTCTCAAACTCCTGGGCTCAAGCAATCCACCTACCTCGGCCTCCCAAAGTACTGGGATTACAGGTGTGAGCCACCACACCTGGCCTAACAGTGATTTCTTAATGTCATCTGTTACAAAGTCCTTGATGGATTTAGTGTAGTCATCTTAAAAACCTCTTTACAGTTGGTTTGTTTAAACCAGGAACTACTACAGACCACACATTGCATCTAGTAGATGTGTCTCTTAAGTTCTTTTTTATCTGTACATCCCCTTCTCCTCTTTTCAATGCCGCTTATTGAGTTCTTAATATGGATTGGAGTGTAAGGCAGCCTCAGAGTCCAATATCATTAACATCTTTCTCCTAAACGGAGTTAGCGCCCTTCAAAAACAGTTTTGTTGTGTTTTTTTTTTTAAATAATGCATATGTTTTCCAGGCACAGTGGCTCACACCTGTAATCTCAGCACTTTGGGAGGCCAGGGCAGGTGGATCACCTGAGGTCCGGAGTTCAAGACCGGCCTGGCCAACATGGTGAAACCCCGTCTCTACTTAAAATACAAAAAATTAGCCAGTTGTGGTGGCGTGCACCTATAATCCCAGTTACTTAGGAGGCTGAGGCAGGAGAATCACAGAGGTTGCAGTGACCCAAGATCGTGCCATTGTACTCCGGCCTGGACAACAAGTGAAACTCTCTGCCTCAAAAAAAAAAAAAAAAAAAAAAGAATGCATATGTTTATTCTGCTTCCTCGTCTTCAAGCAAATGAAACCTAAGTTAATGTCATGGTGTGAGGATGTCCTAAGAAACATTTTTTAAATCATGAAAAACGTAAATACAAAATCTTTTATATGCACATACAATAGCATGCACACACACTGTGTCTGTGAATATATCTGGTTTTCGTTGTGGTAATCTGTGGTTGTATAACAAACTCCCCCAGTGCTTAGCTTAGTGCTATAAAACCTGATGGATTCTGTTGGTCAAGAATTTGAGTAGGGCTCACAGCTGGGAGATTCTTCTGCTCCTCATGGCATTGACCAAGGGGTACTCAGTTGGAAAACGGGCTCGTGTGGAGGGTCCAAAATGACTGCACTCACATGTCTGGTATCTTGGAAGGGGTTGCTGGAAGGCTGAACTCACCTGGGATGGTTGACTGGCACACCTACTTGTGGCCTCTTAAATATGTCAGTCTCAGGGTAGTTGAACATTTTACATGGTAGCTGGCTCTTCTAGAGCAAGCTTCCCAGGAGAACTGCCACCTAGCCTTGGAAGTCACAGAACATCATTAACACCATATGTGATTTGGTTGACGCAGTGCCAGGCTCTTCCATATTCAAGGGAAAAGGAAAGGCAAAGATGCTGTCTCTTGATAAGAGTGTCAGAATTTGCAGCCATGTTTGTAAGCTCCACAGTTTAAAAAAGTAACACTGAAACTGACACCTTAGGTATTTGGCCACTTGGTATGTTTTAAGGTTTTTGGTGTAAGGTGGATGGGAGGCACCTGCCTTAGAGGTCACCTGGTACTTTATAAGTTTTTGGTGTAACTGGGATGGGAAGCACCTGCCTTAGAGGTCGTTCAGGGTATCTCCCCCTACTTCCCCATTCATGAGGGATTTGAGTGGACTTGGGCAAATGTACTGTGACAGTTTCCATGATTTATCTTGCCTGATGATAATGGCAACAGCAGGAGACTCCCAATACAAACTCTAAAAGAAGTTTGTCCAGTGGATGTGTTAGGGAGGCTGCCTGGTATTTTGTTAATGTCCCTGTCAGTAGGGATAGTATATTAGCCAATGTGTCTGCTAGTAGTATGACCAAAAACAGTGATGGGTGAAACCAAGTCTCAGGGCAGCCAGAATCAAGTAGCTTTAGGTATCCTTGGCTTTAGTGAGCATCTTGAGGAATAAATGGGAAACCCATTTGTAAAGTATCTATTGAATCCCTAGTGTTAGACATGTTTGGACAGAGCTGTGGGTAGACAGGAATTGAGGTCCGTAGCAGAAGTTAGGTATTCTATGTTGATTGAAAGAGGGTTCATGAGAATGTGATCAGTGGGGTCACATGGTCCTCACTGTATGACCCTGTGAAGGAGATGCTGTAAAAGGAAGAAATGAGTGTTTTGAATCTCTGTAGAGATCTAAATACAGAATGGCCTAAGGACGGTTTATCAGCCTGGGACAGAGGCTGATCAATAGTTGATCGATAATGCATCACAAAGTCTCATTGTTTTAAATTGATTCCTCCATTAGTCGAAGCCAGTGTGGCTGTGGTTCTGTGGTGGAACAGTTAAGCCTAGAATCTGCCTGTCTGGACCTCCAGGAGCACATTGGGAGCCCCTGGCCCATGGAGTGAGGAGGACTTTGGTCATCCGTGAAACTGACCAGCAATGCCTCCTTCCATGGGCTCGCACACCAAGATGACAGGCAGTCACTTTCTTCTAAGATTGTTCTTACTTCCTTGTTGATCAAAATTAAAGACAGTTGTTTTTTGCTTCCTTTGATTTCTAAGAGATTGTTAGCCAGGCAAGCCAGGAAATTAATAACATGTGCTCTGTTTTACCAGAATTGAATTTCCAGGAGCCGCCTAGACTGTTGACGTCCCTCCCCACTACAGTGTCTTGGCCTCTGTGTTAGTTTGTGAGCAAATAATCTGCTTTTCACTGTGCTGCATCTTTCCTGCCCTTCAGACTAAGTGGGAATTGGGAATTGCCTCCCCACTGTGAGATCTGTTTGATGGACTGTGTGTGGCCTTGTATCCCAACCCTAGCCAAGACTGTGCATGGAGTAGGCTTTCAGTATTTATGTGTTAAATTGGGCTTAAGAAATATTTCTTGTTTGCAAGGCATATTGTATATGCTAGGAGCTAAAGAGGTGAATGAGATGGATAGAGAGGTAGTGGGATGAGATAGAAAGAACTCTGTCCTAAAAATCAGGAAGGCTGGGGCCCTATTATAGTGCGCCACTTATAAGTGGTATGAATTGATGATGTAACTTCCCTGAGGCTCAGTCTCCTCTGGGAAATGGGGTCGTGGAACCTTTGTAACATTGAGGCACTCTTCAACTGGGAGGTGAAATTTATAAGCTGGACAGCCTGGCTTTAAGTCCAGTAGACCACGGACACTTCTACATGGTCTTTGCCTCATTTTGTTCTAGTTTTGGGTCACCACATCTTGCTGATGGCTGAGATGGTATTTCTCACTCGTGATGAATGTTAAGATAACTAATTTGGTAATTTCGGATATTTGTATTTATGATGTCCAAAAGTAAACAGTTTATATTTGTTTGTGATGGGTTAGCAGTGTTAGCAATGGGAACACAGACTCCTGGGCCACTTAGAGGTGTGTGTGTGTGTGTGTGTGTGTGTGTGTGTGTGTGTCACAGAGAGAGAGAGAGAGACACACACAGACAGAGAAAGAAACAGAGAGAGAGAGAGATACAGGGCTAGTTTCCTGCCAAGGCTTATAGAAAACTGGCAAGTTATTGGGGGGAAGGTAGAATTGGTAACTAATTATAAAATCAGTACTTCCTAGAAATAGCTGAAACAGGCCTTGAGGTTGGTGCCTTCTGGGAACTGCTGGCTGAGAAGCCAACTGCTGATCCCAGGTGGAGCTCTGGGACAGCGATTTAAACTAGGGGTGTTTAAGGACTTGGAAAGAAGGAATTGATCTCTAGGGATGAACATGGATTTACAAAAGTCCCCAAACCAGACTAACCTCAATTTTTCTTTCAGTGAGATTACTAAACGTCATATACCTCTATTTTTATTAAGCATCTGACAAAAAGCACATCATGTTATTCCTGTGGACAAGTGGGAGAAATAGGTTTCAATGAAAGTCATAATAATTCCTTTGTATGGAACACCACCGTGCACAGTGTATGCCCATTTGCTATCTTGCTTTTTCATTATTACCATGATTTAGCAAGGATGACGGGGCAGATGAGAGTACTACAGGAGCTGGAGGTGCCTAAGGCCTTGGTCATATTGCTAGAGAAGTGGTAGAACTGGTTTCCAGCCCACCATTTCTGCCTCACAGAGTCCCAGGGCACAGCCCCATGTGGAGCAGCTCTGTGCAGTCATGCCTGGGGTTGAAGTTACCATCAGATAGGTGCCATTAGGTACTGTCGAACTAAAGAAAGACACCCCCAGCACCACCACTCCCCAGCTCAGCCCTGCTTATCAGATTTCCCACATGTTGTAAAATTGGGATCAATCACTGATAAATGGAATAACAGACTGAGACTTGTAATGTTCTTTTTTTTTTTTTTTTTTTGAGACGGAGTTTCACTCCTGTTACCCAGGTTGGAGTGCAATGGCGCGATCTCGGCTCACCGCAACCTCCGCCTCCTGGGTTCAGGCAATTCTCCTGCCTCAGCCTCCTGAGTAGCTGGGATTACAGGCACGCGCCACCATGCCCAGCTAATTTTTTGTATTTTTTAGTAGAGACGGGGTTTCACCATGTTGACCAGGGTGGTCTCGATTTCTTGACCTCGTGATCCACCCACCTCGGCCTCCCAAAGTGCTGGGATTACAGGCTTGAGCCACTGCGCCCGGCCGTAATGTTCTTAATAGGATAGATCATAGGCCAGTTTAAATAGGATGCAATTTCGTTGGAACAAATGCAAAGGCTGCACTTGGGTTAGAAACCATTACTACAATTAGTTTGGTGGTTTTTTAACTCATGCATCAAAATCCAGGACTTGTTAGCACTTTGTACATAAAACGCACAGCATTTTGTTAGCCACAAGGACAGGCCGCGGTGGGATATGGCTTCCAAAACATCAGTGTCCCAGTGTGCGTTAGGACAGACAAGGGAAGGATGACGGAGTAACAGGGTTCTGCATCCAGGTCCTGGCCAGCTACAGAGAGTTCCGATGGATTTGGACCAGGCACATCAGGCTTCTGAAAAGTGAGTTGTTTGAAGACTGTTGTAGGAACTGAGGATTCTCCTTAATCCACATTAGTGTTTATGTTTATTGAGCCTCAGAATGTCAGCTGGCAGAGAAGCAAATATGAATAGGGCAGAGTGCTGCCAACAAGGAAGCTGAATAATGAAGAGTGTTACTTGAAATTGGCCCTAGAGATTGGCTTGCTGCAAGTGGGGAAAGGAATGGGGATGTGGGAGAAGGGCATCCTAGGCAAAGGAAGGACACCAGCCAAGCCTGAGAGGCGGGGCCTGCTGTGTTTGGTGGGGTGGGCCTTGTATTTGGAGAGCAGCATCTTCACAGTTTGACCAGAGCCTAGGGTATATATGGGGTCCTGCGGGGGATACAGGTTGAAATAGGTTAGGCAGTGTGGATGGTGCACAGTCCCTGACACCAGCCTGAGGAGCCTGCACTTCATTCCCTGGTGGATGTTTTTTGAGCAGAGAAGTGACTGAGATGAGGGCAGTGTTTACAGAAAGACTATTCTGGCAAACAGAGGGAAGGTGGGTGTCCGGAGGGACACATTAGGGGGTGGGTGTCTTAGGCCCTCTGGATTGCTGTGACCAAATACCTTAAGTAAATTATAAACAACAGAAACTTCTTTCTTTCTTCCTTTCTTTTCCCTCCCTCCCTCCCTCCCTCCCTTCTTTCCTTCCTTCCATCCTTCCTTCCTTTCTCTTTCTCTCTCTTTCTCTTTCTTTCTCTCTCTCCCTCTCCTTCCCTCCCCTTCCCTTCCCTCTCCTTCCCTCCCTTCCCCCTCCTTCCCTCCCTTCCCCCTTCCCTCCCTCTCCCCTCCCACTCTCCCCTCCCCTCCCACTCCTCCCTCCCTTCCCCATTCCCTCCCTCTCCCCTTCCACTCCTCCCTCCCCTCCCCCTTCCCTTCCTCTCCCCTCCCCCTTCCCTTCCTCTCCCCTCCCCCTCCCTCCTCCCCTCCCCCCTCCCCTCCACCCTCCCTTCTCCCCTCCCCTCCCCTTTTGATGAAGTCTTGCTCTGAGGCCCAGGCTGAAGTGCAGTGGCATGATCTCTGCTCTCTGCAACCTCCACCTTGCAGTTTCAAGCAATTCTCCTGCCTCCACCTCCTGAGTAGCTGGGACGACAGGTGTGCGCCACAATACCCAGCTGTTCTGTATTTTTAGTTGAGACAGAGTTTTGTCATGTTGGCCAGGCTGGTCTGAAAGTCCTGACCTCAAGTGATCTGCCTGCCTCAGCCTCCCAAAGTGCTAGGATTATAGGCCATTCATTCATGTTTTGAGACAGGGCCTCACTCTGTTACCCAGGCTGGAGTACAGTGGCATGATCACAGCTCACTGCAGTCTCAACCTCCCAGACTCAAGTGATCCTCTCACCTCAGCCTCTTGAGTAGTTGGGATTACAGGCACATGCCACCATACCCAGCTAATTTTTTTTTTTTTTTTAATCTGTGGAGATGGGGTTTCCCTGTCTTGCCCAGGTTTCTCTGTAACTCCTGGACTCAAGCAGTCCTCCTGCCTTGGCCGCCCAAACTGCTGGGATTGTAGGCGTGAGCCACCATGCCTGGCCCAGAAACTTTCTTACAGCTTTGGGACCTGGATGTCCAAGATCAAGGAGCCAGCAGATTCAGTGGCTGGCGAGGTACTCGTGGGTGGCCTCTTGTTGCTGCATCCTCACGCAGCAGCATGGGTGAGGCCGCTGGCTTCAGCCTCTTTTATACAGGCACTAGTCCCATTCCTGAGGTCAAGGCCCTGGTGACTTAATCACTTCCTGAAGGCCCCACTTCTTAGTACTGTCACACTGGATGTTAGTTTTCAATGTATGAATTTAGAGGGACACCATCATTCCAACTATAGGGTGGGACCACTTGGAGGCCTGTTGCTGTGGTGCAGGTACAAAGTGACATGTCTTGAGCCGTGATGGAGATGGAAGGGAAGAGGCCTTCCCAAAGCTGGTCACAGAAGGACATGCCAGCCAGGAGTAGTGGCTCACACCTGTAATCCCAGCACTTTGAGAGGCCAAGGTAGAAGGATCACTGCAGCCCAGGAGTTTAAGATCAGCCTAGGCAGCATAGTGAGACCCCATAGTGGAGTGCTCCTGTGGTCTCAGCTACTCAGGAGGCTGAGGTGGGAGGATCACTTGAGCCCAGGAGGTTGAGGCTGCAATTAGCCGTGACGGTGCCACTGTGCTCCATCCACCCTGGGTAGCAGAACAAGACCCTGTCTCAAAAAAGATAGACATGTCATCTGATGGATGCGGGGCAAGTAGATAGAGGAGAGCCACGTTAACCCTCAAGGAGATGGCTCCTGAAATCACTTTTGACTGCACAGGCACCGTGCTTTTGCAATTAAGTTCACAAATAGGATGTACACATTTGACTGGCATGCTCACATACAGCTTACTTCCTCCTTTCAAACCTACCTGGGATGCCTGGCATCTTATGCTATTGAGACTAATGAGATTTGGATGGGTTGGTTTCTATCTTCTTTGTTCTTCCAGGACCAGATCCGACCGGTTAATGTTGCGCTTGGGTCAGACTGCAGTCAGACATTGCCAGCAGCATCTTATCTAAGAAGGTCAGGATAGTTCATTTATTCTGGGGGGCAGTTAAGACATCAGCTGTCTAGCAGTCTCCCTTATTGGGAGCACAGGTAGGAACCAGTAAATAAGCAAAATAAGAACCTCAGGCTGACCAGCAACGATATCCCAATGGCCATCCTGTCTCCTGCTGCCTGCCTGCCCCAGACTTTCACTGGCAACTATGTACTTTTATTTTACACATGATTTTAATGAGCTGGGTTATTTTTAGCTCATGTCATCAGAAGAAGCTGCTACAGAGACACAGACTGACTCAAAACCACTGGTTGCTGGTCTTTGGGAAAAGTTAATGTGTTGTCAGAAAAACTAGAAAACATCCATGGGAGAACTCAAAGGTGGGAGCTCTCTGGAGCCTGCTGTGTTTGGGAACAGCTCACCCTACAACCCTGGAAGGAGATGGACTGTTACTGCATTTCAGAATGGGGATCCTAACTTAGCGTTTACATTCAGTGCGTTCTGCTTAAGAAGGCAGGGAGGGAAGTGGTGTCGCTACCCCTGGGTTTGAGTCCCAACGCTGTTTTGGATGGCTTGGCCCCTGGAGAAGTACTTGTTCAGTGAGAGCTTCCTTTAGTTCCTACAGGGCTTCCCATAGTGAGGGAGCAATGTGAGCTGTGTCTGCAACACCCAGAATGGTGGTTGGGACTTGATGAGCAGTTGGGAAATATTTGTTAAATGAGTGGATGAATTCATCACAGAGGGGGAGACCTAGGTAACGATAAGGCAACAAGGAGTGGCTTTCCAGGCTTGTCACAGTAACCCATCTCCTATTATAACCACTCAACAGCGCTTTGCATAATGACAACGAAATTATGCTTAGGTAAACAGCCTTGGCAGTGCCCACAGTTCCCCAGGTGCTTGTTCATGGAATACTTAATTTGAAAAGATTTTGATGAGTGTGTCCTCTCTTTTAGGCCTGCCGCTGGTAGAGCATCACCAGTCTGTTGTCACTGTTGTAGCATGGCTCATCCAGGACATCTCTTTCTTGGCACCAGCCCTTACCCCACCTCCCACTGCTATCCATCCTTCCATTCACATCCATCCATCCACCCACCCACCCACCTACCCATCCCTCCCTCCCTCCCTGCATAAAATAGTCATTTATGGAGGGCCTGCTCTGTGCCAGCCAGGCACTGTGCTTTGGGGACGGAGGGACAGAGATGTGAGTACTCAGATGAACACAGCTGGGCCCTGTCCTCAGGGAGTGAGCACTCTCAGTCAGAAGTAGGACTCTGACACAGAAACACAGGCAGCTGCAGTGCAGTGTGATGAGTGTGTATACACTTACGGCACGTGCCTGCTTATAGGAATGCCGAGGAGGCAGCACTTACTTCCCCGGGGGCGAGAGTAGAGTTGGGCAGGCTCCTGAAAGACGGAATGTTTGGGCTAAGTCTGAGAGGACAGTTTGTGGACTTGTAGGGGTTGTCCCAGGTGGGGTGTCCAGGCTGGTGGTGCAGGCGAAGTAAGTTACCTGGAGCTTTCTTAGTTTTGAGAGGGGACACTGCAGGCTGGGAGGGGTGAGACATGGTGGTTTCAGGGGCAGTGGCCTTGGTCACCTTGTCTTCATTCTACCTGTAACCCACTGCGGAGCCCTGTTTTGAGGACCCCGCCATTCCAGCCCACATACTTTAACCAGGTTATTCTTGAAGCTGGAAAGGGCCGTTGGGAATTCTCTCTTCCAGCAGAAGATAGCAGACAAAGAGCGTGCTTGGGGGATACATGGGAGGGCAGTTAGAGATACAGTAAAAAACACCAGAGTTGAGTGAAGATGGTACCTACCCCCTAGCCCCTGCTGTCTTCCACCTCCAGGCCAGCTCAGTGAGCATCTGGCTTGGCAGGAGGAACCTGCCACCCCTAGAAAGGTCCCTTTCCCAACCTCCACCTTGAGCCCCTCTACACTAAGAGCCATTTTAGAAACATCAGAAAAATGAGATTTGGAAAGACCTAGACAGCAGCCTAGGCTAACCCTCTTCATTTTATCTAATGTTCAGTTAATGCTCTGAGTGATGGGATGGTCAGCCCAGAACTGACACAGAGAGACCCAGGTGGGGAACAGGTTGGATTTGGGGCCGTTTGAGTTTTGGTGACCGTGTGTATTCAGGGCACTGTGGCCGGTTTGCTGCCGCAGGACAAGGCTGGATCGGTGATATGCATTTGGGGAAATTGTGAATTGCTGAAGGTTGCAGTTGGTGGTGCATCTGGGACTAGAGCACAAGTTTCTTGCTTCCTCCTGGCCCAATTTTTCTGCCACATCCTGCTGCTGAAAGTGTTACTTAGCTAGTTCTGTCCCACCAGGAGATTCTCTAATGAAGCACTGGAGCCATGAAGTTAGGTATTGTATAGAGCCAGTAGCGATGGATAGTATAGGGAAAAACATTTCCCAAGTATGGGTTGTTAAGGTCAAGAAGGAAAAGTACCAGAATGGTGATTTTTGAGAAATTGTATTTGTTCTCTACCAACTGCCAGAAGATCACTGTTAAAACTTGGGGGGAGGCGAGCCTGGGAGCTCACACCTCCAAGTGCTTTGGGAGGCCAAGATGAATCACTTGAGCCCAGAGTTTAAGACCAGTGTGGGCAACATAGCAAGACCCCGCCTCTACAAAATATTTTAAAATTAGCCTAGTGTGGTGGACTGTGCCTGTAATCCTAGCTACTGGGAAGGCTGAGGCAGGTGGATCCTTTGAGTCCAGGAGTTCAGGGCCACAGTGAACCATGATCCTGCCAGTGCACTCCAGCCTAGGCAACAGAGTAAGACCCTATCTAAAACAAACTTGGCAACAAAGCTATCTGGGTTTCTCTATGCTCCATCCTAATATAGATGGTTTCCAATTTACAGTGGTTTGACTGAGGACTCTGTGGCTTTATGATAGTGTGAAAGTAATAATGCATTCAGTGAAAACCATCCTTTGGGTGCCTATGCAACCATTCTGTTTCACTTTCAGTACGGTATTCAATAAATTACGTGAGATATTCGATACTTTATTATACAATAGGCTTTGCATTCAGTGATTTTTGCTGAGCACAGTTAAGGTAGGCTAGGTTAAGCTGTGATGTTTGGTAGGTTAGGTGTATTAAGTGCATTTTTTTCCTTTCTTTCCTTTTTTAAGTCAAGGTCTGACTCTGTCACCCAGGCTGGAGTATAGTGGGCAGTACGGCTATTGCAACCTCGAACTTCAAGTGATCCTTCTGCCTCAGCCTCCGGAGTAGCTAGGACTACACACATGCCACCATGCACAACTTTTTTTTTTTTTTTTTTACTTTTTTGTAGAGATTGGGTTTCGCTATGTTGTCCAGGCTGGTCTTGAACCCCTGGCCTCAAGCGATCCTCCAGCCTCAGCCTCCCAAAGTACTGGAATTACCGGCGTGAGCTACCATGCCTGGCCTTCAGTGCATTTTCAACTTATAATAGGTTTATTGAGATGTAATCCCATCATAAGGAGCATCTGTACAACGATTTTCATTTTAGCAAATTTCCTGTTTTTATCAGTCTATGTACATAACACATATGTATTTTTATTTAGTTGTAAGTAATCACAGCTTGCTTATTCCTTTAAAGTCTATTTTCCAACATTGTCATTAACATTTTTCCCGTTTTTTTATCTCATCTTCATAATTGTCTTTATAACGGTGGAACAGTAAGTGTTCCGGCGTGTTGCTGTGTCGTGGCTCTGCGTCCCTGTGGTGGAGAGATCAGGCCGTCTCATCCCCCCAGCCTCCTTTCCCAGTTGTACATCCTGCCGTCTGCTTCTGTTGAATTGTTGCCTTAGGAGGGCTATATTGAGGAAGGAAAGAGCCTGCAGGCTGTAATCCCATGATGTAGCTTTCATTTTTTGTTTTTACCTTGTATTATTGCTGTTGTGTGTGTCACACAAATACATCTGCACAAAGAAAACAAAGGTACCAGTTTACTGGGTTATGAGAAGGCAGATATCCTGATACCACTACACATGGCAGGGAGAACCCTGGCACCGCCCAGAAGCCCTTAGTGTGACCTTACCACGAGATCACCAGTTACCCTGACTTTATTATGACTACTTCCTTGTTCTTCTCTAGTTTTATCACCCAAATGTGCATCCTTAGACATTGCACTTTTGTTTTGCCTTTAAGAAAAAAGTGTCTTTTAAATCTCTTTTAATCTGTAGGTATCCCCTCTATCTCTTATCTTCCCTGTGTTCTGCTTGTTGAAGAAAGAAATGGGCTCATTTGACCAGGTGTGGTGGCTCACATCTATAATCCCAGCACTTTGGGAAGCCGAGGTGGGCTGATCACTTGAGGTCAGGGGTTCAAGACCAGCCTGGCCAATGGTGAAACCCTGTCTCTACTAAAAACACAAAAATTAGCCGGACTTGATGGCACATGCCTGTGGTCCCAGCTACTCAGGAGGCTGAGGCAGGAGAATCACTTGAATCCAGGAGGCAGAGGTTGCAGTGAGTTGAGATTGCAGCATCCAACCTGGGCAGCAAGAGTGAAACTCCATCTCAACCAAAAAAAAAAAAATAAAAGAGAAAGAAAGAAATGAGTTCATTTGTTCTGAGTAGTTTCTAGAAATTCTCACAGGCCAACTCTTGTGGAGAGAAAGATTGGGAGCGAGGTTATGCCTTAGGTGATGGGGTGTTCTTATCAGAAGGATAATGTCTGGTTGTCTCCTGTTGAGAGTTAGTACCACTGATGTTCAGTGCTTAGAACCTACCAACCGTTAGGGGTTGCAAAATGATGATATTGCAGTTCTGTTATTTCTTCATTAATTTGTTGAAATACTTTAATAAAGAAAAACTCCACCCACCTACTATTTTTAAAAGCTTTATTTAGATTCACTTGTCATCCAGTTTGCCTATCCAAAGTGTACAATCCAGCAACTCTCAGTGTATTCACAGAGTTGTGCAGCTGTCACCACAACTAATTTTAGAAGATTTCATTTAAATCCTCCTTCCCCCCCACAAATAACCCGACTCCCATTAGCTGTCATCCCCCAAACCCCTTTGCCAGAAGCAACCACTAATCTAATTTCTGGCTCTATAGATTTCCCTACTTTGGAAGTTTCTTATGAATGGATCGTGTGATGTGTGGCTGTTTGTGTCTGGCTTCTTTCACTTACATAGTATTTTCTAGGTCCATCCATGTGGAAGCATGTATCAGCACTTCATTCTTTTTTGCGACCAAGTGGTACTCCATTGTACAGTTATACTACATTTTGTTGATCCATTCATCAATTGATATTTGGGTTGTTTCTACCTTTGAATATTATAAATAATACTGCTATGAGCATTTGTGTACAAGTTTTTGCATGAACATATGTTTTCATTTCTCTTACCTACTAGTAGAATTGCTGGGTCATATGGTAACTAACTCTATGTTTAGCCATTTGTGGAACTGCCAGGCTATTTTCCAAAGCAAAATTTTTTTTCCAAATTTAAAATGTTAAACTTCTCCAACATTTATTATAATCCGTCTTTTTATTTATTTACCACCAGCAGTATACAAGGGTTTCTATTTCTCCAACATTTGTTATGATCTGTCTTTTTATTTATTCATTTATTTATTTTTGAGACAGCATCTCATTCTACCGCCTAGGCTAGAGTACAATGGCATAATCTCAGCTCACTGCAACCTCCACCTCCCTGATTCAAGCAGTTCTCCCACCTCAGCCTCCTGAGTAACTGGGATTACAGGTGCCCACCACCACACCCTGCTAAGTTTTGTATTTTTAGTAGAGACGGGATTTCACCATGTTGGCCAGGCTGGTCTCGAACTCCTGACCTCAAGTGATCCACCTCCCTTGGACTCCCAAATTGTTTGGATTACACGTATGAGCCACTGTGTCTGGCCTTTTTAATTATACCCTTCCTAGTGGGTGTGACATAGTATTTAATTGAATTTTGATTTGCATTTCCCTAATGACTAGTGATGTTGAGCATCTTTTCATGTGTTTATTGATCATTTGTATGTTTGTGGGGGAACTAGCTATATATGCCCTCTGCCTATTTTTAAATTGGATATTTGTCTTTTAATTATTGAGTTGTAATAATCCTTTATATATTGTAGATGAAAAGCCCCATCTCAGGTACGTGATTTGCAAACATGTTCTCCTATTTGGGTTGTCTGCGCTTTCCTCGTGTCTCGATGTCCTTTGAAGCAAAAAAAAATTTTGCACATTTTGATGACGTCCAGTTTATTTTTTCTTTTGTTGCTTGCACTCTTAGTGTCACAGCTAAGAAATCATTGTCTAATTCAAAGTCATGAGGCTTTATGCCTATGTTTTATTCTGAGAGTTTTATAGTTTTAGCTGATACATTTAGGTCTTCGATGCACTTCGAGTTAATTTTTGCATATGCTGCCGTCTACTCTTAGGTTACCCAGTGCTGCAGTTAAAGGGAGAGTCAGTGCTGGATTCTTTCCCTTTCTTTACCAGTTTCCATAATAAGGAGTTGCTGCTCGAGTCATCCTATGGAGTTGGGTTTTTTTCTTTGTGATTATGACACTTAGATTTAAATATATTTGTGTTTAGATCTCTTGACAGTGACGTTGTTTTATCTGAGAAGCATGTGTGTGTTCTGTTTGGGTGACTGTTAAGAAGCCTTTTCATTTGTCAAAGACTTCAGTATTTTTGCAGTGGTTTCTCATTCGAACTCTCACTTCTTCCAAGGAAAGGTGGGGAGAGCAGGTTTCCTGAGGCCCATTTTACAGGGGCAGGAATAGAAGCATTAGGAGGAGTGACTTGTACGAGGTCAAGTGGCAGATGCAGGACTTGACCCCTTATGCCTCTGGCTGCTTTCCTGTGCTCGTGCCCCGTGTGTATACCACATAGCCAAAACCTTGGCATGAACCTGGAATTTGAGTTTGAGTCCTAGTTCATGGCCTGTGATCTCCAGCCAGTCTTTGTGTTTCTCGGGGGGCTTGGTTACCTACTTTGTGAAATCGGAAGGCTGGAAGAGCCAATTTCAGAGAATGAACTTTCTTTCCTAAGTAAGGTTGCCTGCATTGAGAAACAGCCCAGCTTTCGCTATGCTAGAGTAAGTCCCTGTTACACCCTTCTTCAAGCATGTCTGATTTTGGCAAAGCTTACCTTCCCAGGTAGGTATTCATCCAAAAAGTATTCTTTTTGTAAGAAGAGACTAGCAAAGGTTAACAGGGTTATCTAGATTCTTAACTTTATGCCATTATGTGACATTTGAGTTTCTTTAATCATGAGTTTATATTGTACTTATCATGAAAATAATTACAAATTTAAAAATTTGTGTGTGATGACATGTAAGCAATTTACAAAGAGAAGTGGGGTTTTTTTAAAAAAATCTTTTTTTCTTATCTAGCTGTCTCACCCTAGGTTTTTTCATCTTCCCAATTGTCTTCCAGAAACATGCCAAAGGCCAGGATTTGTTTGATCAGATTGTGTACCACTTGGACCTTGTGGAAACAGATTACTTTGGCCTCCAGTTCCTTGACTCTGCCCAGGTCGCGGTAAGTTATTGCTTTGATTCATTTCGGAGCAGATTGGCTTTTCATTGCTAATTGCACATCGACAGTTGCTAAAAATGGGTAGAGAAAAACAGGAGTAAAACTGTGATGCTGTTCCAGTCACAGCCATTGGGACGGTGGTTGCGGTGCCCAAGTGCTGTGTGCCACAATGCCTGCAGGATTCCTCACCCTTGAGGTGGCCAATAACCTGGAGAGGATGTCAATGAGATGCTTTAGGGATGCATTACAGGCACATTTCTAGAAAAGGTAGAAGGAAGAAACATCATTATAGAAGTTCTTTTAGGCTGGGTGCAGTGGCTCATGCCTGTAATCCCAGCACTTTGGCAGGCTGAGGCAGGTGGATTGCTTGAGTCCAGGAGTTCAAAACCAGCCTGGGCAACATGGCAAAACCCTATCTCTACAAAACATACGAAAATTAGCCGGCCATGGTGGCACATGCCTGTAGCCCCAGTTACTAGGGAGGCTGAGGTAGGAGGATATTGCTTGAACCCGGATGGTCAAGGCTGCAGTGAGCTCAGTCGATCCTCCAACCTCAGCCTCCCTAGTAGCCTGGGTGATACAGTAAGACCCTGTCTCAAAAAAAAAAAAAAAAGAAAAGAAAAAAAGAAAAAGAAAAGAAACTCTTGTAATGGTGCTGCTTTTATTTTTAACCAGCAGAAGAGGCTGCGCCACCATCTTCTTGCAGAGTCTGCCTGGGTAAAGAGCAGGTGCTGTGAACGCAGCTGAATGCCTGCCAGGCTTAGTGGGTTGGGGATGGAGGGGGTCGGAGCAGGTCTTGGTGTTGCACGAGAACCATCTTGCAGGTCCCAGGAAGATATGTTAGGTCAGCACTTGACTTGCTTAGCCTGAGACAGAACTGTTCACAGTGGAGATGTTAGAATGAGTGAACTCCACAAAGCTCAGAGCCACTTTTTTCAAAAGCAGGAATGACTTCATAGTTCCCCTTCCCAACAAAATCTAGTTTGGGGTTTCAAAGATAATTTATTCGACAATCTAAATCTATTTATGGAGTGCCCATTATGCACTGGGCCCTGTGCTGAGCATTGCGGATAAAGCAGTGCACATAGATATGTCATATGCCAGATGGTAATAGGAGTCAAGAAAAATAAAGGCAAGGAAGGGGTTGACGGGGGGAAGGGGAAGCACTGTTTTAGACAGTGTATTAAAGGCTGGGTTCCCTGATCAGGAAGTTTGTGCTGGAGACCTGGAGCTTCTCATTATGGGTTAAGGCTGTCTACTGGGAGATACTTATCAGATAATTCCTGATTGTATCTGGAAGTTGTCAGGTGACATGTGACGTTTGTAAGGTGAAGATGTACAAAACTGGTGCCTGGGAATTAGGTCTGCTGGAGAACGTTAGTGAGATGCTGAGTCCTTAGATGACAGTTGGAATCTGGATGGGAATGCATCCGGGATACAGTGCCTCTGGGGTGGACACTCCCACTGGGTGTCCCCTCAACCTCAGCCACTTTCTGTGCACCTTCAGGACTTCCTGTTCAGCACCCTCCACCCCTCCCCCAAACTGTGTGCTCCCTGAACTGTCCTCCTCAAACCCTCCCGGGTTCCTTCTCATTTCTCAGCCAGAGACTCACTCCGCCCACCCGGCCTGGGAGAGGGGCGGAGCAGCTTTTCCCTTTCCGCCTCTCAGGCCCGTTCTACTTCCTTTGAAGTTGGGCCGACCAGTGCCCTGCCCTCTGACCTCACGACTGTCCCTCGCATCCCTTGAGGCCTCTGGTGTCTCAGTTTTTCTCTTCCTCTGGGCAGCCTCAGGACTGAAGTTACTGGCCTTCCTACATATTCTGGACACTGTTTCCTGTCGTTTAAGCTTCATTTGAGCAGACTTCACATAGATTCCCGTGGGCCCTGTTGCCACCAGCATTCCAAGATCCGGAATTCTGCCAGTCCCTGTTCCAGGATAGCTTCTCTTGATTCCCTCCATGTTCTCAGTTCCTCTCCCTCTGGGGTTGGCCCACGATGGTCTCCTTCCGCCCTTTCTTCCCTCCCAGGCTCCTCCTGCCCTGGCCTTCCTCCCAGCCGGAGCCAGGCCTCGGCCACCTCACCTGTGTCCTCACTTGGCCTTTGATTCTCCTGCCCCCGTGACTGTCCCCTGGCCTCCCCTTGACACGCAGGCCCATCTGTTTCCTCTGCGGCTTGTCCCAGCCTGCCAGGCATTGCTGGAGAGAACCACGGCCTGTGCCTTCTGGCACCAGCACCAATCACAGACTGATCACAAGTTCAGCAGAGTCCAAGCCCCCGAGCTCTCTCTGAGCCTTGGTAGCTCCAGATTGACTGTTGGCTACCCGACAGGTCTGTGTCTGGATCTGAGCACAGACATTTAATCCAGTCCCCACAGAGACTTTGTTCCAGCAGTTGCCTCACCTGCTGAGAAGACCAAGGGCATTAGGCTAAAACTCCCTGAATTTTCTTCCCTTACACCTCCGATTCTGTCTTTCCATCATTTTTTTTAAGTCTTAAGTGAAGGGAACACGCCTGCTTCTCCTCCATCTACTCTGCACCTGCAGCAGCAGTCCTATTTCCACTTGCTTCCCGGATGCCACATTTAGAGTTCTCTTCTCTGTCCCGGCATCCTCCACCTGTTTCCAGCATCTGCCACTCTCCAGCCCTCCTCTTCCCTGGAACTCTTCTTGACTCTACCTTCTCCTGTGTGTCTTAAAGCATGTAATATTTTTGACTTCAGAATATCTATGGCCCTGGACTAGAAGTCAGGCTGGACCTTGTTCCTGGCTCTGCCTATGACTCATTTGGTAGGCTTTAGATAGGCTGCCTTTCTTCTCTGGCCTCTGTTTCCTCATCTGTAAAATGGGTTATTGGACCTGTTCTGCAGTAACACTCACAGTTCTAATGTTCAGATTCTGAGTGTAAAGGGGAGTACATTAGTCCATTCTCACACTGCTGTGAAGAAAGACCCAAGACTGGGTAATTTATAAAGGAAAAAGGTTTAATTGACTCACAGTTCCACATTGCTCAGGAGGCCTCAGGAAACTTAGAATCATGGCAGGAGGCAAAGGAGAAGCAGTCACCTTCTTCACAGGGAGACAGGATGGAGTGAGTGCAAGCAGAGGAAATGCCAGATGCTTACAAAGCCGTCAGAGCTCATGGGAACTCACTATCACAAAAACAGCATGGAGGAAACCACCCCCCTGATCCAGTTACCTCCACCTGGTCCTGCCCTTGACATGTGGAGATTATGGGGATTATAATTCAAGATGAGATTCTGGATGGGGACACAGCCACAGTCTGGTAGGCTTTAGATAGGCTACTTTTTCTCCTCTGGCCTCTGTTTCCCATCTGCAAAATGGGGTACTTGGACCTTTTCTCCAAGAACTCTTACAGTTGTAATGTATAGTCATTCTGAGCTAAAGGGGAGGTTGGCATCTCTGCTCCAAATGTCTTCTCTAGTTAGAAAGGAGAAGCTATCTGTCACTTCTGCCATTAGAACCTATGCCTGTTGCCTTGGCAGTGTGTCCTCATCCCTACGTGACCCCTCATTAGCCATTCAGATTCCCGGAAAGCCAAGTCTGTGACTCCATTGTGAAGGACTTTGCCATGAGCCTCTGCTGACTTGGCTGTAAGGCTTTCCCACTCACCTGTGCAGTGCAGCAGGAGGGGTGTTCACAGCAGGATTCAGGCGGCTTTCCCAGGCCAGACACCTGCAGATGCTCAGGCTTACAGGCCTTTCCAGCATCCAACCATATGAACATGAGGCAAAAGCAGGTGGGAGGGTGGGGTCCTTGTCTCCAGCTCTGAGGATGCGAGAGCTGTGCAGCAGCAGCAGCTCCCAGGACCCTCTGGTCATTCCTACCTTTGCTTTCTGAGGTGGGCTCCTTACAGGCTGGGTCTGATGATACCTGCACTTACCTCTGTGTTTGTGCTGTTTCTCACCTGTTTAAACTTCTAGCCACCCTTCGAGACCATCTCAGATGACCCCCCACCCCTCATCAAGCGTGTCCTGAATTCCCAAAGTGTCAAAGTGTTTTTTATCCTATGCAAATCTTATTGTGCCCTCTGTGGTCATTTGATTGTTTGATCTTGGGTTTGTTGTTTGTATATACATATAAATAAAACTTTTTAAAATTAGATCCCAAAACTTAGGACTTCCTCGTCTTAACTTGATAGAACCTTCTTTTTTTTTTTTTTTGGAGACGAAGTCTCATTCTGCTGCCAGGCTGGAGTGCGCAATCTTGGCTCATTGCAATCTCCGCCTCCCAGATTCAAGCCATTCACCTGCCTCAGCCTCCCAAGTAGCTGGGATTACAGGCGCATGCCACCACACCCAGCTAATTTTTGTATCTTTAAGAGACGTGCTTTCACCATGTTGGCCAGGATGGTCTTGATCTCCCGACCTCGTGATCCACCCATCTTCAGCCTCCCAAAGTGCTGGGATTACAGGTGTGAGCCACCGTGCCCGGCTAGAACCTTCTTATTTAGCCCCAGAAGGGACCTGAGGAGAGGCATTTGTCAAATCTTTCTAGACCTTTCTTTTACTATCTTCTAGGTGGTTAAAAAAATATCCTTTAGATCTTGGCAAGTCACTTGGCGAATAGCATAGATTGGACTCAAACTCAAGTTTGCGGTTTCAGGTCTGTGTGCCCTTTCTAGTACACCACACTCTTGAACCTCAGTTTCCTATCTGTAAAGTGGAGGCATTGTAATAACATCTATTTGACGGGGATTTTGAGGAGCTCAGAGAATTAATGATTAATGGAGGAGAAAAGATTTTGTAACCTGAGACATGGGTCTGGGTCTCCTCTTCGTAGCTGGGCAGTGTGAGGGGGCACCAGAAGTCATCACTGCCCCCAGGGGTTAGCGTACTAAGAAGGTACAGTTAGCTGATTGGAACCTGTAAGGCCTGCATGGCCTGTGGGAGAAACCTGAGCAAATTTAAACAAAAGCCTTTTGGGAGAGTCTGCTGAGATGGCTTTTGCAGTCATTGATTTTCACAGGGCCTGGGAAGTGATTGGATGTCATAGGAGGTGAGGTGTTCCTGCAGACAGTAGGGCAATAGGTGGACCCGGAAGGGAATGATTCACTTGACTGTTGGCTTATTGCTCCATAATTGAGCTTCCTTCAAGCTCTGACATTCCCACCCAGCCCCTGACATGCAGACCGGAGGGTTGGCAGCTGCAGGGCTCTTGGCACGGCTCTCTGCATACCCAGCTTATATCCCCAGATCCCTGAAAAGAGCCAGGCCTGGTTTCCATAGTGCCCTGCCCAACCCAGTTACCCTGGTTGAAGCAACTGTCAAAGCCTATTGATACCACCTATTTTTAGCAGTTGGGACTAGGACCTCCTGCTTCCCTTTTCCATGTCAAAACAGGAGGCGATCCAGGGACCCACTCTGCAGATTTCACTTTGGTACAGCTCAAAGCAGGGGCTGGGAGTCTGTGTTTACATATCAAAGCTTGCTTCTGAGAGCCTGGGGCTCAGGCCTGCACCTTCTCATTTTCCCACTACCTGATCACGATAACTGCTGTTTACTTAGTTCTCGCCCTGAGCCCCAGCATTGAACTACAGTCTTTATGTAACTCTTGTTTAATATTAATCACTGATCTATAAAGTAGGCCATAAAACAGACCCATTTTACAGATGATGAAGCTGAGGCTCAGAGACGCTAATGGTCCTAAGAATGTTGTAAAAGTTAAAGCCAAGATTCAGAACTTGGTCTCATTCCAAAGCCCAGCACTTTCCACTTGGCTGTACGGCTCTGATATGTACTTAGTTCACATGTACATATATATATAGAAGGAAGAAAGGGAATGTTTAGTCAGTACCATTCAGCCAACTCTGACTTGGGGCTCACTCAGCACTGAGCTCTATGGTTGCACAAATGAGCTGGATATTGTCTCTGCCTGCCACATTCTGGTAGGAGACATTGACAGACAATCCCCTGAACTACAATGTATTCAGTCCTCTAAAGGGCCAGTGTAAAGGTTCCTCTGTGAGTCTGGAGGAGGGAGTGTCTGTGTATTATTGATAAAATGAGCAAGATTTCCAAGAGGAAGGGTAAACACTGATGTGGGCGCAGAGAATGAGAGGAGTTTGCCAGGCAGAGGAGGGGCAGGGATTTGGGGCAGTGGTAACAACAGCCCCACCATGCAGGAGCCTCCCTTCCTCTCTTGGGAGCAGGTGTCCTGGAGGGTAGATGTGGCTACCATAAGTCCCTTTCCTAAGCCCCTTTTCAACAGGAAAGGGGAACTTTTTCTGAGGGTACAGTTTGCAGTAAGGAATCCAAAATAGATAACTTTATCTTTGTCTCAAGACTTGTCAGATGTTTGTCCTCTGGCCTTTGCAGCAGCTTAGAATCTGGCAATGAGGTGTAGGCAATATAGTGAGGTTAGTACATAGACACTGTAGGGCAATAAGGCCCTATAGTGAGGTTAGTACATAGATACGGCACCTGCTAGGAGGGCTCAGTGGCCATTAAAGGGACTCTTGTGGCTTCTTTGGCTTTGCTCTAATGATTGTTCGGAATGTCATCACATTTGTCGTTTGGGTGGACACTATTGGGTACTCTTGCCATCTCAGATGTAATTATAAGAAGAAAGGAGTGACTACTAGGTATATCTGGTGGGGACATCATAGAGTATAAATGCTAAGAGTAGGTTCTATGTTATGAGTGCCAGAAAAACAAAACGCCTTCCTTCCACCCATTTGGTTCAGTGCAGTTTCCATAGACAGTGCTTAGGGAGTAGTTCTGTTCATAGGGGCTGAAGCTAAGGCTCAGGAGCTGGGGCTGAGAGGAGGGTTGGGGGGCCTTGCTTGTGGCCGCACACCAGGTGAGTGGCAGAGCCGCAACTTGAGCCCTGATCTTCTGCCTCTTTGCATGTTGGTCCAAAGAAATGTAAACTGGACTCAAGAAATGCCACAGGGCCTAGTGCAGTGGCTCATGCCTGTAATCCCAGCACTTTGGGAGGCCGAGGTGGGTGGATCACCTGAGGTCAGGAGTTCGAGACCAGGCTGGCCAACATGGCGAAACCCCGTCTCTACTAAAAATATAAAAATTAGCCATGTGTGGTGGCACGTGCCTGTAACCCCAGTTACTCGGGAGGCTGAGGCAGGAGAATGGCTTGAACCCGGGGGCGGAGGTTGCAGTGAGCCGAGATGGTGCCATTGTGTTCCAGCCTGGATGACAGAGCAAGACTCTGTCTCAAAAAGAAAAAAGAAATGCCATAGGCCTCTCCACAGCCTGTCTCTGAATACTGGGAGGGAGGGCAGATGTTTTCCTGCCCATGTGCAAATACTGGTGCTGAATGGGAAGCTGCTAAAGGAATCTCCACCACTGATTTAGATGACTCCAAGGAAATCATCTCACACCAGCAGGTAGCTGGTGTTAAGAGTTTATAGGGCTTCATCCTGATGGGGAGTAGGGAAGATCCCCCCATAGGCAGAGAAGACACTTGAAGCCTGTCTGTGGTGTGGAAACCCGGAGTACTGAGTGCTGACACTGATAGGGCTGTGAGTTTGAATTCCAGCTCCACCTCTAATCAGGCTGCCCCTCCCACACCCTGGCATTAGTCAGGGGATGGATGCGACACAGTGAACTCCAATGACGTTCATCCCCTTCTCTTTTCATCCTTTGGGTACAATTTGATTATCTCTTCAGACTCCTTTCAGCTCTAATTTAAACACTATGTGTACACACATATGTGTATTGGGTCTTGCCCTGTCACTCAGGCTGGAGTGCAGTGGTGTGATCTCGGCTCACTGCAGTCTCTGCCTCCCTGGTTCAAAGGACTCTCCTACCTCAGCCTTCTACGTGGCTAGGACCGTGGGCACGCACCACCACGCCTGGATAATTCTTAAATTTTTAGTAGAGACAGGATTTTACCATGTTGGCCAGGCTGGTCTCGAACTGCTGACCTCAAGTGATCCACCTACCTTGGCCTCCCAAAGTGCTGGGATTATAGACGTGAGCCACCATGCCTGGCCTATTTTTAATATACACAGGGTCTCATTGTCACCCAGGCTGGAGTGCAGTAGTGTGATCATAGCTCATTGCAGCTTCAATCTCTTGGGCTCAAGCAGTTCTCCCACCTCAACCTCCTCAGTAGCTGGGACTACAGGTGTATGCCACCATGCCTAGCTATATATATATTTTTAAATTTGTAGAGATGGGGTCTTTTTGTGTTGTCCAGGCTGATCCCAAACTCCTGGGCTCAAATGATCCTTCTGCCTCAGCCTCTCAAATTGTTGAGATTACAGGTGTGAGCCACTGTCCCTGGCTTAGATACTCTTTATAAGCCAAGAAAATTTACAGGTACTAGAAACCCTGTTATGAGTTCCATCACTCAGACTTAATGGTGAAGGCTCAGGAGGTGTTCCAGCAGAGAGTTGTTAGATGTTCGTCAACCCCTGAGCTGCTCTGAGGGCTTGTAGTTCCAGTGCTCCCATGGAGATTTTCGATGATTAGATTCTACGACCAGCCTTATGGGTGTCATATTTGCAGAATTGATGTACTGTTGGAACAGATGGGCCTTGCCAAGATCATCTCACACGTCTCAATTTATGGAAAGGATTTTGCCAGATGGACTTGGATGAGAAATTCAGATTAGAAACCACCTTTCTTTTTTTTTTTTTTTTTTTTCCCCATTTATTTATTTTATTGCATTTTAGGTTTTGGGGTACATGTGAAGAACATGCAAAATTGTTGCATAGGAACACACGTGGCAGTGTGATTTGCTGCCTTCCTCCCCATCACCTACATCTGGCATTTCTCCCCTTGCTAGAGTGTTTGAGTAAAATGTCCTGCCATTTGAACTCAGAAATGCACCTATCTGTTTCCAGTGACTGGTTTAATGGTCTGCTAAGAGGGCCAGAGCCATTTGCCTTGGCGTTTACCCACAGGCAGGATGGCTATATTTAGCCAGGACACAGGTGAACATCTAAGACAGGTCCCGCTGCTGTTGAATACAGTCCTCAAAGCTGAGCGTAGGAGACAGTTTACTAAATGCCACGTCGGGCTTTCATTGCTCCAGTGTTCATGTCGCAAGGTGGGCTTGTGGGATAAAATAGGAGTGATCAGAGTCCGGAAGGCCCCTGCAGCGAAGAAGAAAGTCAGGTCATTTTGAACCAGTTGGATACAAGATAGGTTTTGTCATCTCTCATTTTAGGATTGTGACTTGGTTTCTTATTGTCTCTGATGCAGGCAAGCAAAACCTGATCTGAACACCAAGGGCTCAAGGAGCTTTTAAAATGAGGAAGCCGTTTCTGATTGCATTCTCAGCCCCAGACTTTTCATAGGCATCTGTCCTGGCAGGTCCTGCTTTGGGCAGGGCTCTGAGGCTGAGCAGGAAGCCCAGCCTGCAATGGCTGAGGGGGGTCCTTTTTTTGTAGTGTGGCCTGAGGGCAAAGCAGTCAGCCAACTCCTACCAGCATCCGGCTGTGGTCTCCCTGTGAGTGCACACCAGCCATAATGTTTGGCGGTTTCACCTCTTGGACTCGCCTGTAAAACCTGAAATTGCTTGAGATTTTGCAGAGCCCAAACAGCAATTTTGAGAAGGGGTTGTGGATGTTTCAAGATCTCCAAGATCATCAGAGTCTCTTCCTGGGGAGGAGAGGACGCAGAAAACTCACTGCAAAATATTTAATGGGCACACTGGAAGCATGTATGAAAACTGATGCTCTGAGATTCTGTTTAATGAGTCTTGGGTGGGACCTGAGTTTTGACTTTTTCAAAGTTCCTCAAGTGTTGGTGATACTAGTACACAACCAGCCAGGGTTGAAAACCACAGCCAAGGAGACCGCACAAGTTGGACTTGGCTCCAGATGAGACTTTGACACTAGAGGGAGAGGAAAGGGAGGCCTCAACTTGTTCTACTCAAAATAATGGTAAGGAGACTTGACAAAGGAAAGAAATGGAACAAGCTCCTTTAAGTGTCAAGCCTGTCATGGGCTAAGTAGACTAGGGGATGAGTGGTGAATTCTTTTGGAAGTGAGAACAGTTTAGTCATAGCCATTAGCATGATACTTGGTAGGAAAGCAAATATTAGACGTAAATCAGGTCTGTGTCAGCCCCCTCCAGGGGCCAGAATTGGGGGTTTTCAGCTTGTTTGGGGGCACCGGTGGCATCTAATTCTAATGAGGCGAACGCATAAAACAACAAATGAATATGGACGTGACAACCCAGCTCGCCCCCTAAAAATAATATTCTCATTAAAATAAAAAATTATGCTGCAAGGTAAAAAGAAAGCAAATGGCATTCACAGCCCCACCATCCAAAAATAACCTCTACAGTTCCTTCTGGACATATCTAGATAGAAAATAATAATTTTATAAAAATGAGATGCCCCCTGATTTTTTTTTCTCATGTCACACTGTGCCGCGTCTCTCTTGCCACATCTATAAATATAGGCCTACGTCCGTTGTAAGTAGTATTTCATTATATGGATGGGCCATTTTCTAACCCGTCTTTGTTGATAGACATTTAGGTCCTTTCTAATTCAAAGCTATTAACAGTGAGATAAAGCATCCCGTACGTGTGCTGCTGAGATACGCATACTGCTGTGGTGCCATTACATGGCTGCCTAGCCAGGAGTGGAGATGACAAAAGCTCCAGCCCACAAGCTCCCATTGCACTGCCCCCAGCTTATTGTATTATAAATCATCTGGTATTTGCTTTTGTGTTTCCTTATCCCCCTCCTCCCACACAGTCATAACGGCCTCTTTGGTTAGGTGTGGAGTACACCGTACCAGTAGAGCCCTGCCCTTCCTCATTATTAGGCTGTGCAGAGCGTGAGTGTGTCTGGAAGCCCATTGGCAGTCAGCAGAATGGCCTCTGCCTCTGAGTAACTCATGAGAAGCCCACTCTGCCTGTGTCACCCCCAGCTGTCTTTTTAACAGGGAAGTTCCAGCATGTACTGAGCCCACTTAAAGTGATGGGAACAGTTCCTACTTGCCTCACTTAAAAAAAATCATTTTTATTTAACATCTATTTATTTATCAAGAATCTTGGCCGGGTGTGGCGATGTGGGGATCACCTGAGGTCGGGAGTTCAAGGCCAACCTGGGCAACATGGTGAAATCCCATCTCTACTAAAAATACAAAATTAGCCAGGCATGGTGGCATACGCCTGTAGTCCTGGCTACTTAGGAGGCTGAGGCAGGAGAATCTCTTGAACCTGGAAGGTGGAGGTTATAGTGAGCTGAAATCATGCCACTGCACTCCAGCCTGGTAGACAAAGGGAGACTCCATCTCAAAAAAAAAAAAAAAAGGAATCTAACAGGGGCCTATTGGGTGCCATATTTTGTGCCTGGCACAGGAAACAGTCACCGTTAAGTGCACAATTCCTGGCCTCCAGGAGCTGATGTCTGCACAGAGGGGCTCAGTATATATTCCTAAATGTAGCTCTCCGTGGAAGTAAAGTGGCTGAGGCTCCTCAGGAGTGCAGTATCAACAACTTTAACTTCATAGAGAAACTTTTATATGAGGCAGATGGTTTTGTAATCTCCTTAGATAAGACTGAAGCAGTTCTTTTGGTCAAAGCTAGAGGACGTTAAGATGCCCTCATTGGCCAGAGCAAAATGATCTTAGGCAAATCCTTGCCTGCCTTTGCATTTGCAGTGTGGCTCATTTTCCTGGCAAAAGAATAAGGGGTTGTGAATTTTGGTTCTGTACTTTAAAGAGTTTAGGGCGACAGCTACAAGACCAGTGTATGATGAGAGACTATTGGCAACGTAGCTTGTACTTTTTGCTAGAATCATGCAGACCTGGAATGCTTGGAGAAGATTGGCTGTAACTTGAGAAACTCAGAAGGAAAAGGCAGTTGGTGGTTCCACTGATCAATTTATTCAGGGGTTTTATGTTCTTTCAGGTACCACTTTGTAAAACTTCCAGAAACAAGGGATTCCCCTCCCCAGAAAAATGCACATATATGCATAAACATCGAATTTTTTACGATCTGAAGAGAAACCAGAGTATAACATGGAATTTTTTATGGCATCCCAAGCAGCTTGCAGATTCCCAGCCTAAGATAACCCATGAATTGATCCAAACTCTGGTTTCTATGGGTAGAATTACTAAGGTTTTTAGAAGAGGGTAACTGTGAGGGCTGAATAAACTTGCTGATAAACTATTCCTAAAGAAACTTTTTCTTTATTTCTTTCAGCACTGGCTGGATCATTCCAAACCCATAAAAAAGCAGATGAAAAGTAAGTAAGCAGAACTTAGCCCACACATTTATTTCTTTTTTTTCTGAGAGTAAACTCCTTTGCCAGTGTTTTGAGATGTTATGTTTTCATTAGAACTTGGAAGCATTTTAAAATCAATTCAGTATTAAGTGGAAGATTTTTAATTCTTAAGGCTAGCCAAAGATGAGAGTTTAAAATCTGAATAAAAGTGTTTAGTGGGTATTGAAAAACCAACTGTGCTCTCATTTGAAATCAGACACCTCTACCAATGAGAGCTGATGAATCTGCTATTCAGAAAGTCAACTTTACACCTATTACATCTACTTTCTAATGAGTTACAACATAGACTCAAGATGAGAGAGTGGGAGGGATCTTTGATAGTCTGCTACAGCTTTTTCAGTGTGCAGGTGTGGTGACCACATTTCTTTAATGTTGTTTATGCTTGGGTGATTTTTTAAAATTCATATTCTCTTAAAAGTACTTTAAAGTATTTTTAGATAGCAGAGCACTTTACATCATTTTCCTTTAGGCTTTGTACTTTGTAAAAACCCGCTATCAGTTTGGAGTATTGTGGCATCAGGGGTGAAAGCAAAATGTCAGCTTTTAGTAATCCATCTGGATCACTAGGATTTTCTCCCAGAATGAGGTTACTAGCTAAACTATCTTAAGTCAATACAAAAGTCCATCCGTCTCAGTTTCCCTGATGAGGACTGAAGAGAATTTACTAGCGTCACATGCCCAGTCTGTCCTGATGTCATGCTAAATGTTACAGATTTAACGTGCTTTTCCTTTTGTCCAATCTGTGATCTCCATAACTGGGGGAAAACATCTTCAACCTTCTATCTCCAAATGTTTAGTTGGACCTGCTTATGCTTTGCACTTTCGAGTTAAATACTATTCTTCAGAACCAAACAACCTTCGTGAGGAGTTTACAAGGTAGGCCACGATGTGAAACAAGCTCCCGTCCAGTACCACCTGCCTCACATGTCATTTATGGCTCTTCCCAGTTGTGGGTCTGCCTCCCCTTCTGTCTGCTGTCTTTCTATTTCTGAGTAAGAGTTATTAGTACTTTTCCTTTGCTTCTGTATTCCGTTAAAAATCCACAACTTTGCTTAATTTGACATTTTTCTGAGTGGATAGAAATTAGAAGATACATTTTCTTGTCACACTTCTATTTTCTTGGACCCTGGGTAAATTGATTGGTTGTTCTGTCGTGTTTTATTTTTATCTCAGCTACAAAAAGGAAAGGCAGATACTGGAAAAGCCTTTATCAGTCCTAAATCGCCATCTTATTTTTTAAGGGATTGCAAAATATTCTCTTGATTGTTACAATGTAAGGAACCCTCTTTAAAAAAAAAAAAAAAAACTAAAGTAATTACAGCAAGGTTGTTAAAATCCCTTCATGTTATCTTTTGGCTCCCCTGAATTTCTTTTTCTTTTTCTTTTCTTTGGAGATGAAGTCTCTCTCTGTCGCCCAGGTTGGAATGCAGTGACATGATCTTGGCTCGCTGCAGCCTCCACCTCCTGGATTCAAGCGGTTTTCCTGCCTCGGCCTCCTGACTAGCTGGGATTACAGGCGCACACCATCATGCTCTGCTAATTTTAGTATTTTTGGTTAGAGACAGGGTTTTGCCATGTTAGCCAGGCTGGTCTTGGACTCCTGGCCTCAAGTTATCCGCCTGCCTTGGCCTCCTAAAGTGCTGGGATTACAGGCGTGAGCCACTGCACCTGGCCTGAATTTCTTTTATGTTGTGTTTGCCTATGTCTATGTCTTGGACTTCAGAAAGAGGGAAGAAGAAAAAGAAAATTTGAGTAACCTCTTAAATGTGGAGTTTCTCTCCAGCCTCTCTTCCATCAGTGAAATTCTCTATAAAGCCTTTTCCTGCTTTTGATGTCCTCAGAGCCTCCTTGTCGTTGTTTGTGTGATGGACTGCAGTGGTGACAAGTAGGCTGCTGGGTGGTTCATGGTGGTGGCCACTAGCTTGGAGATGACCCCTAAGTAATGTCTTCAAGACTGACTGGTTATCACCATTCCCCTATAGGAAGGGACTGCTGGGCTTCCGCTGGGCTTTTTTTTTTTTTTGGAGACAAGGTTTCACTCTGTCACCCAGGGCTGGAGTGCAGTGGTGTGATCATGGCTCACTGCAGCCTCAAACTCCCAAGCTCAAGTGATCCTCCCACCTCAGCCTCCCTAGTAGCTGGACCACAGGTGTATGCCACCAGGCCTGGCTAATTTTTGTTTTGTTTTGTTTTGTTTTGGAGACAGACTTGTTACCCAGGCTCCTGCTGGGCTTCTATGGTTAGGTTTTTCTATAGGAATCAAGAGTTCTGGCCATATACTGTGTCTCCCGTGAGATGAGTACACAAGATGGTAGCCTAACGTTCAGAAGTGAAGTTCAGTGGTGGCCAAGCCCTTATCAGAAAGCAGGAACATTCTGGAATATACTAGAACCTTCAACACCTTCGACCTCCTTGATTTCTGGCAAACGATCATTCTAGTGTTGCTCCTCAGAGTCCTCTATGAATGCTGCTTCTAGCTGTCATCAAAGTTGGTGGTTTTTAACCTGGGTTGTGTGAATCAGAAACACCTGGGAAGCTTTTGAACAGCTCAGATTCCTGGGGGCCACTCTTGTGTGTAGGATTCTGTTTCCGTAGGTAGGAAGCTGAGCACAGGCAGTTTTGGTTTTTACAAAGCATTGTGAGTGGTTCTGATGCCTACATCTTCCTGGTAAAAAAAAACAAAACAAAACAAACAAAAAATACCCCTCTTATTTAAGCAAGACATTTGTTTTTTACCTAAGTAAACCCCACGCGTGTTATTTGCTGATTTCTTTCTCATTTTTTGTTTTTTAACCATTTGCAGTCCAGTACTGGGATTTTTGTTGTTGTTGTTTTGTGTTTATGTGTGTATGTGTGTGCCTGTTTTTTTTAAAAGACAGTCTGCACTTACACTGCCTGGGGGGAGCAGAGAAGCCCCAGGCAGTTTTTGACTAGAATCAGCTGCAAACTTTTTGTTACAATCCACTGCAGCATATCTGGAATCTGCTGGTGGAGCTGGCCGAGAGCCAGACCCCGCGGGCCCCACCCTGCCTGGATTAGTGGACATATTGCATGCCTGTGTGCCGGGTTCAGCTCTCCTCTCCAGCACCGAGGGGGTGTGGAGGCTGTCATTGGATCCTCCCCTGTCTCATGCTCCATCCTACAAGTATCTTGCAAATTCCCCACATGCACTCACCTTCCTGGCTAGGTTCTGGGATGCCTTCCTGGAGACCCAAGAGGAGGTGCTTCCATCGAAGTTCTCATTTGATTTGGACTCCTTTTTTACAATGCAAAATCCCATGCTATGTGTGGGGTGGGGTTTGCAATGGGAAGCTGGGGATTGGGAGTGGCTGGGAAAGAGTTATCATCTGTTGACTTTTGTATATGTTTGTCAGGTACCTGTTTGTTTTACAACTCAGGCATGACATTCTTTCTGGAAAGTAAGTATGTTTTTGTTCTAACTCTTAACCCAGGATAGATCATAGTGTATTTCAAAATAATTCACTGTTTTAACTCTTTTACCCTTGTTCCCTTTTCAAAATTCAAAAAAAGTGCACCAGGCATTGTAAAGTGAGTCTAATACTTGTATCACTGTCATTATCATCCTATTTTAAATGATTACTATATGGCTTGAAGCATTTCCAAGACCATTTAATATCTTAAGTGATGTGTATTTGGGAATAACTCTCTCCCTGATCACATCACTGTCCCATTCATAATGGCTTTTGTCGTATTTGCAAGCAAGATACGTTATTAGTATGTATACACTTACAAGTATTTGGACAGTCAAAAAGTGTCATTCATCACCATCTGCATATAAGTAATGGAAAGAGGTTCTGTTCTGATTCCAACAGAAAGTTTCAGACATCTCATCTCACTTCCTTTTCTCCTCTTCAAAATGGTTTTTAAATACTAGGCCTCTGGCTACACACAATGATCCTTGAGCACAAGAAGCATTGGCACTGAAGTGGTTGATTTCACATGCAGTATTAATTTGCCGTAAAGAGATAGGGGGTTTCAACAGTCATAGCTTTTATAACTGTGTCATTTTTCAACATATGTATTGAATATTTTCTATTACATGAAAAACTAAGGCTGTATTGAGTCTAAAAAGTAACCCCTGACATTGACAAGCATACATTCTGATTTTGAATATAATCTGAAGGAAATTTAAAAATGTAATTTCCGACTTTGCAAACGCTCTATAGAATATGTGCTATAAAAACCTCAGTGAAATGTACTCCATAGACCAATAGAACAAGTAGATTGTACAGTGTATACATTTGCCTTATTCAGCCATGCAATACAGACCTTTGGTTGGTGCGTGTATTACGAGTGTGTGTACTTTTTTTTAATCTTTCCTGTCTCTCTCTCTCTCTCTCTGTCTCTTTCTCTCTCTCTCTCCATACCGTGCTCCTCATACTAAAGGCCGTGTAACTCTAGAAATTGTCCTCGGTGTGGAAAAATATTAATGGCAACACCGTGCATTGGTACAGTACTTTGTAGTTTACATGTAGTTTAGCCTGCTTTGTACTTCAAAGCAGAATGGTGCTCTAGTCCCGGCATTGCTCCTTTCCAGCTGGATGACCTTGGACAAGACCCCTTAACACTGAGTTCCTCATCTATAAAATGGGAGATGGGTCTGGGGGGATAGACACCCATCCTAAAGGTTTATGAACTTGATGCATTGACCAAATTGGATAATATAAATGAAAAGGCTTTGAAAACTTTGAAGTGCTATACCAATGTATGTCATTATTATTTTTCTAACCAAATTTGAAATATTACCTATGAATGAGATCACTAAATTTGCAGTAGTACCCTTCTATGGCTATGCCTGAGGTAGACTTAGAATGCTGAGTGTATCCTGCCGTCCTGGCAGTGTTCCATATGGTGTCTGTGTGTTTATCTTTAACACTGTGACCTTGTTTCAAGAAATATTTGATTTGAAGGCAGCTTTAAAAGATGCATGTACTCTATCAAGATAAAATAAATTTAAAATATGTTTAAAAATAGTAAGGCAAAGGGAATACTTTTCCGTTTTCCAAACTTTTCCATTCTTGTCAAATTCAGTAAAATTGTACACGATTGATAGAAACTATACCTAGGGGGTTCTTTTGCCCTATGATGAGAATTGACTTTGGGAAACTTGTAGTGCAAGTCAGCTTGTTGCATTCTTTAATGTAGACAGCAAAAATATGGACTACTAAGAATCCAAGTCATTACCTAAATATTGCTACCTTTTGAAAAGTGATTTTAATGACATTTTGTGTGGTTATGAGTACTTAAGTTCCTACTTAGAATTTATTTCATTTTATTTTTTTCAAGATTGAAATGCCCTTATGAAACAGCTGTGGAGTTAGCTGCTCTCTGTCTACAAGGTACGTTGATCTTTAGTAGTAATTAGCTTTTTAATGTTACTGCTTTTTATTTCAACAAATGAGTGTCCACCATACACCAGGCCCAGTGCTTAGCTCTGGGGATATGAATGAATATGACGTGGTCTCTTTCCCCAAGTAGCTTGCAGTCCAGTGAGGAAGGCAGAAGTAGCAAGAAGTGCAGTGTAGTTCCTTTAGGAAAAGAGACGTAAAGGAGGTTTGGACAAGGAACGCCCATTGTGGGGATGAGGAGAAGACCATAAATCCAGGAACCAAGGCACAAAAGTTTAGAGAGGTTAGCAACAGTTGAGTGGTGCCACAGAGTGAAGTTCAAGAATTTGGACAGGTGGATGATCTCGGGCCTCATGTAAAGAGACAGAATTTCATGCAGTCAACAGTGACGCCTTTGAAAGCTCTTAAAAGGGGGTAAGCCTGGCCAGATGTGCACTTTAGAAAGGCCACATTGGCTGTATGGGAAGAAGGGATCGGAGCAAGACCGAGACTGCGGCTGTGAGTACAGTGAGGAGGTGCTGCTGTAATAGAGGGGAAAGGAAACTGACTAGGGCAGGGGTTTGCATGCACATGCACACACATACACACCCGCACACACACCAAGAAATAGCATTGGCAGTACAAGGAGAAGGACTTGGTGATTAGGCTTAGGTGTTGAGGGAGGAGTTTGAGATGATTCTCAGGCTGTTTCTGGGGATGGGTAGAGATTAGAAGAGGTGGGCTCCGGTGGAGGAAATGGTCTGCATTGGACCCCTTGGCTAAGAGGCTCTAGAAGCTCCAGTGGGTTCTCGAGTACCTGATTGTGACTTGCTCAGAGAGGTCAGGCTAGAAGCATTAATGTCAGGCGTGACAGGGTGGAAAGGGTATTTTTGCATGTGGGTGGGAGCTGGATGGTAAGAGGTGTACCTGCATGATTGCCAGCATTGGCTGTTTATCTGTGATATGCCATGGTGGTTTGTAGTTCAAAACGCATAAGAAGTACTTGCTTAAGTCTCTAGCACTAATTAAGAGAATACTAACGTGTAACTGCACATCCGGGATTTCATTAGTACATCAGATAGACATATGTTGTGCACTCATTTGCCAGCATGTTCATCGGCTTCTGTTGGATTATGGATTATGATATATTCATTCATAATTAGTCATTATTTATGAATACCATAATGAGAATTGATTTCTCACTTTTGTATTTGGCCAGTTTTTAAAAGTGTAACTGAGAGGATTTTTCAAATTATAAATTAGTATACGCTTATTATAGAATACCGAGACAACAACCCAACAGTCAGATAAGTAGAAGGAAGGAAGGAACCCACTGTCCTACCACCCACAGACAATCAGAATTTCTATCTATGAGTTTTGAGAGAACTTTTGAAAGTGTGATTTTGACCAGTCATCTGCACATTGTTGTATGGTTTTTTTACTTTGTATTTTTAGTATATATTTTAGTATTTTGTCATGTTTATACTCATAAAGATGGTTTTTAATGACTGTAGGATGCTCCCATTACCTGAAACTTCTATTCCCCAGTCACCTTTTAATTCCTCTTGTTTTGAACTCCTGGCCTCAAGTGATCCTCCCACCTCAGCCTCCCAAAGCACTGGGATTGCAGGCATGAGCCACCGCACCCAGACTCTTAATTCTTATTATCTAATGGGGACTTGGCATATAATAGATGCTTGGTAAGTGCAGAGTGAATTGAATGAATGAGGTTGGAGAGACCCCCTCATCCCACCCTTGCTAAAAAGGCAGAGCCTTTAAACTGGTGGTAGAGTTGATGGTAATGCCATCTACGGCCATCTGTGCCAAATACAATGCTCAGTGCTTCATATGTATTTTTCTGATATGACAGTCTTTATAGCAAGTGCTGTGATGTGCATGGCTTGGAGAACATGGCAGGGGCCTCTCCACTTTGGCCACTCACCCACTTAGCAAATGGCTTTCCTCTGCGGTAGAGTTCCTGAGCTGCTGGAGGTCATACCATCAGGCTTAACAGCCCAGCACTAGATGTCAGGGTGTCGTTAATGAGACAGAAGCATCTATGTCAGACCCGAGGCCATTAATCCACTAGAAAGGTTTCCTCCTAAAGCCATTGGCACAATATTGCAAGCTTGTACGTTGTCCTGAAAGATCAGAGGTTGAGGTACACGTATTACTGTCCCACCTCATTGTAATGGAGCCCTCACCACACTTAACACAATACTGTAGAAGCAGAACCTTGCCCCAGAGCCAAGCAGACACGAATAAGGTTAGCTGTCTGTGAGCCTTTCTTGGAGAAATTATCCATTCAAGCTGAAATCATAATGTCAGTGTGATTTTTTTTTTTTTTTTTTTTTGAGATGGCGTCTCACTCTGTTGCCCAGGCTGGAATGCAGTGGTGCGATCTCAGCTCACTGCAACCTCTGCCTCCTGGGTTGTTAGAATTCTCTGCCTCGGTCTCCAGAGTAACTGGGACTACAGTCGCATGCCACCACACCGGCTAATTTTTTGTATTTTAGTAGAGATGGGGTTTCACCATGTTGCCCAGGCTGGTCTCGAACTCCTGAGCTCAGGCAATCAGCTTGCCTCGTCCTCCCAAAGTGCTGGGATTACAGGCGTGAGCTACTGCGTCTGGCCACGTCAGTGTGGTTTTAAGATACAGTTGTTGGCCGGGCATGGTGGCTCATGCCTGTAATCCGAGCACTTTGGAAGGCTGAGGTGGGTGGATCGCTTGGGCCCAGGGGTTTCAGACCAGCTTGGAAAACATGACGAAACCCTGTCTCTGCAAAAAATACAAAAATTAGCCAGGTATGGTGGCACATGCCTGTAATCCCAGTTACAGACTGAGCTGGGAGGATCACCTGAGCCAGGGGAGGTTGAGGTTCGAGGTTGCAGCGAGCTGTGATCACACCACTGCACTCCAGCCTAGGCAACTAAGACCCTTTCTCAAAAAAAGAAAAAGACTGAAGACTTAGACACAAGGGGAGGCTCTTGTTACATTGTTCCTCCGTGCCCTGTCTCCCCAACCCCATTCCATGAGTAAATGCTATGGCCTGCTTCCCACTTCAGCCACAGCTGAGCCAGCCCGCCTCGGACTCCAAAGATCACTAGAGCATCTCTGTGGGTTTGAGTGAAATGAAGGGTTATGTTTCCTCCTGTGCTTGAGCCTTGAAGACATGTCTTGCTGTGGTTGTCCTTGGTGCCTCCTGAGTTGTGATACGGTGGTCCTGCAGGGAGGCTCTGCTCTTTTCGGAACTAAATTTGTGGTAGATTTGAAAATTAAACCTGGTAAAAGGAAAAGAAGGGAGAATGAATAGGCCACTCCTCTGTTGCATGCCTGTGCTCTTCTTTCATTCTTGTAACAATTCCCATTTTACAAATCAGGCATCAGAGACCCAGAGATGTTAAGTGACTTGCCTGTGGTCACACAGATCATGATGAGTTGGGATCCAAGCCTTCTTGTGTCTGAGCTGTTTCCACCACCCTCCACAGTCTCCTAGAGCTGGGGCCTGGCTGCAGAGATTGCAAGCTGAGTGAAGTGTCAGGTTTTACCAGCAGATTCTTGGAAGGCAGGCATGGTACCTCAGTCTGGGTATTACAGGCATCATTCGGGCCTGTTTAAGTCCAGCAATGGTGAGGCGGGACACTGGCCCATTACCCAGTGTGAGCACATCAGGGAAACCTTGTCATCGTGTGGCTTCTTTCTTCAGTGCTTGGTCAGTGGGTAGGATTTGCTGTGCTGTGCACAATTGACCCTGTCTTGTCCAGAAACACCGCTAAACACAGAACTCTTGCCTCACTTTTGAACTGTGGGTTCAGGGGAAGAATGATTCAAATCAAGGGAATCTCTTCCCAAACCACATTGTCCCTCTAGCCTTGCCAGGTCCGTAGCTTTAGTATGACCTCCTGGACAGAGGTCAGTGGTGGTCTCTGGTCTTGCGAGCCCAGCCCCACTTTGTCTGGGCAAATACTTCTAGAGCAGAGTCTTCATTTGTGCTGTTGTCCAGGGTGCCAGGCGTCTGCACACCCAGACTACCCTGACCCTTGGTCTTAGGGCCACAGCTCAGTTCAGAGTTGCGAATGTAGGCGAGGGGCTGCCACCAGGTGAGGAGACATTCACCAGGTCCCCTGTACATTGTCTCGTACAGTCCTCCTACCATTCCTCTGAGTTTGGTATTACTGCTTCCTCTGGGAGGACAGGGATTTTTTTTTTTTTTTTTTTTTTTTTTTTTTTTTTTTAGATGAAGTCTAGCTCTGTCGCCCAGGCTGGAGGGCAGTGGAGCGGTCTTAGATCACTGCAAGCTCCACCTCCTGGGTTCAAGCTGTTCTTCTGACTCCTCCTCCTGAGTAATTGGGATTACAGGCCTGCACCACCACACTCGGCTGATTTTTTGTATTTTTAGTACAGTTGGGGTTTCGTCATGTTGGCCAGGTTGGTCTTGAACTCCTGACCTCAAGTGATGTACCTGCCTTGGCCTCGCAAAGTGCTGGGATTACAGGTGTGAGCCACCGCCCCCACCGGGACAGGGATGTTTTCTCCACTTCTGCAAGCCAGCTGCAGTCCCTCTCCTGAAAGATAGGACTGGGAGACTGAGAAGCCCAGGCCTGGCATGGCCTACATGGGGTGATGAACAGGGATGCCGGGTACACAGCGGGTTGCAGTCACTGGGGGTGTTCAGGCATGTACTGCTTGGTTAGCTGGTGGGATCTGATGTGTGGAGCAGAGGTCCTTACAGTGTTTTCCAGGGTAGCCACAGTAGCATCACATGGGGACTTGTTAGAAAAGCCAGTTCTCAGGCCTGGTTCCAGACCGAGGGATTCAGAAACTCAGGGAGGGGGCTAGTGATGTGTATTTTTAACCAGTCCGCCAGGTGATTCTGTGGTACACCCATGTTTGGAAAACCACAGTTAGAGATCAGCGCTTTTTCCAACAAATGTGCAGGCCTGTTACCTGGGCGTCTTGTTAAAAGGCAGGCTTTGCTTGAGTAGGTCTGGGGCGGGGCTTCAGGTTCTTCATTTTGGGCAAGCTCCCAGGGGATGGCAGTGCTGTTGGTGTGTGGCCCACACTGGGTGTAGCCTGGTGTTAGAGGGAACTCCAGAGGATTCCTTTTCATTCTGGGGTCTGTTTCCTGAGCTGCAGGGGTGGGGAGAGTGGATTTCCTCATCATGCCCTGGAGGAGGGGGCCACCTGTATCCTCGGGCCCTCTGTCCTGTTGGGGGACTTGGCAAGGGCAGCACAGATTGCAGCACAATTTGGGCTTCTTGCTGGGATCACTCGTGTGGCTGCTTCTCCCTCCTTTCTGCACAGCTGTCTCCCTCCCAGGTTCTGCCTGACTTTCCGCAGTTGCTCCTGCAGCCCTCGAGCCCCTCCTCCCTGCCTCCCTGCCTCCCTCCCTCTCTCCCGCTCCCTCCCTCCCTCCCTCCCTGCTTCCCCCTGGATGCTGCATGTGCCGAATTCTTGATCCATCCTCTCCAGCACTGCAGACCCTGAAGTGCTGCTCTGACCTCCCCTTAACGAGAGCCTTGTTACATGGATGTTTCTGGGCAGATCCTCATTCCCTGCAATTGCCTTTTATTGCAAATTCAGGGTTCTACCACTTCGTGGGGAAAATGTAATTGGGGCCTCCCTGGGCGGAAGAACAGTGGAGAAAAAGGCAGTAATAACTAAGATGTTGCCGTATCACCCGACAGGGAGGACATTAGCATGCTTCTTGGGGATTTTGAGTGTACGTGTGACTACCCAAGTGAGAGTTAAGAAGGAAAGAGTTATACATGATGGGGGACCTGTGCGTTATCATCATGCAGAATGCCTTTGGACCTGGTTGCAGCAGTAACCGAAAGCATTCAGTGTCTCCTGTTTTCCTCCCTTTTATGAAACTTGCAGCGGAGCTTGGGGAGTGTGAGCTTCCAGAGCACACACCGGAGCTCGTGTCTGAGTTTCGGTTCATTCCAAATCAGACAGAAGCGATGGAATTTGATATCTTCCAGAGATGGAAAGAGTGCAGGTACCTTGATGCAACTATGTAGCATTCTGATAGATCTATTGTGTCATAAATAAGTGTCGGTCACACTCCTTTACCAGTAGAATTGCTTGTTGATGGCTATAAAACTGCAGCTCCAACTCTTCTCTCCCGTGTCAGTCCTGTTTTCCAGAAGACCACATGTTGTCATTTTTGTTTTTGTTTTTGAGAGCCTCGCTCTGTTGCCCAGGCCAGAGTGCAGTGGCACTGTCTTGGCTCACTGCATCCTCAGCCTCCCCATGCTCAAGCAATCCTGCCTCAGCCTCCCGAGCAGCTGGGATTATAGGTGTATGCCTATAATGAGCCATGCGTGGCTCATTTTTCTATTTTTTGTAGACATGAGGTTTCACCATGTTGCCCAGGCTGGTCTCAAACTCCTGAGCTCAAGTGATTCTCCCACCTCAGCCTCCCAAAGTGTTGGGACTACAGGCAGGAGCCACCACACCTGGCTGGCTGTCTTTTAAGAGATGTGCAGCAAGAACCAAACCATACTCCTTTTCTCTCTGCAAACAGAGCCTGCTTTTGATTTGCTTATTGCAGCCAGGGGAGCCACCACTATCCTAGTGACACCCCAGGGCACCCCAGACACTCTGGCATACCTGCGTCTCTGGGACCGCAGGGCCTAAACCTTCCGAAACAAGCATTTTAGAAATACACCCTGTTGAATAGGAACATACGCATTTCAGACCATGTGTTGTACAGCGTTACATTTCAGGAAATGTGATCATCATACCTAAATCCAGCGGTGTCCTCTATCCCTTTCGTTTTTTTCCCTCCATTCCCCCTGCAGGCACCGCTCTCATACCTGGACCATCAATGCCACCTCTCTCTCACGGGTTTCCTAGTTAACCTTTCCCCCCTCCCATCCCGTCTTTCCCAAACACTGTCTCTTCCAGGTCACCTTGGATCGAGCTTAGCGTGGCTTTCTCTTATCCCTCAATCATTCTGAAAAACTCCTGTGACTATTTTAATGGAAGGTGGCATTGGTCCATTCTCATTGTGTAACACTGGAACAACGTAAACGTGAGGGTGTGGCGCACCCCACGCCACCCACACACTTACACACCCACTGTCCTCCCTCCAGGAAGCCATCACTGGCAGTTTGTAGTTTTTTCCTTTTGCATTTACATATATGTATCTACAAAAAACAACATTGTTTTGTTTCCTTAAGTGATCATATTATAAGCACTGTTCTGTGGTCTTTTTTTTCTTTTTTTGAGATGGAATTCCGCTCTTGTTGCCCAGGCTGGAGTGCAATGGTACAATCCCAGCTCACTGCAACCTTTGCCTCCCAGGTTTAAGCAATTCTCCTGCCTCAGCCTCCCAAGTAGCTGGGATTACAGGCATGCACCACCATGCCTGGCTATTTTGTATTTTTAGTAGTGACGGGGTTTCGCCGTGTTGATCGGGCTGGTCTCGAACTCCTGACTTCAGGTGATCCACCCGCCTTGGCCTCCCAAAGTGCTGGGATTACAGGCATGAGCCAATGTGCCTGGCCTGTTCTGTGGTCTTTCTAGTCAATTAACAGTATGTTCTTGGGGATCTTTTTGTATTATTGTAATTTGGTGTCCCTCATTGATTTAATTGCTGCATAACATTCCATAGTAAGGCCATGCCCTTCAGAATCCTGTGGGCATACGAGTCACAGTTTACAAGTATTTCTGTTGGTTTCTCTAAGGGGAAAGAGCCCTGCCCAGGCGGAACTCTCCTATCTGAATAAAGCGAAGTGGCTGGAAATGTATGGGGTAGACATGCACATTGTCAGGGTAAGAACTGTGTGTGTTTAAGTCATTTGGTTTTGCTGTTACTGAAAACTGTATGAACATTATGCAAACAAAATAACTTGTGGTGAGGAAACTGTTTTTGCATTTTGCATTCTGCTGTGTGACGACCTGTTAGAACCCTCTACCGATTGTCACTTCGTTTGTTTGTAGGGAAGAGATGGCTGTGAATATTCTCTTGGACTGACCCCGACAGGCATATTAATCTTTGAAGGAGCTAACAAAATAGGCTTATTCTTTTGGTAATTTAGTTTTGTCTAATATTAAAAATGTCTTTTCCTATTTTGTGGTGGAATTCTATGTGATGGCTGATTATTGAGGGGTATCTGCAACACCCAGATTCATTCTCAGAGCATACAGTGCTGCTGTTGTGGGTCTGTGGCCGTTGCACTGAAACTTCTGGATAATCACACTTGAATGAATGATTTTTTTTGTAGTCAATCTAAGCTTTAAAAGTAGAAAGGAAACTGCTATTTGATGTGTAGATAGTTTTACTGCAGATTGTGCTTTTAAAATGCTCTCTCTCTGACTAGGCCTAAAATTACCAAAATGGATTTTAAAAAGAGCAAATTGACACTTGTGGTTGTCGAGGATGATGATCAGGTAGGCCTGGCTCCCGTTTCTTCCCCCTTGCTGTGAACATCCTGCATCTGTGTTACAAACGCCCACTCGAGGCCCTTGTGCTTCCTCTTTCAGGGACGTGAGCAAGAGCACACATTTGTGTTCCGGTTAGACAGTGCCAGGACCTGCAAACACCTCTGGAAGTGTGCGGTTGAACACCACGCATTCTTCCGACTGCGGACGCCGGGAAACAGCAAATCCAATAGATCCGACTTTATCAGGCTGGGCTCTCGCTTCAGATTCAGGTAGGGAGCCATTTCTGCAACGTGGATGACATCTTTTGACAGAGGGCACCTGCGATTTCTTTTTTGTGTGTGAATGGAGTAATGGATTTGAGTCTAGAAACTTAGTTTGTATGTCCCGTCCCTACTTTTCTTAAGGTGAGTCACTGAAGCTCTTTTGACCCCCATATCCTCATTAATAAAATGGAAGTAATAACAAAATTGTTAGTAGCTGACATTTAGCCAGAGCTGTGCTGTCCAATACAGTAGCCAGTAGCCACATGTGGCAATCTAAGTTAATGAATGTAATTTTACAATGTAATTCTTCAGTCTCGCTGGTCATATTTCAAGTGGTCAACAAGCCACATGTGGCTAGTGGCTGCCGTATTAGACAGTATAGACACAGGATCATTGTGGAAAGTTCTGTTGGCCAGCACTGTGCCAGAACTCTTCATGTACCCTTAATAAGGTAGATTGATTATCCCCATTTTACAGAGAAGGAAACCAGGGCCAGAAGCATTACGCTTAAAGTCACACACAGCTGGTAAGTGGTAGAGCTGAGATTCAACCCTGTGCACTCTGGCTGTTAAATGCCTAACTGCTACTGTATTGCCTTTCTTATGCCCATGTCCAGAAATTTGGGATGATAAGAATGAGTGCAGATATCAATGTGTGTGCATGTAACCCAGGGTAGGAAGAGTAGATATTTGAACCTGAAAACATTGATAGCTTATTCTGATATATTTTTGCTTATCCTAGGACCATTTTTCTCAAAGCGTATGAAAAGTTCCTTGGTGTTTGTTAAAAATGAGGAAAGCAACCTCATCTGAGACCTCTGCAATCAGAATCTATGAGAGAGAGAGAGAAAGAGAGAGAGAGAAAGAGAGAGAGAGAGAGAGAGAGAGAGAGAGTGTGTGTGTGTGTGTGTGTGTGTGTGTGTGTGTGTGTGTGTGTGTGTATAAGTTGTAAGGCCTGGGAGTATGCATTGAAAATGCACTCCCAGGGTTCTTTGAGGCCCATTTATATTTGGGAATCGCAGTTACGAGATCTAAAACTTCACATGATTTCATAACCTCTGCCCACACATGGCACATCCCTGAACTCTATTTAAATGCCAAAAGATTTGCTCATTTCAAATTTATCTACTGTGCAAGGAAATGGCTATGAACTTCTGTTTAAAGAATTATTTTGTTTTAAATGCTCCAAGGTGTCGGGGGCAGGGAAGAAGACCAAGCTCTTTTTGAGAAAATCTGATCCCAAGGTCCTGTGGAGGATGCAGGGGTTAGCGGAGACACTCCACGGGGTGCTGGAGTCTCCTCGGGGTGGAGCGAGGCAGGAAGGACAGGGCAGCTGCCAAGGCAGGCTTTTCTCTCCTGGGAGGAAACTGCCCAGGCTTAGCCCCCGACCACGTTCCTTTCTGTTCATCCAGAAGTGTAAGAAGGAAGGAAGTTTAGAGAAGAGGTTGCCCCTTAGAGGCATGCAGAGCAGGTGACAAATGGCTCCCTCCGTCTGATAAATAAGACTAAGAGCACTGGAATGAAGCAGCTGAGGGGTAGATCAGATGAAACCAGCAACCTCCTGGAATCTGCAGCCGGGCGTCACATTGGTTGAAACCCAAAAAGCCTTAGTGAAATAAGAAATGAGTTAAATGTCCATGCAGTGTGTTCCATGAAAGGTTATTTTATGTGAAAATCAGCGTTCTCTTAATGAGATGTTTCAAACCTGCTTGGTTTGTGCGCCAAGTGGCTGGTACCCAAACTGCAGGTTTTGTCCTTGGGTGGAAATATCTGCCCCTGTACTATAACCTGTACTTAGCAAAGGAGATTTTATTTCCAAATGGAAAGCTAAACCTTGTGTGTCTTTACCCAAGTGAGTTCAAGCTAAGTTGAAATGTACATTGGACCTCTTGGAAATAAAAGTGCACTTTCAAATACATGTAATGTACTGAGATTCTGATATTGATAACACACAAGAAAATATTTACTTCCCAGTGGGCGGACAGAATATCAGGCGACACATGGCTCCAGGTTACGAAGAACCAGCACGTTTGAGAGGAAGCCTAGTAAACGTTATCCATCCCGGAGGCATTCAACGTTCAAAGGTTGTGTGTTTTTCATTCTGTCTTGCAATTTTACGTTATGCATTAGTCATTTAAGCCCTCAAGGAGCTTGGTCAAGCAGCTTATGAAGAAAGTTCCTACAGTTCTCCATTCTGGAGCTTTTGGAAAAAAATCCCAGTGGTGTTCTTTTAGTGGGACCTGGCCACTTCCGCCATCCTGCTATCATTTATGTTTCCCCTGGATGTGCTCATTTGTTTCGCCACTTTCTCCATATTTCTTTCCATGTGCCTCTTTGCTTCTTTTAGACCTGGGCTCAAGCCCTGGGACCTCAGGAATATCATAGGGAAACACCTTTCCAGCCCATAGGAGGTACTGTATCCCCAGCATCTTGCAATTTTAAGTGCAGACTTCAGCCCCATGCTAACTGGAGTTCTGATCAGGTACAAGTGGAGGAAGAACTTTTAGATGCCTGGCTCAGGTCCCACAACCAGTCCACAGTTTCCTCACCCTTTAATTTAGCCAGGCCTTAGAATGCCTGCCCCCTTCCCCTTTCCAAACTCCCTGAACCTTGTCTGTCAGTTACAGCTGGGGCCTCACATCTGTCTGAGGCCTGGAACACACACAGTACAACTCAGTCAGCGAATGACCACACCGGGCGCACTGCTGTTGGGTCCCTGCCTCCAGATCCCATCTTGGAGCTCTTCTTTCTCTGCACTAGACCGCTCCCCCACTCAGGGCGCCCAGTTAGCCCTCAGCGTCTGCTCTTTTATGGCAGAGGCTCTGCGCTCCCAGCCTCCTGCCCCTTCTGTATCTATTTCCTTGTGGCCACTCCATGTGTTTTTCTTGGCTCAGGACTTAGTGAGCCTCCATGGGACCAGCTCCCTTTACTTGTTCCCTTCTAGAATCTGTATCTTTGTGTTCTCCACCGTTCTTTCCTTTATGAACCAACAGCGCAATAGCATGACTACCTGAAATTCTTAATCACTCCCAGCTGCTTTTGTGGAGGAAAATGCCCACAGCACAGGAAATAGTCCTGCCCTTCCAGAGAGGCTGGGGGACAGGAGCGTGTCCAGAGAAGGGTGATGGGTTGATGAAGGGTGGCCACAGTGCACAGGAGAAAGGGCCAGAATGCTCTCTGTTCCGTGAGGAGGATTATGCTGGTGTGTGTAGTCCCCTGGGTCAGAGTTGTCCAGAAATAGCCCAGACTAAGGAAGAATTCCAAAGATCAAAAGAGCCGTCTCAAGATAGCAGTACGCTGGGCCCTGCAGGTGTGTGCAGCACAAAGGGAAGGACCCCTGGGGTGGCCGTGACAGAGGGGAGTGGATGTCCTGCGGCCTGACCCCACCAGATGGCTTTGGAGATCTGGACTCCAGGGTCTGTGATTCTCTTCCCGGTCCCTGCTTTCTTTTCTCTCCTTTATTTCACTGACTTTTTTCCAGCCACGGTTCTAGCATCTTCTTTGTGAAGCTTTTAATGATTTTCCTTGCCATATATATCCTTTTAAAAATAAAACGGAGTGTAGACAGATGAGCTCTGCCTCATCCCCGGGGCTCCGTCCACACAGACCCTCCTGGCCGCCCCGAGGTCCCTTAGTCCAGACCCATGCTTATAGTTCACCCCTTATTGCTATGTGCTGTTTTTCCTTTCACTCGCTTCTCTCTATCTGCCTTTCTCTGTCCCTAGACTGGGAACTCCTTGAGAGCAGAGACTGTGTCTCTTTGTCCCTGCCTCCCGGAGCACCCAGCCCTGGGAACCTGCTCGGTGGATGGTTGCTGAGTGAATCAGAGGGAGGGATAGTTTACTCTCCCTTGGGAAAGGAGAAGTAGCCACCGTGCAGTTCTGCCTGGGTTGGGGTTGGAACAGCTCTGTGATAGTAGAAGTCTCTGATGGTTATCATCTGTCACTGCATGGTGAAAGCTCTAAAGTTCTCTAAGATGTCATAACTTTCTTGTTTTTCCTTTACAGCAAGCAACCCGGTGATAGCAGCCCAACTCTGGTGAGTGTCCCTGAGCTCTACAGCACAGCTCTCCTCTCTCAGGATCGTATTTACTTGCAGTGTTAACATTTTCCTTACTACAATCAGATCGGAAAGTGTGTCACCTGGTATTTTTTTTTTCCACCTTTTTCTGCTGCCTGGCTATTCCACGCTCATGGCTTTCGATAAGTACACAGTATAATGTTCCAGGACGGTTTGTTTTTTTCGGAAGACATTGCTGCTTTGTTTGAGTAGCTGTGTGCTTTGTTTACAGTAACGGGGTGAGGAAGGTAGAGGCATGTGCACAGCACACTGTGTCGACAGCGGCAGGCAGTGCTGGGAGAGCAAGGCGGCGCTCGGGAGCAAAAGCTGGACGAGAGCAGATGCTAGATTTGCTCAGTGATGTGCAGGTTTTACATCGTAGAAGAGGTTAAACACCTTTACTGAAATCCCTGCAGGAAAAGGAACTTATCACAAGAGTGAAAATCAGCTGCACGGGATTCAGCAGACATTTTCTGTAAAGGGCCAGCTAGTCCATATTTGAGACTTTGCAGGCTATGCTGTCTCTTTCACAGCTACTCAGCTCTGCTGCTGTAGCTAGAGAGTCGCTGTGGATGATATGTAAATGCGCGAATATGGCTGCATTCCAGTAAAACTTTACTCATAAATATCAGCAGGCCAAATTTGGCCCAAAGGGTGTAATTTCTACAGGCCTCTTCCCTGGCACAGGAGGCCAGGGTCTTGCCTGTACAGTAGAATAATCTGGTGAGCTGTAATCATCTGAAACATCCACCCCAACCACGCCCCAGGTTCATTGAATCAGTCTCTCGGGGTGGGACCCAGATAGCTTGTTTTTAAAGCTGCTCTGGTGAATCTGCCTGGCATATACCTCTCTTGCTCCCTCTGAAGCAACTGCCTGTCTTATGTGAGTTTTGGCTTGTTAAGTAGACAAGCTGTCGTGTGAAGGAACCACAGACTTGTGTTGTTTGGACCTTTGTTCGGAACTCCAGACGCTGGTAGGTAGCCCAGGCTCGTTAGCCTCTCAGTCATCCCAGGCGCAGGTCTCAAGGCAGCTGAGAGGGTGGTCTTTGAGGTGGGCACAGCTTGACTGTGCCATGCACTGTTAGGACAGCTGGCAGAACATGGCACAAGGTGGAATGGGTTTCAGATACCCTGGTTAGTGAGGAGAGCCCTGGCTGAGGCATCGGGAGCCCTCCCTCCAGGAACCAGCTGTGTTCTAACCCAGCTCTGGAGACTTAGGCCTTCTTATCTCTGAGCCTCCGTTTTCTTTTTTTTTTTTTAACAAATGAGGGGGTTGGGCTAGATCAGTTTTTTGCCAAACTGTCTTACTCTCTCATCTTCACCCTCTAGAAGAAACCTGATGTCAAAGCGCAGCATACAGAACAGACAAATGTGGAGGTCCTCTGGATGAAGCCGAGGGAGGGGGGACCAGTTCCTGCCTGCTCACCTGCCTTGCCTGCCACTCCCCCACCCCATAGCTCCAGGGCACCTACGAAGAACCCAGGGCTCTAGAGAATGCAGCCGATCCCTCATATCACACGGCTGGAAACTCAACCTCGAAGCTCTGATTCTAAACCCGACTTTCAGTGTCGTTCTTCCTTTTGTCTCTGGGTTTTGTTCTCAGCATCTGATGAAGGGGCTAGGGGGGTCCTACTGAACCCCGCCCCGGAGCGGGGGAGGAGGTTGCAGTATTCTCAATGGGTTAGTTGTAGGTTGCTAGATTTACCCCATTTCCGGGATCCCTCTGGAAGATGGTATGCCAGATGGCACCTGTACCTTTCTTAGCCTGTTGGGGTGTCTTGCTTTTAATTCTCTGAGGCTTGTAAGTTCCAGCCCCAATTTCTTTCCTTTGCTCTCTCAGGTGGTGATTGTTTGGTTTGTCTATTTCTCCCTAATAAAATTACATTTTCCTCTTAGCATCTAGTGGAGATTATATATTAGGAACCAAAACAAACCAAAAAAAAAAAATTCTGCCAAAAAAAAAAAAGCCCTGGTAAATACACCCTTTGGGAACAAATGAGCTAATAACTGCTGTTCACAGCTGTTCGATTGCTCTTCACAGCCTGTGGGATCCCAGGGTGAGTAGGATTGCGATGGGAGCCATGGATGAAACTGCTCTGGGCTCCAGAGGTACTACTAGAAAAATAGTACCTTGCAGAAAACTTACCTGATGAAATCCAGCCGGAGGTGATCTGGTCCAGAGCCTAGCTCTGTGTGCTGGTCCTCCCTGGAAACTGGAACACAGAGCCATTTAGACCCCAAGCAAGTCTCGTAACAGTGATCTGTTTGCCTCTCAGTGTTGGAGAAGCCAGCAATAACACTTGATTTCAAGCACACCCCCGACAATAATGATTGCCTGCTCTGTCCATGTATATATATATATTTTTTAACATTTAAGATCCCATCAGCCAAGCACAGTAGCTCATGCCTATAATCCCAACACTTTGGGAGACTGAGGCTGGAGGATTGCTTGAGCCCAGGAGTTCAGGACCAGCCTGAGCAACATAGCGAGACCCCCATCTCTTAAAATAAAGATTCCATCGAAATAGGATCATGTCGCTGGGTGCAGTGGCTCATGCCTATAATCCCAGCACTTTGGGAGGCCAAGATGGGTGGATCACGAGATCAGGGGTTCAAGACCAGCCTGGCCAACGTGGTGAAACCCTGTCTCTACTAAAAATACAAAAAATTAGCCAGGCATGGTGGCGCACATCTGTAATCCCAGCTACTCTGGAGGCTGAGGCAGGAGAATGGCTTGAACCCAGGAGGCAGAAGTTGTGGTGAGCAGAGATCATGCCATTGCACTCCAGCCTGGGCAACAGAGTAAGACTCCATCTCAAAAAAGTTAAAAAATAGAAGAAATAGGATCATGCCTGAGGAATCCTGAGTCTTTTCTCAGTCCCTCCAAGAGCCAAGCTGGTTTAGCAGAAAGAAGACAGGCTTCAGGATTCCGCAGATGTCACTTCTAGCCCTGGCTCCCACTGACCAGCCAGGTGACCCTGAGCAGGTTTCCCAACTCTCTGTTAGGCAACTGTTCCTTTATCTGTAAAACGAGGTGGTCACTTTTGTTGACCTCATAGCCTTGTCGTGTGGATTAAGTAATAACAGATGTAAAGTTCCCAGTACAAAGTCTTGTCTGGAGAGAACATTTCAAAGTGGTGGCCAGATGATTGGCGGTGTTTTTCATAGCGGGGAGCCCACGTGTGGCTCCCACCACAGTCTCCAGTGGGAGCTGCTCAGGAGGGACTGGTGCCTCCCGCTGTGGTGGGAAGAAGCTTGCCCATCACTGGAGGAGCTTCTGGTGCAGGTGCCGTGGGGTCTCCCAACAATGCCAGGGCAGGCCTGAAATGGGAGTAAAATTATTGGTTTGCCCAATAGAGATAGGATCTCCTTTTTGCCACCAAAATATGACATCGAGGCTGCATTCTGGAATATTTCCTACTGTTTCTGTTTGTGAGCGCTAAAGCAATGAGTGAAAGTTGCTGTCTGTGGTTTTCCTTGTTATATGTTCATTTAAACAACCAATAACCAAAGAGAAGTAGTTATGTGGGAGCTCCTAGTAAGGTATGTAGCACATGGGAATGGTTCATGATCGTTAAATAAATCAGTAATAATGCCACTTTGTAACCTATTTTTCTTTTTTTAGCTCTAAAACAAATCCAGAAGTCCATAATTACCAGGTAAGACACTGCTTTTAAAGGTTTTCTTTAAAGAAAGAAAATTTTTAAAGTAAAATAAAAACAAAAACAGGTTTTCTGAAAGTTTCTAAATTTTCCACAATGAGTGGTCATCATATTTATAATCAGATTTTGAGGAAGTAATAACAATATTTGTGTTTTGAGAAAATGGTAAGAGGAGAGCCCTTTCCTTCTGACCGTTGCCACTTCTTGGCCATCTGAACTGCCAGTTTTTCTTAACCTTGTCAACTGGCAAGCGTCAGGGACATACGTTTAGGTTTCTGGGTGGTCACACACAGCCCCTTATCGGCATTCAAGTGAGGCAGCTTTTTGTCAAAGTGTATTCTAAGCCTAGGGAACATGAATCCCTTGAGATGGGCTCCCAGGAAAGGATGTTTTGGTCGAGGATAGCTGGGAAATGTCACATCTTTCATTCGCCTTCTTGGATTTTCCAGTGTCCATTGAGGTGTGAAAGTACTGAGAAGTCCTGCAAGAAAGACACGTTTTATTTTTTTTTAATCCATTGTTTCCTCAAATTATTTGTGTATTGGTCCCCTCTCACACCCCTGATTTAAAAAACTAGCCTTGAGCTGGCACAGTGGTATACATCTGTAGTGCCAGGTATTTGGGGAGGCCAAGGTGGGAGGATCACTTGAGCCCAGGAATTCAAGACTGCAGTGAGCTATGATCCTAGACCATTGCACTTCAGCCCAGACGACACAGTGAGAACTCATCTCTTAAAAAAAAACACACACTAGCCTCACCCTCTACATCTCTTTTTAAAAGAACACTAGCCTCAGCCTCTCCCATTTTTTGGTGGTGGTGAACTCGAACACGAACAGATCAGTGGTTTCTAGAACCTGCTGGTGAAGCCCTGTGCCAGGCCCATCCCTGCAGAAGGAGCACCATACATTTCCATGGCTGGCATCTTGCTCTTTCTCAGGACAGCCAGCCAGGGCCCGTGCCACCTGCCAGCCCACCCATGCCTGGTAGCATGAAAGGTGTGGTTTACAGCTCAGCCTGGAGCAAGTCCATTCTTCCTAAGCCACCGTGGGTGACTCTCTCTGGTCATTCACAGCCTTGTGCCACCTGGTTCCAACTTCTCTGTTTATTTCTCACCACTCCCATCATACTCCATATGTTCAGCTCACAGGGAGTTGCATAATTGTTGCCCCATAATTTCTTCCCACTGTTCTTTGCCCATGTTCGTCTGCCTAGAATTTCTTTGCTTCCTGTCAGTATATTAAAGTATCTCTCAAAGACCAAATCAGGGTTGGGCGCAGTGGCTCATTCCTGTAATCTCAGCACTATGGGATCACAGCCAAGGCAAGAGGATCACTTGAGCCCAGGAATTTAAGACTAGCCTGGACAACATAGTGAGATCCCATCTCTACGTTTTTAAATTTTGTTTTATTAAAAAAAAATTTTTGTTGTTGTTTAAAGACCAACTCAGAAGTCACCTCCTCTACGGTGCTTTCTCTGATCTTTTTGGTTGGAAGCCCCCAGCACCTGGTGGCTCTCTATCCTGCTGCATATTAAAGCTATCTGGCCAGCTTTAAAAAAATAACTAGTACTTGGTCCATATCCATGAGAGATTGATTGATTGATTGAGACAGAGTCTTGCTCTGCTGCCCAGGCTGGAGTGCAGTGTCACAGTCTCAGCTCACTGCAGCCTCCGCCTTTCAGGTTCAAGCAATTCTCTTGCCTCAGCCTCTCAAGTAGCTGAGATTACAGGTGCCCACCACCACACCTGGCTAATTTTTTGTAGAGACAGGGTTTCACCATGTTGGCCAGGCTGGTCCCGAACTCCTGACCTCAAATGATCCACCCACCTCATCCCTGCAACCCTGAGAGGTTGAGTCAGAAACTCCAGGGGTAGGATCTGGGCACCTGTAGTCTACAGATTTCTAGGTGAAGATCTCCAGCTTCAGATCTCCTAAGGTGGTTCTGATGAGCAGCTGGGCAGGGATTCTGCTTCCTAGGTGGTCATTTGTTTGTGTTTAGAGGCAGCATCTTTGTCTGCTGACTTGTAACTTGGGGCCAACTCTCTTGGCCTGGACTGGTGTGGGTATCCAAGGGACACTGCCCTCCCAGGTTTCTCTGCTCCATCCCCAGTCTGAAGTAATGAAGCTATTCCATAAACAGGTTCACTTGAGAGCCTTATTCTCACCATCCCCTTTCTTGGTCTTTCATTACTATAAATATTAATTCCTTACATGAGGGTGAGATCTGAAATCCCAAGGTATATTACCTTTACAAGGTTTCCGAGTTACATCACAGAAGAACTTTGTGATAATTAACTTTCATGCATGAAATCATATTCCCAGTGTGCAGAACCTGGAAATGACGTCCCCATTTTAGGAAATGACAAGTCAAAAGTGTTGGAACTTGGTTGGGGAAAAGTCTGGTTTCCCCCTCTCCTTGCCTTCATTGGGTTCTTGAATCTTCTTTTTTGTTTGGTTATTTTTTTGTTTTTGAGACAAGAGACTGTCTCTGTCACCCAGGATGGAGTGCAGTGGTGTGATCTCGGCTCACTGCAACCTCCGCCTCCCGGGTTCAAGTGATTCTCCTGCCTCAGCTTCCTAAGTAGCTGGGCTTACAGGTGTGTGTGTGTGCCATTACGCCCAGCTAATTTTTGCACTTTTAGTAGAGATGGAGTTCACCATGTTGGCCAGGCTGGTGTCGAACTCCCAACCTCAAGTGATCCACCCGCCTCGGCCTCCCAAAGTGCTAGGTTTACAGGCATGAACCACTGTGCCCAGCCCAGGGTTCTTGAATCTTCTTCTTCACTGTTTTTTGTAAAGGGGTTTTCAGGTGTGAGTAACTGAAGTTGTAGGGGACAAGTAGTTGATAGGTGATCAGTGCTTGAAGGAGAGACAAAAACGTTAGAAAAGCAAAGCAGCTCAGCGCTGCCGTGCCCTCTCCCCAAAGCCCTGGGGTGTGTTCTCACTGTGCATTTTCTGCTTAGAGTGAACATCGAAGTGATTGTTTGTTGAAATCAGATCTACTGAAACTCATCTAGGCATTGTTATCGCAACATCACTGGCAACCCCGGGTCCTTTGGACCTTGCCAGTCTTAGAGGTCTCATGTTGTTCTGTCAAGGGTTGGGAGTAAATTGACCGGGAAGAGAACATCCTGAGAAGTGGCCTGATTGGCATTTGAATACCGTGAAGGGTATTCAGGAGGATAGTGTTCCAGCATTTATCTTATTTCAAGTACCGCAAGGTCAGCCAACTGCAAAGGATGGATCACTGTGTTCTCAACAAGGACTCTGTTGGCATCTGGGGAGGGAGAGTTCTTCATTGTTTGGGACCGTCCCTGGAATTGCAGGATGATTAGCTTCCCTTTTCTCTGTCCCTGTGACAAGCAGACATGCACACATTCATTTCCTGTTGTCCTCCAAGGGACATGAGTGTACCAGTTGAGAACCAGCTGGGTTAACACTAAAATACCCCTTGACAGTTGAGAATGTGAGTGATTGCCAGAGGAGGTCAAGGAAATTTCCAGAATCTTTTTCCAGATCTGTGGATCAGGTTCCCACCTCTCTCTGATGAATCTGATTTGGTTGTGTTTAAAGCCAGAGAAAAGCATAGAGGGTCCAGTTCTAGGTCAGCCTTTCTCTATTGTTGAGCAGCCAGTGAATGGGACCTCATTCTGGGCCTATGTGATCAAAACACCTGGAACAGTCCAGCTCTGGGCAAATCATCTAAACTCTGTGGGTTTCTGTATCCCCCTAAAGGAGAACTTTGCAAAGATTACATCAGGGAGGTGCTAAAGCCCTGGTCAGCTCCCAGATCCTGCTATTGAGATATTTTCTCCAGATTCCTTTTCTTGCGGCATGTCTTTCCGGGGGCTGCAGAGTCTGCTTGGTGACAGGCATCTTTGAAGGAGAAAGGAAAGGCTGCTGGAATATAGAACAGGCAGGGAGGGCATCTCAGGTCCATGAAAATGGAATGAACAGAACTGCTGAGAATTCTCTGTGCCAGAGAGCAGGCCACTGCTTATTAACCAAAGTAGCCCGAGAAGGAGGAGAAGAAATAATTAAAAGAGTAATGGTAGCATGATTGTAGTGACTTACATGTCAAGAGGGCCTTAATTTGCCCATTAGGAAGTTGAGCCTTGAGAGCCCCTGAGTTCTGCTGATGTCTAGGACCACTGCCCTCTACAGGCCAGAAGTGGAAAGGCAGCCTGCTACCCAGCCCGCTAGGGCTTCACCTGGGTTCGTTTGTGAGTATAGTCAGGGTCTGTGTTCTCTTTTTAAAATGGCCAACTTCCTTCAAAATTAGCGGGGGCATGGTGACACATGCCTGTAATCGCAGCTACCCGGGAGGCTGAGGCAAGAGAATCACTTGAACCCGGGAGATAGAGGTTGCCAAGGTCCTGCATTGCACTCCAGCCTGGGCGACAGAACGAGACTCTGTCAAAAAAAAAAAAAAAAAAGAAAAAAGAAGAAAAGGCAACTTTCAACCTCCTTCCTTCCTTTCTTTCTCTTTTTTCCCTTCCCGTCTTTTTCTTTCTTCTCTCCCTCCCTACCTGCCTGCCTTCCCTCCCTCCCCCATCCCATCTCCTCTCCCTTTCTCCCCCCTGCATCAGGAATATAAGCACTCTGGATGGTTTTGTTTGTTTGGGTATTTTGTTTTGGATTGCATTTTAGAAGATTATTTTTATTGCTTAAACCAGGGAGGAAGAAAAAAACTTCACCCACGGCCCTGCTGCTTCACTTCACATCCCTGTCCAGCCCTTGTCTGTGTGCAGATGTAACTGTTCCACATGGTCATTGTCATTTTCGGCAATGACAAAAATTGTTTCTGAAGAGAGAAATTGCCTCCCACTCTCCCCATCTCTCTGACACCTTCCGCCTCTTCCCCTGGGGAGATGAATTCAGCCTGTCACTGGTACTCTGGACGACCCCCTTCAAGGCAGGTGCTGTCACCTTCCTTCTAAGGGTGGCTTCCCAGCCCCTTCATGGGGAGCTGCTCCTGGAGAGGGCTAGAACCAGGGCTGGGCTTCAGCCCCCAGCCTTTGTCAGAGGGGGAAACGTGATCATCCTGGGAAACATCCGCTCACCCCACCCCGCAGCCAGAGTCTATGGCCTTTCCATTCATAGTCCCCCAGCCCCTCGGGTGGATGCCAGTAACAGAGAAAGTGAATGAGGACCATTGAAATTAAAAGGTCATCAAATAATCAAGTTTGGTGTTTTATTTCTAGCCTCAGTATCATCCTAATATCCACCCCAGCCAGCCCCGGTGGCATCCTCACTCTCCAAATGTCAGGTAAGTGCGGGTGCTTCCAGAGCTGCACCTTTGAAAGTTCTCCTTTCTCTAGAAAAGTTCAGATTCTGCTTAGTTAGGAGTAGGAAGTCTGCATCAGAAACAACCCTTAAGGGGGGCATTGTCATGGCTGAGATGAATAAATTTTCAAAGCAAAGGTAGCCAGCCAGTCATGAGTGTGGATGCATCAAAGGTCTGCTTTGTGAAATAAAAAATGAATTGATTTTTAAAAATCATTCTGACCTCAGATATTCTTGGTTTAGTTTTGTATTCAAGATGTTACTTAAAATTTCTAAGTAATATTTTTCTGTCCTGAGAATCCATTTACTTCAAATGCGATGAAAGCTTAGGGATTTTTGTTACTGTGGGTTTTTTTTGTTTTTTTTTTTTTAAGAATTTTTTTGGGGGGTGGGGGGAATGAGTTTGCTTTTTGTGGCAATAGATGTTTTTTCCCTAAACCGAGGGATCAATAAACTTTTTCTGTAAAGGATCAGCCAGTATTTTCTGCTTTGTGGTTGCTGTCACAACTCCTTAACTCTGCCATTGTACTTTGAAAACAGCCCTGGACAATCCATAAATGAGAAGCTATGGCTATGCTTCAATGAAACTGATTAACAAGATCAGCGGGATTGGGCCGAGAGCTGTCATTTACCAACCTTGGCCCTGACCTACCATAGTCCTTTCTAAGCCAACTGGCATCTGCTGGACCGTGTTTATAGTTAGGCTTGAGAGGTTTTTTTTTTTTTTTAGGCTAGCTTTGTGACAGCAAATGTTCCTTTTAAGATTTGAATTTTAGATCAGTCTTAATTGGTGTTTATTTGTGAAGCTATTTCAGAAACACGATTGGCAAGTTCAGTTTGCATAAAGGTGAGGTTGCTAGCCTTTCTCTGAGAAAGTATGGAGAACAAATGATGGAAATAAACCCACTTAGAGCAAGGCAAAAAAAAAAAAAAAGTTTACTGGGGAATTTTGTAACCCAAGAGTGTGATTGTTTGTAAATACTTGGTAGCCATATGACTTTTAAAAGCAAGGTAGGTTCATGGAGTAATAATTCTAAATCTTGCTGTGTTTCAAAGGTACTTTATTCTTCCAACATAAAAAAACAGAAGAGAGTTATAGAAATGCGATTTTAATTAACATTGTTTTTACAAAAGTGTATGCTTATCATTAACTGTTTTATCATGTTAGTTTCCTTCTGAGGTGCGGTTTAGCAGCAGGCCTTCTGAGGAAAGCTGTAAACAGTGCCTCTCTGGGGTGTGTCTGCTGTTGGCACTTGAGTGTCATCTGCAAGTTTGTTAATGCAAATGCTCAGCACCCCCCCAGATCTACTGGATCAGAATCTGTGGGGTGGGGCCAGCATGTTGTGTATTTTCAAGCTCTGCAAAGATACCCCATGAAAACAGAGTTTGTTAGTCCAACACTTTTGGCAAGTGCTGCCTGAGGCATTCATGGTGCACACTGGCGTGATAAAACCTCCAAGTGGTCCTGTAGTAAAGGAACATTTTCCACCTTCACTTAACTTTCTCCAGACGGACTTGACCATGAGACACCCTTTGAGAAATGATGACTTGACCCTAGACAGAGCCTTGCTCTGCTGGGAAGTTCATAGATGAGCTGCATCTGAACTTTTATAATACTCACATAGGAAATCCATTCATTTCCATTCATAGCCATCCCCGTTCACGTGGCTCACGGTTCCCCCTGCCCCATTTCCTTTGTGCTTGTGTTGTTTCACTTACATTTCTGCATTTTCTTCCATTCTCCCACTAACCGTTCGCTCTGCAAACGAAACAGGCCATCCTTTCAGGATGACAGGTCGCATTGGAAAGCGTCGGCCAGTGGAGATGACAGCCATTTTGATTATGTCCACGACCAGAACCAGAAGAACTTAGGAGGGATGCAGAGTGTGATGTATCGAGATAAACTCATGACTGCACTTTGAGAGGCTGAAGCATCTCTCTTCCATTCACCTTCATAGTTTCACTGCATTCCATGAAACATGTCTTGGCCTCACACGGATGAATGTGTTTTTATGAGGGTCTTTAAGGAGTAGTCCTGAAAGGTGTTTTCAGTGTCCGTGTAAACATTTGAAGATAAAACCACGGTAGCTTGTCATAATTTACTGTTGACTGCATTCTCATTAAAATGAAGGTAGTTAAATTCTCAGGAATCATTTTGATGTTCTGATTTTAAAATTGGAGTCAAAGTCTATGTTTATCATATTACTGTGTGCCTCATATTCTTTGTTATTTAATTAATGGGACCAAATAAAACCAGAAGAGCTTGGGAAGATAGCTCAGCATACATTGCTGTGTTAAGAGATTGCTAGGGTCCAGCTTCTGCCATAATGTGGCCTGGATGAGTTATTGCCTCTTCACTGACCTCATTCTCCCCATCTGAAAAGAGAGGGTTGGACTAAGTGATCTCAAGGTCCTCTCCGACTCTACAATTCTGCAATTTGTTAACATTTAAAATTTTTTTTTAGGTGAGGACATACATTCCAACTAATTTTATCACAAGGAAAACTGCAATACCCACTTCCTTGACAGAGAGTTACTCCTTTCAGAAGCTAAATAAAGTATATAACTTATTAGATGTTATATAAATACAGGGAGACTTTGAATTTTATATCTTAAAGCAGTTGAGCTACTTTGAATTTAAGCAATTGTACTAATCTTAAATTGCATAGCATTTGTTTTGATAGAATTTGCTGCTCAAGTATGAGAATAATTTTTAATGTCTTAATGATTGGTGCTGCTAACTTGCATGATTTCAGAAGACATAATTGTGAATACACGCTGTCAGAATTGGGGGATTGATTTTTACCCTAGACTTCACTCTTAAAAAGCAATGTGCAATCGAGATCATTTATGGCTCAAATGGAAGCACATAAGGTTTTCTTGAAGTTGTGCCAAAGCATTCTGTAGAGTAGGATGCGATGGGTGTTGCCCCAGTCTGTTTGTAGAACCAGAAATCAATATGTTGTCTTTTAGGTTAAATCTTGTACCAAAATATTTATTTCCCCCATTTCAAGCCCTGAGTCAAACATTTTTTTTCTCTTAATAAATAGACCTGAAATATTTTATTAGTATTTCTGTGAAATGAATTGATTCTTGTGCCATTTTTATACATGTAATTTTACCCATTTTAAGACCTTTTAAAAATGTTTGACACCCTTTGAGATATTTTATTACTAAAATCTGATCTTTTTGGCTACCGCAAAAATCTATTCAGAAAGAAGGTATCAGCTGCCTACCTTGCACAGCGGAGTTGACCACTTATAAGCTTTCCTTCCCTAAGGCATTTGTTTACAGGTGTATTCCACTTTAGCAGATGTTCTGATTCTCAGTGTGTGTGCTGCATACAAATAAATGTGTTCTGAATCTTTTTCATCTTATTGGTAGCATTTTTACAAATGTGTTTCCAAGGAATAAAGATTATTCTTGCTTTTTTTTTGACTCCATCTTTATTTTTTTTTTATTGATTCTTGTTGCTGTGCAGAAGGCTCCTTTGTGAATGACCGCAGTAACAGAGCAGCTGGCTTTTGTAAGTCTGAGGGTGAGCATTCAGTTTGGGGGGTGGAGCAAGATCATCCTAGAATGAGGCTGCTCTTGGTGGCTCTTGTAGGCACAACAGCTGATGCCTTTCTTCTTCTTGGGCTACTCTGGTGAAGGTTGTCCTATCTGTCACAGGTGCTGAGCAGAGAGAAGTGGTGGCAGTGGGATTTTCCCAATAATAGTCCTGCAAAAGTGGGTGTTTGTCCTGTCTGGCAGGAAGACATCCAAACCCTTATCTGTGGGCTCCTGGAAATTGTGTATGCCGTCTAATGCCCTCTAATAAATACCTCTCTGCTTAAGGTAACTTGAGTGGTTTCAGTTGTCTGCAACCAAGAAGCCTAACCAGTTTGCATACTTAGGACATCCTGATTATTAAAGGAAGTATACACTTTCATTCCTTAACTTAGTGGATCTTTCTCTACTGCAGTTGATCAGTTCAGTCCTCACAGCCTCCTTTTCTGTCATTGTTACATGTTGGTGTTTTCTAAAGGTCTTTCATCTGCTCACTGCTCTTTTCACCAGTCTACCCAAATCTTCTCATTCTGTCATAATTGCTAGTGCTGTTGACTCTGAAACCATTCTCTCTAACCTAGACAGTCCTGTGAGCTTTTGGACTGACATTTCAACTTGGGTATTCTGTATACACCTCAAACTCTACCTATCAAAAATCAAATCGATCATCTTTTATCCTCGACAAAACTTTTCTTCTGCCTGAATTCTCTTCTTTACCCTCAGTAAGAATATATACAGCATCTGCAACTCTTCTGCCTATTGCCACCCATATCAAAACAGTGCCTAGGTCTGTTCAGCTCTGTCTTGGTATTCATACTTAGGCCTTCCTGTCTCTTACTGACATGAATCCCATAGGAGCATCTTTTCTCTGGCTCAGAGGTGCCCTTTCCGCTGTCCCTGACTCCAGTTGCTCTTGACAAGCTCACACTCCTCCCAGTCGCTACAGTGATCTTTCTAAAACACCTTCATGGGCCTGTGCCATTGCAGTGCTTGCCATCACCCTGAGGATGAAGTCCAAGGGCCTCTCTATGGAATTCCCACTCCGTGTCTCCATCATCTTGCTCTACCATATTCCCCCCACTTCTCACCCTACTGTTGAAAATCCTTCAATGCCAAATTGCTTGTGGTTCCTGGCATGCACCACACCCTGCTGTTACTCACATCTGTGCCTTTGCAAATACTGTTCCTTCTGCCTAGAATTCTGTCACTCCCATCCCTTCCCCTAACTCCTGCTCAATGTCTGCCTCTGCCCAGACATCTACTCCCAGGGACTCTCCGATGGCCCCACCTCTGCAATTCGGGTTAATTTCTGTGTTCCAGTAATAACTTCCTCCCTTTCTACACCCATCTATAGCAACATTGTGCTTACAGCTTTGTATTAAAATGAGATCTTTCATTTATCTCATCCTGGAGCCTGTACACTGCATAAATCTGAGCTTGTGTCTTACTTGCCTTTGTTCCCCAGCACCTGACAGATAGCAGATGCTCAATGAATGTCTGCTCAGCAAGTGGATTATTCCACATTCATCTGAAAGGAGATGTCTAGCCAGGTAACAGGCAATAATACATCATATCTGGGCTGGTGTGAAGATACCTGAACAACCTTATCCAGTATGGGGGCATCATACTTTGAGTAGGACATTGACCACCACGTTACTTCTAGATTCAGTTTCATCATCTGAATATTACTCAGTGTGTCAACTGTGTTCTCATTTGAGGCACTGGTATCATGTTGTACAGGGCAGAAGAAAGTCCAACCACATGACATGGGAAACCCCGGGAGGTTGACACCGATCTGCGCTAATGTATAGAGGCTAGTCTTCTAATGCTGTGCTTTGCAGTCCACATGTGTCACTTCACTTCCTGACTGCCCTGTGAGATGCGTAATATCCTCTTTTTCATAGACAGGGAAGCTCAGGCTTAGAGTTTAGCCAAGCAGCCTGTATTCCAGAGCCTGTGTTCTCAACCGCAGTGCTCTCTTGCCTCTCACCCATCATCCCAGCATTTGCGACTCTGGGGATCCACATTTCCATGAGACTGTTAGATGATGTTGAGCAGTTCATGCCACTGAAATCTAGTTGCTAACCAGAGAGCTGTCCACTCCCTCCAGCCATCTAGTAACCCCTGTCCATCTGCATGACCACCACCACTGGTAGGCAGCTCACTATCCATACAGCCCCCACCACTGTGGCCTAGTAACCATGTTCTCTCCACCATCACCACCACCAGTGAGCGCATAACTGTCCATACCCACCCCCGACGTACCAGGGATGGTAACCTTGTTCATCTCCATAACCTGTGATCTAATAATGCCATTTACTGCCTTCTCCCCAAACACACCCCTCCAGTGGTCTAGTAACCCTCTCCACACCTTACCACCCCTCCCCCAGTCTAGAATTCCTGTCCACACAGGCATCCTTCAGCAGTGGTCCTATTTTCAAAGAAGCAGAGGTTGGGCATTCTTAGTGAACCACTGCTTATTTGAGACAATCCACTCTATTGCTTCCTTCCAAAGAGCTCACAAATGAACAATTTCTTCTGGAATATTACTTGGCAGTAAAACCACACTCACTATTCCATAACTAATAGAATTAACTTTTTACATTTTGAGACTCGGGTATTTATTAGTTTATCATCTATTCATGCTTCTGTGGTCCCCCAAAACATCCAACAGTGTGTTGACAGTTGTCATTGGATTTATGTAATTGATGCCCTAAGTCTTTATGCCAAGTAATTAATTACCTTTAAAACCCTCTTGCCATGGCCGGGTGCTGTGGCTCACCCCTGTAATCCCAGCACTTTGGGAGGCCGAGGCAGGCAGATCACAAGATCAAGAGATCAAGACCATGCTGGAGATCTAACCAACATGGAGAAACCCCGTTGCTACTAAAAATATAAAAATTAGATGGGCTTGGTGGTGCACACCTGTAGTCCCAGCTACTTGGTAGGCTGAGGCAGGAGAATCACTTGAACCCAGGAGGCAGAGGTTTCAGTGAGCCAAGGTTGCGCCACTGCACTCCAGCCTGGTGACAGCGAAACTCATCTCAGAAAACAAACCCTCTTTCCTACTTCATTTATTGATCTAGCATTTCTGCTGAAGTTGCTTCTTAACCACAAAGAAAGAGGAATAAGGACAGTGTGGGGATTCCTCAGTCCTTCTTGCCTGTTAATAGTGGGCCATCCTTCCAGGTCAGTGATTCCAGCCTCCTGGGTCCCACTCTGAACATAAATAATGACAGAGCCTTTTTGTTGCTCTTGACTTTACAACTTTTAACTAGTCCTTTAAAATCTGAGCTCATCAAATAACTCCCTGAACAGCCATATTGATCCCTTTGGATCAATATTTCTCAAACTTAGAGTTCTAAGTCAATTCCCTGGCAGACCAAGTCTTCCAGACGTACCAGGTAAATACTCTATGTTGGTCTAGGATGATTTGCTTCCACTGTCTCACTACAGAAGGCAGTGGACAGATGCAGAGGCGAAGCATAAGTGGGCAGAGAGAAAAAGCAAGTTAGTTAATGGTCCCTTGCACATGAGAAATGGTACATTTTAAGAAACCCTGGGGGTATCAAAAAGACAAAACATGTAACATGAACATTCATCTAAGCCTTAGCAAAAAGAAATCCTCAATAGTTCTGCAAATAGGCCCACTTCTCTCAAAATTAGGGAGCCAAAGCATGGCTTGTACAACTTAACTAAAAATGTGGATTACTGCATTCTAAATGGTCAGTGATAAGACCCAAGATCCTGCATTTTAACAGCCCAGGAGAGGCTCAGGTGGGCAACCTAGGTTTGCGTTTCACTTTGGGAAAGCAAAGCTGCTTATTTACTTGCGTTCATCCTGATTTTAATGCCTCAATTTTAACCAATTTTTTTTAACATGCATGTTAAGTCAATGAATGCATGCATCATAATAAGTAACTAGATCTGTCTGCTCAGCAAAGTTTTGCACTTCCTTAGGCCCAAGGTGAAGCAGAAGAATGTAAGCATTCTAGTGGTTCTTTTTTTTTCGAAATGGAGTCTCGCACTGTCTTCCAGACTGGAGTGTAGTGGTGCAATCTCAGCTTACTGCAACACCCCCCTCCCAGGTTCAAGAGATTTTCCTTGCCTCAGCCTCCCAAGTAGCTGGGATTATAGGAGCCTGCCACCACACCCAGGTTTTTTTTTTTTTTTTTTTTTTTTGAGATGGAGTCTTGCTCTGTTGCCAGGCAGGAGTGCAATGCTGTGATCTTGGCTCACTGCAACCTCCACCTCCCTGGTTCAAGCTATTTTTCCACCTTAGCCTCTCAAGTAGCTAGGATTACAGGCGTGCGCCACCATACCGGGCTAATTTGCATTTTTAGTAGAGATGGGGTTTCACCATGTTGTCCAGGATGGTCCCGATATTGTGACCTCATGATCTGCCCACCTCGGCCTCCCAAAGTGCTGGGATTACAGGTGCAAGCCACCGTGCCCAGCCTCTGGTGGTTCTTTATATGGCTTTAATTTCATCATTAACCAGCCCCCTGGAATCTATCAAACCAAGTCTGTGTTCTGCCTTCGCTCCCCACTTCGGAAGCAAGGGACTAGTGAATTCCAGCCATTGGAGAAGGACAGGGCGTGTGTATACACCAGTCTAAGCACCTGGGCTAGGATTGGAGCCCATGATTGGGAAACAGAAGTTCGCAGAAGTAAAATGGTAAGACATTGCCAGCCAGGCGAGAAAAGGATTAAAGACAGGTCCGCGATGGTGGGGCCTGGTTTGTTAAGTTGTCCCTTGCTTTTGTTGTCAAGTTGAGCCCCGCAGTTCTCTAATTAGGTGAAGTGTGGAAGCTTTGGAATCTTGCAGTTTGAATCCCAGCTTTGTCGCTTACTAGCTGTGGCACCTTTGGCCATTTTCTTCTGGACACCTCATTTTCCTCATCCCCGAATGGAATTTACCAATATCTCACTGATAGAATTATTAATAAATGACAATATATACAGAAGATGTTTTGCACAGTGATGCTAGCTGGCAAGAATTTTTAGTGTTTTTGTTTTTGTTTTGTTTTGTTTTTTTTGAGATGTAAGGTCTTAGCTGTCCATGTGGACAGAAACAGGCCAAGGAGATTCAAAATCTTGCTCAAGGCTCATGCCTGTAATCCCAGCACTTTGGGAGGCCAGAGGCGGGGGGGTGGATCATTCAAGGTCAGGAGTTTGTGACCAGCCTGGCCAACATGGTGAAATGCTGTCTCCACTAAAAATACAAAAATTAGCCAAGTGTGGTGGCATGTGCCTGTAGACCCAACTACTCAGGAGGCTGAGGCAGAACAATCGCATGAACCCAGGAGGCAGAGGTTGCAGTAAGCTAAGATCAAGCCATTGCCTCCAGTCTGGGTAACAATGTGAGACTCCATCACAAAAAAAAAATAAAAAATAAAAAATAAAAATAAAAAATCTAGCTCAAGAAATGGAATATCTAATAGATTGATGGCTTGAGATGTATGTTCTAAGTTTAGCAAGGGAAATGAGTGTTTGGTTCCAAAGGAAAGATCAGATGGAAGAGCATTAACATATATATATAAATCACGTCTTTTTGAAACTAACAAACTCAGAGTAGAAACACCATGGAGATCTTTTCAGGAAATAAAAAAGAAATAGAAATGATATTTCTGAGAATACTAGGAAGTAACTGGCCAGGCAGAATGTGGACAATGCTTTCCCATCTGCACGTGGCAGAATTGGCATAGAGTAAGGAATTAGTGAGACGGCTGAAAGTCCATTCTCCTGGTACGATTGGGACTCAGAGGCTTGGAGAACTGAAACAGAGCGTCTGATTTCATCTTAGAGAAAGTGGAGGAAGACTTTAACTATTAGGAGACTATGTGGAAAGTTAGTAATAAAAGGGGACCACTGTGCTTTGTTGCCATTTTTTTGTTGTTTTTCTTTTTCTTTTTTTTTTTTTTGAAACGAGGTCACTCTGTCACCCAGGCTGGAGTGCAGTAGTACGATCATGGCTTACTGCAGCCTTGACTTCTGGGGCTCAAACAATCCTCCCACCTCAGCCTCCTGAGTAGCTGGGACTACAGGCACGCACTACCATGCTTGTCCAAACTTTTTAAAATTTTGTGTAGAGCTGGGGTCTTGCCATGTTGCCCAGGCTGGTCTCAACTCCTGGGCTCAAGTGATCCTCCTGCCTTGGCCTCTTACAGTATTGGGATTACGGGTGAAAGCCACTGCACCCGGCCTGTTGCCTTTTTCAAGATAGGTAATACAAACAGTAGTAAAAATTCAAGCACAGGTAGCTGAAAGTTACTTTTCCTTGTCACCTTCTTATTCCACAGTTTTCCTTGGAAGGAAACGTTGTTAGCATTTCTCCTTGTCAATCTAGAGCTACTCCATGTATAAACGAGCATATATTTATTTAACCAATCAATATTGATGGACACTTAAGCTGCACCAACTCCCTCAAGTTACAGTGGTGCTGCCATTCTTCTACCTTCTGTTTGTGCACTTGAGCAAATCTATCTGTAGCATGAATTCCCTAGAAGCAGCATCCAGGTCTAAAGGTTTATGCATATTTAAGTTAGATATTGCCTAATATTTTCTCTCCAAATATATTCCACCTGTTTATACTCCCCCCAGCCCACAGACACCCCCCAGCAATTAGGGCAATGCCTCTGTGACCTCACAGGAAGTAAATCACAGCCTTTGCTAGCTTTTTTTTAAAACTTAGTCTGTTGAGTAAAATGCAAAATTTCTGTTTTAATTGCATTTCTCTATGAGCAAGGCTGTGCACCTTTTCAACCTTCTAAATGCAGTTTTTTATTTTCTGTGAACCGTCTGATACCCCATTCTTTTTGTTTGTTTTTTGTTTTGTTTTGTTTTGTGATGGAGTTTCACTCTTTGTTGCCCAGGCTGGAGTGCAGTGGTGCAATCTCGGCTCACTGCAGCCTCCGCTTCCCAGGTTCAAGTAATTCTCCTGTCTCAGCCTCCCAAGTAGCTAGGATACAGGTGTCTGCCACCATGCCGGCTAACTTTTGTATTTTTAGTAGAGTCTGGGTTTCACCATGTAGGCCACGCTGATCTCAAACCGACCTCAGGTGATACACCCGCCTCGGCCTCCCAAAGTGCTGGGATTACAGGTGTGAGCCACCACATCTGGCTGAAACCCCTATTCTTGAGTCATGCTCTTTAATAAAGATCAGGCTAATGAAGTACAATTAACCATGTCATCTTAGCATTTATAATAGTGAAGAAAGGGAAGGCAGGGAAGAGTTGATGTTTACCAGACATTTTTTTGAAAGTAGGTTTCCAGGCCAAGCATGGTGACTCACGCCTGTAATCTCAGCATTTTGGGAGGCCGAGGTGGGTAAATCACCTGAGGTCAGGAATTCAAGACCAGCCTGGCTAACATGGCAAAACCCCGTCTCTGCTAAAAATACAAAAAATTAGCTGGACGTGATGGCACATGCTTGGAATCCCAGCTACTCAGGAGGCTGAGACAGGAGAATGACTTGAACCTGGGAGGCAGAGGCTATGGTGAGCTGAGATTGTGCCAGTGCCCTCCAGCCTGGGTGACAGAGCGAGACTCCATCTCAAAAAAAATAAATAAAGTAGGTTTCCAGTAGTTCAGATAACAGTCACCATGATACTGCCCTGCAGAGCTGAAAAAGGAAATGTAGGCAACATAAAGATAGCCAAGATAAAGGAATTGATTTCTAATATCTGTGTTTCCTTTCCTGTTTGGGAGGGTATTGAGAAATTTCCACTCAGCCTTCTTAGATGTCCACCCAGACATGGTGAATTTCCCTCGTGCATTTGACCAAGGAAGGATAGATGTACTTCTTGTTACAATTAAAGTTCCAATATATTGGATCTAAAATTACAGCCACATCCCAAGAGTCACCTGTAGTTTTATTGGAGGAAAGGCTGCAGAATTTAAAATATTAAAACTGCTATAGTCTAAGCCATCCACTATAAAAGGTGAGAATAATTAGAGGAACATCCCTGCAGGCTCATGCTATAAGAAACCCGCAGAAACCGACCTAATCATCACCTACTGAATGGTGAATGGTTTAAACATCCACGTTCTACACTGAGACTTCAAAGGCAAGAGGTGTTGCCGTGCTAATGCTCAACCAGCTTGATTCCCTGGCTGAATAATGGACACTGTCTGTATTAAAAGCAATTAAACCATCAAGCCCTTAAAATTCATCCTAATGTTACGGTGTCAGAGGCTAACTAAGGATGTTCATAATAGAAGCTTCTGAAAATCCTGCAAGAATTGGGGAACAGAGAGGATCACTTGAGGAGATTTTTAAGCGCTAATGAATACCAAAATAAATTAATCCTCATCTCTGTCACCCTAGAAACACGTACCCAGTGTTCAGCTCCAACTCTGGCTCACACTGGTGTCTTATGCAATTAGAATGTCTAAAACCTACTCTTAACAGATTATGCATCTTATTCATCTAACCTGAACTACATTCCAGGATGAATAATGTTTTAATTTCATTCATTCAGTGAGTCGGATGGTGTCTGGGGAGTGGAAAAATAACACTCCCAGCTCATGCCTGAGTCTACGTAGCTCTGTCAGAGTGCACGGATAACAAAGAATCTGCTATGTGGACATTATTTTAAACTCACAGCTGAGCTCTCATGCTAATGATGTTTTTGTCTTACTGTCCCTTCAGGAGTTCTTGTATAGTTCCGTTCGAGAATGCGTTTAAAGATGTGGTTAGGGGCAAGTCTGTTAATGCTGTTTCCCACCTAAAAAAAAAAAAAAATGTAAAGGCACAGAAACACAGAAATGAGAGGCAAAAAAAAAAAAAAATCTTTAAGAAACCCAGAAGTGACTGGGCACAGTGACTCATGCCTGTAATCCCAGCACGTTGGGAGGCCGAGCTGGGCGGATCATTTGAGACCAGGAGTTCAAGACCAGTCTGGCCAGCATAGTAAAACTCCGTCTCTACTAAAAATACAAAAATTAACCAGGCATGGTGGCATGCACCTGTAATCCTAGCTACTCAGAAGTCTGAGGCAGGAGAATCGCTTGAACTTGGGAGGCAGAGGTTGCAGTGAGCCCAGATGGCACCACTGTACTCCAGCCTGGGTGACAGAATAATACTTCATCTCAAAAAAAAAAAAAAAAAAAAAAACCAAACCAGAAGGGAAACTTTGGCTTATTAGAAGTGACTCACAACAGTAATAAGTGACTTCAAATATAGTTTTAAAAAACAACTATATTTGAAAGTTCGGATTATTAGAAGTGACTTACAACTTCTAATAAGTCACTTCAAATATAGTAAAAAAAATAACTATATTTGTATTTTTTTTCTTAAGACAGGAAAAATATTGAATAAACTTAATCATGAGCCTCTGCGCAAAAACCAATTCATGAAATAGTAATTCTCTGGACACAGATTCTGAAATTTATCTGAAATTGGTAACATCATAAGTCTCACCACAAAATCATAGAGCCCCTTCCCCACAGCTTCTTGGCACCTGAGTGGCATGTGTGCCTGTGTAAAACCTAGCAAGAATAGCATCACGACAAAACAGCCTTTCTGGCAGAAAAATGCCAGGACCTGCTTACCGCTATTTATTGAAATCATTTGATAGTGGTTTGCCAAAGAAAATTCCGTACTCAAAGATGGAAGCACATATCCTGTCCTACCTCACATAAGACTGAGACCCACGAACTACTGAACCCCAAAGGTTCTTGTCATTCCTTAGGATATAGAGTATGTTACTCTACAGTTTTGCAGAGACTACATGATGTAGTTAGAAATAAGTAGGGAATTGATGACCAAAGTAAAACTTTCATGAATAGATATTTGATAAATTACTCAAGGAGAATTAAAATTTAATGCACTAAAACTAGTTAATTGAATAAAGATCTGCTATGCTTCTACACTGTGCTGGTATGTCGAAGAAGATGCCACCTTTGGCTCCAGGTGGCTAATCATCATCAGAGTGAGAGCTCCCCATCTAGAATGGATTCATACATCAACTGTGCTAAAACCAGAATTACTTTGAAAGTTGATTGTCTGGAACATTTCTTGAAAGAAATACAAATTGGAAAAGTTTTGTGCCAGTTAGTCTATATAAAAGAATCTAAGCCACACCCAAAAATAAAAATGTAATTTTGACCTTTTGAACTCCTGACCTTTTTTTTTTTTCTTTCTGAAATAAGAGTTTTGTTCTTGTTGCCCAGGCTGGAGTGCAATGGCACAGTCTCAGCTCACTGCAACCTTAGCCTCCCAGGTTCAAGCAGTTCTCCTGCCTCATCCTCCCAGGTAGCTGGGACTACAGGCATGCAGCACTATTCTCAGCTAATTTTGTATTTTTAGTAGAGATGGGGTTTTACCCTGTTGGTCAGGAACTCGAACTCCTGACCTCAGGTGATCCCTCTGCCTTCACCTCCTTTAAAAGTGTTGGGATTACAGGCATGAGCCAGTGCGCACAGCCAATTTGGACCTTTTCTGAAGAGAAAGATGAAGTAGAGTCAACCTTCTCACTAGTCTTTTTTTAGAAATAAGACCACTAAGTTACTATAAGAAATCATCCCTAATTAATAGATGCAATGTAATGTATCACATTTCTACTAAGATGTCAATACAGTTTTCTTGACAAATCCATTATGAAAAAGTACAATTTTTCAAATATATACTCTACTTGCTGCCAAATAGTATGCTTTCCCAGAATTCAGTAAGAACTTGTAACAATACATCAGTCTGTTTAGTCTCTACCAAATTAAAATTGAAATAAGCGACAGCTATCTGGGAAACCAGAATGAGTAAATTGCACTTTCTCTCATCTCTCAGTCGGACATGGCACAAATCAAATTATATCATTGAGCAGTAGCTCCTGGCATATGAATGCTTAATGTCCAAAAATGCAGTGTCTGCCACCTAGACAAGTGAAATGAGTTACCTGAGGTCACATAGCCAAACAGCAGCAAAGCCAAAGCTGAGCGCCAACTCCTGTTCCTTTTTTGTCATTAGAGTGCTCCTTTCAAACACATGGCAAAGCAGTGTTGCTTAGCAATTCAGAGAGCGGAGGTTACCTGGGTTCAAATCCCAGCTCTGCCATTTACTAGCTTTGTGACTTGATGAAAGTTCCTTTGTCTTTCCTTTGTCCTTCCTCTTTCCTTATGTAGAAAACAAGGATAATAATAATTTTCCTTTCTTCAAAGGGCTGTTGGAAGAGTAAATAAGTTATCTGATGGTAAAATTCTGGGCACTCAAAAATGTTAGTTTTTGTTTGTTTGTTTGTTTTCCTCTTTGAATATTTAAAGAGCATGATTAATGCACTGGTGTTCAGTCAGGAGGTAGGATTCTGGCTGACACCATCTGCTGTAAAAACATACTACTTAAGTGAATTCTGCTAAGAGAGTCCCAATTGGAGAGCCACAGTTCTGGGGGAATGGACTGGGGATGGACTAATGGCAGGGCTTCCTGACCTTTTCTTGTCCTTGGCATACATAGAAAGTGATGTATTTGAATAGCATGTAGGGCAAACAGACAAGGTTGCTTGAGGCTCCAGGCTCCCCAGGTCCTGCCCACTTACTCTAAGGACTGGGAGAATAAATAGTTCAGCCCACTTGCAACCATTCTTAGGCTTAGGCTGAGAAGCTCTCTTACCAGTTGAGAAGCTCTCTGAGATCTTTGTCACCTTATTCCCGATGTGTTCTGATTATAAAACTGTCCCCATTAGGAGTATGGAATTGTCCCCACTGAGGCTAAAAGTAAAAGAGGAACCAGTTTGTCCCAACCAGCTCCCCCAGAAGGTGTGTGGAGAACTTGTGTGTCACCTGCAAGTCTACCGTGTGGGCTACATATACACTGATTCCACCTCCAGGAATCCCAACTTGGAGTTAGGACACGTGACATAAATAGGTGATCAGTAAGTCTGAGTTCGAGCAGCACTTGATACGTGTGCACTGAGCAATCTAGACAAGACACAGGGGACTCTGGATAGGGGATGTTTATTGTGTTTCCCACTGCATCAGCTGGCACAGCACCTACGGGGGACTTCTTGACCATCCAGACGTGGACATTCTGTTAAAGGCGAGGAGTCTGTTGATTTCTTGGCCGCCTGGCTAATGATTTGGTTACTTAGAAGGTAGAAGAAACACTGCAGCCCTTATTACTGTTGTAAGTTGTGGTCGGCAAGGAAGACTACATTGGAAACATGTAAGTAACAAGATCCATGGAAGAAAAAACCCTGACATCCCGGAATCATTCATATGAAATGAGTGAAATCCAGTGCTTAATTCTCCATATATATATATATATATATTTTTTTTTTTTTTTTTTTTTTTGAGACGAAGTTTTGCTCTTGTTGCCCAGGCTGGAGTACAATGGTACGATCCCGGCTCACCACAACCTCCACCACCCAGCTTCAAGCGATTCTTCTGCCTCAGCCTCCCCAGTAGCTGGGATTACCAGAATGCACCACCAAACCTGGCTAATTTTGTATTTTTAGTAGATACGGGGTTTCTCCATGTTGGTCAGGCTGGTCTCGAACTCCCAATCTCATGTGATCCACCCACCTTGGCCTCCCAAAGTGCTGGGATTACAGGTGTGAGCCACCACGCCCAGCCAGTTCTCCATATATTCTTTATCTTGTTTTTGGTATTCTTTTTTTAAATGAGTTTTTGTGGGTACATAGTAGGTATATATATTTATCGGGTATATGAAGTGTTTTAAAACAGGCATGCAATGGGAAATAATCACATCATATATATTTTACTCTTCAGAAAAACGAATTTCAAAATGTCAAAGAAAATAGACTTAAAAAGGAATATTTTTTACGTGGGCTGTGAATTTAGAAAGCACAGATAATCCAAAAGAGAAAGGCTTTATGAGCCTCTCAGATTAACCCACAATTTGTAATAGTATTTTAAAGAGTAAGAAGATGGAATATATGATCCAAAACAAAGGGACACAGAACTCTTTTTAAGGACTCCAAAGCTTTGTAGATGCTCACTTCGGTTGGAGCAAAAAGATGAGCAATTTATAACAGCCATTTTTGAGGATAGTATGTGAGACTAACCAGCAGAATCAGAGCTACTCAACTTTCATTTTGCTTTTTTTCTTTTTCAACGAGGAAGCTAGTCACTATACTAACTGCAGAGAGTAAAGAGAACAAACAGAAGAAAACTGAAGTCGAAGAGAAGAGAAAGAGTAGTCAGAAAATATTTTACTGCTTTTTGATTAGCTCAAGTCTCTAGGCTCAGGAAAATGGTCTCCCAAAACAGAGAAAATCTGCACTTGTCATTGCTGAATCAGCATCAGCACCCTTTGAACAGGTATGGAGTCTTGGGAAAATGCCAGACAAGTAGATGGACAGTTTCTTGGAAAATGAATTCTAAAAACTAGACTGATAAGCTGCATTGCAATACTGAGGAAAATTTGAGAACAGAGTCTTTTGTAAGCACTTCGTAAAGGAAGCAGTGTTCACTTAGGAACAGCGCAGATTTGCTGAGAGTAAGTCATGCTAATCTTTCCAGATTCTTAGTAAGCTAAGAGTAGGACTGTCTAACCTGATAAGTAGAATTTATCAGAAACTGACATTTAATGGTGAAACACTAGAAATATATAAACTTCAGAAATAAGATAAGGATAACTGCTAATATTTAATATCATTCTGGAGACCTTATCAATGCAGTAAGCCAAGAAAACAAGATTAGGAATAACTATTGAAAAGGAAGAAACAAAATTCATGTGATTCTCTTCCTAAAATCCAAGTGAATTCCAACTGGTAAGAGAGCTGTACAAAGTGGTCAGAGGCAGAAATATCCTCAAGTCAGCAGCTTTGTATATCTAGTCATTAAAAAATTAGGAGAGATGTAATAATTAATAAGAACTCATTTTCAATTGTGGCAAAACTGAAAAATACCTAGGAATAAAGGTATGTTCTAAACCTTAATGAAAAAGTTTAAAAATTCTAACTGAAGGACATTTTAAAAGACCTGAGTAAGTGGAGAGAAATATGTTCCTTATGAATATATTCTTTCAAATTAATCCATAATATTTAATGCTTTAAATCAGAATTCCAGTGGAATTGTTTGGAAGTATCTTGAATTCTGGAATTCAAGAGTTCAAGTTACTATCACAAAAGGAACCCAGAAGACTAGGCACATGATAATAGCTAAGAAAAAAAAAAAAAAAAAAACAGAAGAAAAATAATGATGTGAAAAAGGGAATAAGATTCATAATGTCACATATACAAGTATATATTAAAACAAAAGTCGTTAAGACAGTCTGATACACAGTTAGATAAGTAGATCAATAAACATATGGAAAGGCCAGGCACAGAGGCTGATGCCTGCAATACCAGTGCTTTAGGGTGAGAAGTGGAAGGATTGCTTAAGGCCGGGATCTGAGACCAGCCTGGGCAACATGATGAGACCCTGTCTCTACAAAAAAATGAAAAATTAGCCAGGTGTGGTAGTGCACACCTGTAGTTGTACATTTCTACATTTCTAGGCATTTCTTACAGAGGGAATTTAATTCAGGGAATTGGTTATACGGGGGCTGAAAAAAAGCTAAGAAACGTAATTGGACAGTGAGGCAACCCAGCAATTAGCAACACCAGAACCTGCTTATCACTCCTAGAGCTGGAGAGACGAAGGGAAGTGGCAGTGTTCTAGCACTCAGGAGCTAAGGCAGCAGGAAGCCAGGCTAGTGGGAGATGGAGCCACAGAGAACTCGCGTGGCTGCTTCTGGAAACATCACCAGAGGCATGAAGAATTGAGGGAGAAATACCCTGACTTGTCTACTGTTTTCACCTTCCAGTCCATGTCAATGCTGCCCATTGGCCAACTCTATGTAGAAGCCAGAGGACAGGGAGCGTGAGCAGTCAGTTTTCTGTAAACAGAGTAAGTCTCAGGGGAGCAGAGAAAGGGTCTGAGAGCACTCAGGAAAGTGGCGGACACATATGAAGAGAGCATCGCAAGTTCACAGGGCAAGGTTGAATGATTCTTTGGTTGATCTTGGAACAGTCGGCTCTCCATTTCAGAAAAAGTTAGGACTTTACTTCACAACATACGCGTAAATTCCTGATAAGTTCATAATCCAAATGTGAAAAATAAAAGCTGGAAGTTCACTCTCATGCCAACATGGAGTTCAGGCAAGTCCCCTCAGCAGTTAGCATGCCTTGCCAGCTCCAGGCCCTTAGCAGGCAGTGTCCTCTGCCCAGACTGCCCGATGCAGTCCCTCCCCCAGCCACTGTCATCATCCTCAGTAGCTAGGACCTTCTTCAAGCATCACTACCTCAGGAAGTCTTCCTTGTTGGTTCCAGCTGGGTTGGCACCCCAACCCATGTATCAAGGCAGCAGTGAGCTCCTAGAAGGCTCAGATGGTTTGGCGTGTCCCCACCCAAATCTTATCTCGAATTGTAGCTCCCACAATTCCCAAGTGTTGTGGGAGGAACCTGGTGGAAGACAATTGAATTATGGGGGCAGTTCCCCCCATACTGTTCTTGTGGTAGTGAATAAGTCTCATGAGATCTGATGGTTTTTAAGGGTTTCCCCTTTCCCTTGGGTCTCATTCTCTGTTGTCCACCGCCGTGTTAGACGTATCTTTCACCTCCTGCCATGATTGTGAGGCCTCTCCTGTCACGTGGAACTGAGAGTCCATCAAACCTCTTTCTTTTGTAAATTGCCCAGTCTCGGGTATGTCTTTATCAGCAGCGTGAGGACGGCCTAATACAAGAGCAAAGATAACATCTCATTTTTCTTTACCCTTATGCATGGCACAGTGCCAGGCACAAGAGCTGGCCCTCAAATATGCACCAAATGCACTGATATTTCATTTTGTTCTCTGTCTAACCAGTATTAGTTGAGCACCTGCTGCATGCTTAATACTTTCCTTAGCACAGTGGAGGACATGAAAATACGTTATGTGACAGTCTCTGTTCCTACAGAGTTAACTGTATGGTTGAGAGGACAAGACGTATACACAAGGATGTCTTAGCCAGGGGGATTCTGAGGAGGACTTGGATTTTCCTGATGAGTGCACTTGCTGCCTTAAATAGAAGCCAAGACAGATGGGAAGAGGCAGCAGATGGGCAGCACTTGAGGCAGCGAGCAGAGAGGCAGGAGTCTTGGACTCTGTCCCAGGATCAGGCAGGTACCTGCTGTGTGACCTGGTCATCTCCCTCCCCATAGCAAGCCCCCATCCCCCTATATGCAAAATGAGGAGGTTGGACTACTACAGCAGTGGTTCTCAGCCCTGATCACACATTGGATTGAGAGAGAGATTATGATGCAATTTAGTCTGCGGAAGGGCCTCGGCACTGATACTTTTCGAAACCTTTCCTTGTGATTTTTTGATCAGCTTTATTAAGATACGCATCATATACCAAACAATTCACCAATCTAAATTGGCCAACTTAATGTTTTTTAGCATTTTCACCCAGTTGTGCAACCATCACTGTGATATAATTTTAGAACGTTTTCATCACCCCCAAAAGACACTCCACCCCCATTAGCAGTCACTCCCCTTCCCCTGCCCGCTATCCTCCCTAGTCCTAGGTAACCATAATCCGCTTTCTATCTCTATGGATTTGCCTGTTCTAGATGTTTTATATAAATGGAATCATATAATACTTGGCCTTTTTGGTTCTGGCTTCTTTCATGTACTATATAATGTTTTCAAAGTTTATCTATGTCATGGCCTGCACAATATTTCATTCTCGTTTGTGGCTGAATAATATTCCTTTTTTTTTTTTTTTTTGAGACAGAGTCTCGCTCTTGTCGTCCAGGCTGGAGTGCACTGGTATGATCTCGGTTCACCCAACCTCCGCCTCCCAGGTTCAAGCAATTTTCCTGCCTGAGCCTCCCAAGTAGCCCCAGCCACTGCAGGCACTTGCCACCATGCCTGGCTAATTTTTGTATTTTTAGTAGCGATGGGGTTTTGCTGTGTTAGCCAGGATGGTCTTGATCTCCTGACTTCGTGATCCACCCACCTTGGCCTCTCAAGGTGCTGGGATTACAGGCGTGAACTGCTGTGCCTAGCATGCATAATATTCTTTTGTATGGATAAACCATGTTCTGTCTATCCATTCATCAGTTGATGGATATTTGGGGTGTTTCTACCTTTGGGCTCTTATGAATAATGCTGCTGTGAACATTCGCATGTAAGTCTTTGCATGGACCTGTTTTCATTTCTCTTGGGCAGATACTAGGAGTAGGCTCACTCAGTCAGATGGTAACTCTTACGTTCAACATTTTGAGGAACTGCCAAACTGTTTTTCAAATTGGCTGTACTATTTTGCATTCTCTCCAGCAGTGAATAGGAGATTCCCCTAGTTATTATATTTTATTTTATTTTAGAGACAAAGTCTCCCTCTGTCACCCAGGCTGGAGTGCAGTGGTGCAATCTTGGCTCACTGCAACCTCCACCTCCTGGGTTCAAGTGATTCTCATGCTTCAGCCCCAGAGTAGCTGGGATTACAGGTGCCCACCACCATGCCCAGCTAATTTTTGTATTTTTAGTAGAAACAGGGTTTCACCATGTTGGCCAGGATGGTCTTGATCTCTTGACCTCGTGATCTGCCCACCTTGGCCTCCCAAAGTGCTGGGATTACAGCTGTGAGCCCCTGCACCCAGCTGCCGGGTTAATTTTTTGTTGTTGTGTAGAGATGAGGTCACCCTATGTTGTCCGGTCTCAAACTCCTGGCCCCAAGTGATCCTCCTGCCTTGGCCTCCAAAAGTGCTGGAAGTACAAGTGTGAACTGCTGCACCCAGCCCAGCATGCAGCAATTTTGACTGAGCAGCAAGTGTTTGGTAGTCTGCCAGTCCAGGGTCAGGGAGAGGAGAGGCTCTAGGGGTGCATATGGGATTTGTCAGGGCTCAAAGAGCCCCTGTAACCTCCCTTGTTCTGCAGGCAATAAAGTCCCGTATGAGTAGGCCCCAGTACGAACACTAGCTTTTCTGGAGCTGGAGGCCAAATGGGAACTGGATCTTCCCTTGAGAAAAGGGAGGAGAAGAAATTAGGTCAGGGGCAGTTCTCACTTTGCCTGTACTAACAGCGCACGTTACTCCCTTTCACTAAGCCCCAATGCCTAAGGGGGCACCAGCAGCTTCCTTGCAGGAAAACTGAAAATTAACCATTAAAGCGCCTAGCACAGTGCTAGGCACATAGCAGCCCCTTCTTCCATGCTAGATTTCTTTTCAACTGCCAGCTCATGAAAGCAGAGACTGAAGCCTACATCTGTCCTCTGTCACCCACCCTGAAAACCAGGATGTGGGACCTCCTTTCCAGAATGCCAGGAACCTCAGTCCTTGATGATGGTGAGTGTGCAGCCAGCTTTGTCTCCTGGGCCTTAGCCAAGGTCCCCAAGTACTGTTGGACCTTCTAGGGTGGGCTTGACCTTCTCTGAGGTCTCTGTTAGGAGGGAAGATGCACAACCTAGTGAATGTCATTGACATTATAGTCTGCGAGTGCCATCTCCACGAGTTCCTCAGGACACAATCCATGAAGCCATGAGCAATCCCACAAAACTTCTCCATTTTTTTTTTTTTTTTTTGAGACGGAGTCTCACTCTGTCACTGAGACTGGAGTGCAGTGGTGCAATCTTGGCTCACTGCCACCTCCGCCTCCTGGGTTCAAGTGATTCTCCTGCCTCAGCCTCCTGAGTAGCTGGGACTACAGATGCAGGCTCCATGTCTGGCTAATTTTTTGTGTTTTTAGTAGAGATAGGGTTTCACTGTGTTAGCCAGGATGGTCTCGATCTCTTGGCCTCGTGATCCACCCGCCTTCGCCTCCCAAAGTGCTGGGATTACAGGCATAAGCCTCCATGCCCGGCTCCATGTTAGAATCTATAGGATGATTCCCCAAGCGTGTGAGTTGAGAAAGTGCACAGGTGATTCTACTGCCTGCTTGGGAACCTTTGCTCTTTGAGAGACCTTTAACCTGAGCAGATTCCTGATTCCAGCTTCAGGCAGCTTCTCTGACCCTCATCTATTTCTCTTTTCATTTGTTTCTTTCTCTGCCTCTCTCCAAAGTAGCTGTAAGATGAAGGTCACACATGCATATTTTATTTGACATGTTATGAAATGCACTTTCTCACTCCTCACATACATATCTTTTTACTGTTTAACTCTTTACTCTGGGTTTCCTTGAAATAAAGTTTTAAATACCACTCACTTTTAACATGGAAAGACAAATGCATGATACCACTGTGCTCTTCCAAGTCGGTGGCAGACATCAATAATCAATCACAGCACTCTTCCCCCCTGAGTTGGACACAACCTCAGACTTCTTCTGAATCTTGCACTCGAAGCAGACAGTGAGAATCAATTGGAGTTGGCATGACAGATGATATCTATTTGCCATCCCTTAGGAACTCTTACTCAAAGCTTTCCAACTCCACCTCCGGCCCTGAATGTACGCCAGATCTCTGCTACAAGACATCTTTCCCTTTGGGTGTTCATCCTCACACTCTTTATTACCCATGTGATGTTCAATCATAATTTTTTCTGCTCAAAGCAGCCCTCATTCTTCACCTCCTTCTTTCTGTTAATGACATGCCATTCGCCTGATCCTCCAGGCTAAAAAGAATTTGGAATTTTTCTGACCCCTCCATGTCTCCACGTTCTCCCTTTCTCTAATCCAGCTACTATCCCTATCCTGTCCCTGTTTTCCTTTTGAAGTTTTTCTAATTTGTCCCTCCCACCTACACAATGACGGTGTCAGACCTTTAATAGGCTGGTAGCAGTGAGGAAGAAGGGCAGGGTGGAAGATGAGCCTTCCATTGGGAAGGTCTCTCCAGTCCTTCCAAGCAGGGGGAATTTTCTATGTTCTGAGCTCCCAGTCTCTGCAGCTCCTTAGGACAGATATTATTTCCAACATATTTGCAAGACAGGAAAAATAATATTAACAGGCTTCGGGGGTCTATAGAGCTGTTGTCAAATCTCAGCTGCACAACTTCATCAATCCATCCTTCCTTTCATTCTTCCTTCCTCCCCCTTCCATTCCCTCCCTTCTTCCTTCCAGCAAATATTTATGGAACACCTACTGTGTAACAAGCAAATGTCTCCATGTTTGTAAAAGGGAATCTTCTCTATAAAATAGCTAGCACAGTACCTGGGACATACAGCAAGTACTGAATAAATAGTCAGGGAAAAAGATGATTCTCAGATCCAGAAATTTGCCCAGAAGTCACTTAACCCAACTCATGTTACAGTTGAGGGAATGGAAGTCCAGAGTGACTGCCCAAGCTTCTCCTGCCAAGGAGGGGAAGAACTAAGACTCGAGCCCAGGTTTTTCCACTCCAACTCAGGGCACTTTTTGCTGTTCCATGGGACATGAAGCGGGTGTATACCCTGGTTATGTTTTAGGTTGGAGAGGCGAGGAAGGATTGTGATTCCCAGAAGGCAAACTCGTGCCTTCTTCCACATTCTTACACGCACACACACACACACACACATGCACTTGAGCAAAGTCTCCAGGAGGCAGCCAAGTTATGTCAGAGATGCAGCTCGTGGGGCAATGTCGGGGACAAATAGTGCCATTTCTTCTGGACTGTCTCCTGCATCTGCAACAGAGTCCTCAATGACACCTCCTCCCATGTCCCCAAGTGACAGGCCTGCAAGCCCTGCTTACACAGCTTCAGAAATAGCCGAGACAGTTCACCTCACTCCATCCACCAGGTCAGCCTAGATCTCGCTCTGCAGCAGTCTCTTAACAGAGAGATACTGGAGTCTCTCTCCACCAGTCTCCTCCACACAGCACTCAGAACAAACTCTCCAACATGTAACTTCCTTGCTTAAGCCCTTTCCCTGATAACCCAGCACCTGATAACCTGATAACTAAGCCTGCATTACCAGCCCCAGCCTGTCTTAGTCTCCCTTCCTGCGACTTCCCTCCTCACTTCTCTTCTCCAAGCATCCTGCTCTTTCAAGTACCACTCCTTTGCTCATACTATTCCTTAGGCCTGGAACAGCTGTTTCTGCCTTTTCCACCTAAAAGAAAGTCTACACACACAAAAACAATGACAAAACAGCACACCTCCTCTGATCTCAAGCATGTGGGTTATAAATAGGAATAACCCAACTACATCAAGCAATAAATAAATAACGGAATTTACTGGACCTTCTAATTGAAAAGGTCAGTGGTAATGCCAGCTTCAGGCGTGGCTGGAACCGAGAGCTAAAATGATATCATTAGGTTTCTTCTCTCTCTGACTACCTCTGACCTCTGCTCGTCTTGTCTTTCTTTGTGCGTTGGCTTCGGTCTCACAGGTACCACTTCTCTGTGTCCAAAAAAGACGTTCACGAAGAGCCCCAACTTACATCACCATTACAGCCAGAGCCAGCTTATCCATTACACATAGTAGGCACACAATACTTAGGCTCACAGTACTTTCAGGGACCCACAAAAATGTTTTCAATATTTTTTAAAATAAAAAAAAAGGATGTTCAGTTGAAGAAAACATTTTAATATATGGTATTAACATACTTTTATACAGTCATGAAATTTAATTTTTGGTTCATTTTTATAGAAAACAGACAGGCTGGGCGCGGTGGCTTACGCCTGTAATCCCAGAACTTTGGGAGGCCGAGGCGGGTGGATCACAAGGTGAAGAGATCGAGACCATCCTGGTCAACATGATGAAACCTCATCTCTACTAAAAATACAAAAGTTAGCTGGGCATGGTGGCACATGCCTCTAGTCCCAGCTACTCGGGAGGCTGAGGTGGGAGAATTGATTGAACCCAGGGTGGAGGTTGCGGTGAGCCGAGATCGTGCCATTGCACTCCAGCCTGGGTAACGAGAGCGAAACTCCATCTCAAAAAAAAAAAGAGAATGGACAAAGCCAAAAGTGCTTGCGGCACAAGTGCTTGCGGCACAATAAGGCCCTGGCTGCCTGTCACAAAGAAAGAGAGAGCCTTTCTTTCCATTTTCATGTGTTAAAATAAATCTTAGGAAAAACTCTGATTGTCCCTAATTGGATCACATTCCAGAATACTCTCACTAGAAGGATGCAGGACTCTGATTGGCCAGGCTTAAGTCCCAGGCCCACCCGGAGGAGGAAATGTCAATCCCATACCAACACAAGGAATGTGGTTTCCTATGAGAAGATTCTATTTCAAGAATTGTCCAGCAAAACTTAACTATCTTCCCCCGAATGCTCTTTCCCTTACAAACACCTTCTCTCAGGAGAACCGATTGCTTCCACTTCTGCATTTTCTTAGCAGTTTGTTCTAGTATGATTGTAAGTGACTGAATCACAGAGCTTCCTACTCTGCAGTGTGTGTTGCTTGAAGGCAGAGTGAAAGAGTGGGCTGTAGAGACCTGAACCATGAGAATGAGCAGGAAAAGGGGTTAGCCCTGCAGGGGAATAGGAGGAGGGGATTTTTATCCGAGTCTTAAAGGCTGGAAGTCTTCCTGGAAGAAGGAGTATTTTCACTGGGTTGACAGATGAGGTAGGACTCCAGGAGGCAGCAAGAAGTGAGAAGCATCAGGATGGGAAGGAGTTAGGGTATGAAGTAGAAGGATGTAGCAGGAGATGAAGCTGAAAAGAGACCGGGACAAGATTGGGGGAGGGGCGGTCCGTGCCACATAAAGGAGTGTGGCTTTTATCCTCCAAGCCAGGGCTCTTCACCTGGGCCCATGGAGAGGCTCTAGAGGGCCTGAAATTGTGTGTAGGATGTTGCATGTTGGTGCAGGAAAGGTTCGTGGTACTCATCAGATTTCTAAAGGGGTTCCCATCTTAAAGTGGTTAAGAATTATTAATATTAGGCTGGGAGCGGTGCATCATGCCTGCAATCCCAGCACTTTGGGAGGCTGAGGCAGGCAGATCACTTGAGGTCAGGAGTTTGAAACCAGCCTGGCCAATATGGTGAAACCCCGTCCCTATTAAAAATACAAAAATTAGCCAGTCATGGTGGTGAGCACCTGTAATCCCAGCTACTCAGGAGACTAAGGTATGAGAATTGCTTGAACTCGGGAGGTGGAGGTTGCAGTGAGCCAAGATAGCACCACTGCACTCCAGCCTGGACAACAGAGTGAGACCCTGCCTCAAAAAAAAAAAAGAATTAATAGTAATAGAGATATATTCAAACTCCTTGAGGAAGGAGAGCGTGGTCTGGTGTGTAATTAGAATAGCACTCTGGCAGTTACTCTGTGGAGGATGGACTAAAGGAATAGGCGGAGATGGGGAGAGCTGGCAGGAACCTGTTAGAAGGGTCTGGGTGGGAGATGACATGGGCTTCAAATGGGGCAATGCTAGCTTTAAAAAAAAAAAAAGGAGGTGATCCATTGGAATTAAAAGTTGTTGTAAGCTGGGCACAGTGGCTCACACTTGTAATCCCAGCATTTTGGAAAGCCCAGGAGAATGGGCCACTTGAGCCCAGGAATTTGAGACCAGCCTGAGCAACATAGCAAGACCTGATATTTACAAAAAATTGTTACAAATTAGCCAGGCATGGTGTCGTGTGCCTGTGGTCTCAGCTGTCTGGGACGCGGAGGTGGGAGGATCACTTGATCCTGGGAGCTTGAGGCCACAGTGAGCTGCGTCTGTGCCACTGTACTCCAGCCTGGGCAACATAGCAAGACCCTGTCTCAAGAAAAAGATGTTGTAGCAGTGATGTTAACTGGAGCTTACTGCAAGTTGGGGATGATAGAGAGGAAGAGAAAGTGACCCCAAGACTTCTGGTTTGCACTATGATCTTGTCATAGGATTATTTACAAATTATTTTATTATTGTTTGTACCTGTTCCTCTCATTTAGAGAATGCCTTTTTTAAAAAAGAAAGAAATGTTATTTCATTTAATTTCAAAGACTTTTTTAAGGTACAAGATTTAAAGACTCTGATATATACAAACTTCTACTTTCTTCAAGTATGATATTACCATTGTACGTATTTTACGTATTTTATAACTATGGATCTATTTTTTGAATTTATGTCTTTCAGTGCTTAATGCCTAGAGAATGTCTTTGAAGGTGCACACAGGGCTTGCAAGGCAATTTGCTTTTCTAAATCCTGACTCTGTCACCCTCCACAGCTACCCGCTCCCTTCCCCAGTGCTCAGCAGCTCCGACCGGTTGCCTTTTGGCATTGAGGAGAACGGGGGCACGCCGTTCCTCACTGCAGCTTCAGGAAGGCATCACCACCAGCACCAGCACCAGCACCAGCACCACTCAAACTACAGCCTCTCACTGACCCTGGAAAACAAAGAGGGGCCTCTCAGGTCCCCAAACTCCAGCAGCAAGTCCCTTACAAGTGAGTAGGGATGGAGGGGGCAAGGCAGGAGAGCGGGGAGCAATGCTGCAGGGCATGAGCCTTCCCTGGATTCTAAGACAGACCCTTGCTGTGCAGCACACGATGGTGGTCATGTTATGCTGGGCTACCAGGTTTGGGCCAGAGTAGACAAGAGCCTTATGCACTTGAGTAGAAGTACTTTAGGGATTATGGTTTACCAGTAAACTCCAATTTCATTACAGGGTCACATTTCTCCACCCCTTTTTTTTTTGAAATGGAGTCTAGCTCTGTCACCCAGACTGGAGTGCAGTGACCTGATCTTGGCTCACTGCAACCTCCACCTCCACCTCCTAAGCGATTCTCTTGCCTCAGTCTCCTGAGTGGCTGAAATTATAGGCAGGTGCCACCCTGCCTGGCTAACTTTTGTATTTTTAGTAGAGACAGGTTTCGCTATGTTGGCCAGGCCGGTCTCAAACTCCTTACCTCAGGTGACCCACCTGCCTCGGCCTCCCAAAGTGCTGGGATCAAAGGTGTGCGCCACCACGCCCAGCCTACACTTTCTTTCTTAACAGGTCTCTGCTTGTGTGGTAACCAGTACTGGCTTGAGCAATGGAAGAGAGAAAGAGGTGAGGGAAGTGAGGGCTGGACTTTCTACTTTCTTCATTACAGAAAAAGTCATTTTATCCCATTTCTGACATTCCATTTCTGAGAGCAAGGTGGTGTCAGGTAGATCCAATCTGTCCACTGTTATGGGTCCCAGGAAGAGAAGTTACAAAAATGGAGAGTGAGACCTTAGAAATTTTATTATTTTATTTTATGACAGGGTCTCACCATGCTGCCCAGGATGGTCTCGAGCTCTTGGGCTCAAGCAATCCTCCTGCTTCAGCCTCCCAAAGTTCTGGGATTATAGGCATGAGCCATTATACCCAGCCCAGAAATGCTGTTAGCAATATGATAGAGTGATGTTATATCTGTTAAATCTAATTTAAAAAGTGGGCTTTGATTCTGCATGTCCATTATTTTATTTTTCTAGAAACTCACTTTTATAATACATTACCAAAGAATTCATCTCTGGTAGACTAGGGGGAAAGAACCTGCTGTTTATCAAATGTTGTCTGAAAAGTCCTGAAGGCCAGGCGCGGTGTCTCACCTCTGTAATCCCAGCACTTTGGGAGGCTGAGGTGGGCGTATCACTTGAGGTCAGGAGTTCGAGACCAGCCTGGCCAACATGGTGAAACCCTGTCTCTACTAAAAATACAAAACTTAGCTGGGTGTGGTGGCGGGCGCCTGTAATCCCAGCTACTCGGGAGGCTGAGGCAGAACTGTTTGAACCTGGGAGATGAATGTTACAGTGAGCCAAGATGGTGCCACTGCACTCCAGCCTGGGCGACAGAATGAGACTCTGTCTCAAAAAAAAAAAAAGAAAAAGAAAAAGAAAAAAGAAGAAAAAGTACTGAAGTGGAGGCTTCGATTCTTTTTGATTCTAACTCTCACCTTTGAACTGGGTCCCCTCTTTGATCTCCGATTTTCTCATCCATGAAATGGGGTAGAAGGTTTTGAGATGATAACCAAGGAATCTTCCGGCTCTGATATTGCATGAGCCTGTGAGCTGGTGAGACAAGATGGGTCATTCAACCTTCACCTCGGGGCCACAGGGAACAATCTATGTTGGCTGAGCTGGAAATGGGAACTTGACACCCACTTGGTATCGAAGAATCAAAACTCTATCCCCTCATCACTATCAATGCTGCCTATGCCCTAGTCCCTGCCTCATCTTTGTATATCTGGATAACCATAACAGCCTTCTAAGGGGCACCCCCTCCAGCACAATCTCCAATTAGTAGCTGCCAAAGTCATAGCTCTCACCCCATAGCTCTGACCACATGCCATAAGACCTTTCATTGGCTCTTCACTGTCTGGGATAAAGTCCTCGCTTCTGAGTGGGGCCATACGCAGACCTGCATATCCTGACCCCTGCTAAGGTTTCCATTCTTCCCTCCACTCCTAACCACACTCTAGCTACACAGAGCTAATCTCTTCTCACCAAATACTCTGCTGGGTCTCAACTCTGTCCTTTGCACATGCTGCTGCCTGGAATGCTTTTCCCCACCTTGGTGAACTCCTACACATCCCTTAGGAGCACGTTCAAATGTTTGGTTGTCAGTGAAATGTTCTCTAACATCCATCCGCAATTCCTGGCTTTGGAGCACCTTCATCTTGCTCCTACAGCAATTAAATAAACCTTTTCTCAGTCTTTGGAATATCTCCACCATGTCTGTCATCCCCATTAGACTAGAATTGTGTCTTATTCACCTCTTTATTTCAGCTCCCAGATCTCAATTGCTAATGATACTTGGCACAAGTTTTAATATGTAATGAATATTTAATATGTAATGAATATGTAATGTATTAATGAGTAAATTCAAGCTAGAAGGAGAAGTAGTGGCAAACAAATCCAAAGTAGCACAAAAATCAAAATCAACAGATTTGATTTTAGGAATATAACATGGCTTTTAAGGGTACATAATATGCCTGTTAGCCTGAACTCTAATCTTTCCAATTTGCATAGTGCTTTCTATTTTTAAAGCATTTATACATAAATGACTTCATTTTATATTCACAGCAACCCTGTAAGGTAAGTAGTTTTCTTTTCTTTTTTAAATAGCTCAGAGGGTCAGAGAGGCAAAATGACTTACCCACGGGTGTCCAGCTCATGTGTGGCAGTCAGGCCTTGAAACTTTGACCTTAGATATTCTCACACCCCATCAGGCGATGCAAACTCCAGGCATGAGAGAGGAGAAAGCCGGCAGACAGCGTGCTGGGAATCAGGTGCTGCCAAGTCTTCCTTTTCCTCCTTATCTATCTGTCCTTTCAACTTTCCTTGTTTATTTCCCCTGGCTGCTTTGTAGAACTGAGTCCAGGAACACCTGCCTTGTTCAGTGAAGCCGCTGCTCATCTAAAGAAGCTGGAACTGGAAACTGTGAAGGCTGCTGGACCCTGGCCTCCTCTGCACATCAACATAAACAAGGTGCCAACATAAACAAGGGCTGGGGCTCTGCGGTGACCATGTGCAGTGACCATGGACTTGGTGCTGACATCAGACCTCTGATGAATCCTCTAGCCTGCCCGCGAAACCAAGCACATTTGCCTTGGTGGGATCGCTACTCTGTCTTTCCTGACATTTCTGTTCAGGCTGTCCTTTAGGAGCAAATATTTACTTACCTTCCTTTCAGGTGAATTATAGCATTTGGCGCCGTTCTTGGTGTCTTGTCCGACAGGCTAGATCTGTTTGTTAGTTGTCTCTCCCTCCTGCTAGATCGAAAGCTCCAGAGGAAGCATCCACATTTACCACTTTCCCTTTCTAGACCTCTGTTTCCCTCTGACAATGCCGGGCACATAGTAGATATTTAGTAACCATTTCCAGATAGAAGGAAGGGAGGGATTGAGGTAAGGAGGGAGGAGGAGACAGGACAGAAGCAAAGCCCCCTTTTGGCTAAACCTCTTCTCTTTCTCCTTCTCCTTCCTCCTCCTCCTCCTCCTCCCTTTCCTCCTCCTCCTCCTCCTTCTTCTGATGGAGTCTAGCTCTGTCACCCAGGCTGGAGTGCAGTGGCACAATCTCAGCTCACTACAACCTCCACCTCCTGAATCCAAGTGATTCTCCTGCCTCAGCCTCCTGAATAGCTGGGATTACAGGCATCTGCCACCATGCCCAGCTAATTTTTGTATTTGTAGTAGGGACAGGGTTTCACTGTGTTGGTCAGGCTGGTCTTGAACTCCTGATCTCATGATCCACCCATCTCAGCCTCCCAAAGTGCTGGGATTGCAAGCATGAGCCACCACACCTGGCCAAGGCTAAACATATTCTGACATCCAAATGGGCAGCCTTGTAAAAGCCTAATTTTATCTTAGAAGGATACATACGGCTGCTGGATTCAGTCTGTCATTTATTTCAACCTTCTCAATATCTCAGACCAGAGGAAGGGAAATACTTTCTCAAGGTTGCACAGCCCTTGACAACTCTCAGTATCTCAGACCAGAAGAAGAAAATGACGTTCTCAAGGTTGCATGGCCCTTCCCAAGGTTGCAAGGCCCAAGGTCGCAACTCCATCCCGTGTTTGCACTCCAACACGTTTCTTCCTTTTTTATGCCAGCATTTCTCAACTTCGGTGCTAGTGACACTTTGGGCTATGACTCTTTGTTGCAGTGGCCATCCTGTGCATTGTAAATATTTGCAGCCACAAACCACTAAATGCCACTAGCGACCCCCATCCAGTTGTGACAATGTCTCCAGACACGGCCAGATGTTCTCGGAAGGGCAAAATCTCCCTAGTTGAGAACCACTGTTGCACCTACACTTTAATTTTTTTAATCCCCAGAAGAAGAATCTTTTTCACTCATGGTTCCTTTCTGCCACTTTAATGCTTAGCTTTGTCCCTTTATGAGAGGGAACAGGAAGAATTCGGAAGAACTGACCTGGGAAGCTCCCACTCCTGCCCTGTGCAGCATGGGAATGTTATACCTCTTGCCCTTCCCCTCCCTGACCCTCCCCCTAAATCCCTCAGCTGGGCGGCCTGAAGTTCCTGTGATTACCAACAGCCTCCAGCCTCAGGTTTAACCTTCAAAGCCCTGCTCATTCACTTTTTTTCCTGTACCACCCTCCGTGATGGCCCCCTGGAGAGAATTCCTCCTGCAGGATGGCTCTGACAGCCATTCAATCAACAAATCTTTATTGAGCAGGCTTGCCTCAGCTGCTGAGGATTCAACCCAATGCACCGAGTGTCCCTAGATTGGTATTCTTTCTCTTAGTCTCTTGGTTTTCAACTTTTCTTCTGCAATATATATGATAAATGGGTTTAATGGGAGCTTATCCGGAGTTTGACAAAATCCAAAAATATTTTGCGAGGAAATACAACATATAGTGTAGCACAGAACTGACAAGCTCCATAGTGATTTGCAGTTGCCATGACTATTGGTGGGGCATTGACAATAGCAGCTTGCTCTGGGTGAAGGCCTACCTGAGACACCTGTGGGTTATCCAGCATTTCCCTGAAGCTCAAGTTACAGCTCCCTTCCTAGCTCCTCCACTCAAAGAAATTGGCCTGGCACAGTGCTCACATCTGTAATCCCAGCACTTTGGGGGGCCAAGGCAGGTGGATCTCCTGAGGTCAGGAGTTCAAGACAAGCCTGGGCAACATGACAAGACCCCTTCTCTACTATAAGTACAAAAATTAGCCAGGCGTGGTGGTGGGCACTTGTAATCCCAGTTACTTGGGAGGCTGAAGCAGGAGAATTGCTTGAACTCACAAGGTGGAGGTTGCAATGAGCTGAGATCCCACCACTGCACTGCAACCTGGGCAACAGAGTGAGACTTTGTCTCAAAAAAAAAAAAAAAAAGAAAAGAAATGCATTAGTAATCAAGTAAGCTAAAGTGATGTGATTATGCAGATAATTTTGAGTTTTTCCTGACACACACACACAATATATTACTACACACTTTGATTTTTTTTTTTTTTTTTTTGCGATGGTGTCTCGCTCTGTCTCCCAGACTGGAGTACAATGGCATGATCTCAGCTCACTGTAACCTCTGCCTTCCAGGCTCAAGCAATTCTCCTACTTTACCCTCCCGAGTAGCTTGGATTACAGGCATGTGCCACCACACCAGCTAATTTTTATATTTTTAGTGGAGACAGGGTTTCACCATATTGGCCAGGCTGGTCTTGAACTCCTGGCCTCAAGTAATCTGCCCACCTCAGCCTCCCAAAGTGCTGGGATTACAGGCATGAGCCACTGCGGCTGGCCACACTTTATCATTCATGAAACATTCCTTGCAACAGACTTCACTTCTGATCATGACATCAAAATTGGGAGCCACTGGCTTGGATGGCTTTTAAGGTTTTTTCCAGCCTCAAGGATCAAGAATTCTCTGATTCTTCTAAGGTTTGGATAACTTCCTATTCTTGATTCAATGGTGACATGTCATTTTCACTGTCCAGTTCTAAAGTTCGTGCCCAAAATTAGCACAAAAATTTCATTCTCGTTAGATTTTAGATGTGTAAACAATTTGTGTAAGCAATTTAAATATACATCTGATCACTTCTTTACCACCAAATAATATCCCCAAACAGATGAACTGTTTCCAACTATAATAATATCAAAGCCTAATTGTCATTCATGTCTGTGGTTTGAAATTCTGTAATCCATATTGAACAACAAAGTATCTTTCCACAATTCAAATTGACTGAACATAAAATACAAAATACAGTTACAGGAGAAGAGAAAGCACAACGTTCTTCAAGCCATCCTCCAGGCAGGAATGATATAGTCTTGTAACCCAGATGTTTATCTCCCACAGAGATATCTGTTAGACAAATTCATATAATGATGCACACATTTCCCAAAATATATACTGGCCTTCACCTGCATCAATTCATATAGCAGAATATTACAGGCCTTGCTTTGTCCAGGGTGAACAAGAACAAGCCAGCTTGAATTTTATGTCTAAAAAAGCAGTTTAGAATTAGTAAATTCAAGGGGAAAAATCAGTGCTAATTTCTCATTCTTATTTTAGCAGCATTCAATTTTCTGAAGTGGGTCCTCCGTCATTACTGCCAGTACAACTACTTCCCCTTAAGCAATTGTCAGAAGCCTCAAATGGGCTTTATAACCAGCTTGACTCCTGTATGCCAGGATGCCATTCTGAAAAATTAAATCTAATTTTAAAATTATCTCTTCATGCACCATTGAAATATCCATTCAATTATCTTGATGTAACAGGATTTATAAACACAAGATAAATTAACTTAAGGCTATACTGTAAACCTCACCTTTCAAAATAAATGTTACTTATTTGCCTGAAGGAGAAAGTGGAGGCCCTCGGGATAACTAATCCAGTCAAATGAGCCAGATTTCTTCAAATTCAACCTGACGGCTCAGGAACCATTGATGGCTCAGGATCGATCATTAGTGTTCTCACATCTAATGCTCTTTTTTTTTTTTTTTTTTTTTGGTTATATATATTTGCTAACTAAAGAATCTAACCTGAAAGTGCCGTTTATATCTGTTTTTCTCACTTGAGCACCATAGCAATCTTAGGAAGAAACAGATTCTGAGAATTTTAAGGGAACCAGTATGACTGAGTAGTCAGGAGCTCCAGCTTTGGAGTGACCGACATCACCATTCTTGGCTGTTAGTCTTGGCCCCTCTGCTTACTTCCTGTCTGACTGTGGGCAAGTGACTTACCATCTCTCCGCCTTTTTTTTTTTTTTTTTGTATCTATAAAATGGGGATAGTGATAGTAGTTACCTCGAACTGAGATGGTTACATGAGGGGACTTGGTGAGACATGAATATGAAATGCATAGTTAGTGGCTAACCCATAATAAGCTCTCAATATATGCTGGCAACTGGCTTTTTTTTTTTTTTTTTTTTTTTTTTTTTTGAGACAGCGTCTTGCTCTGTTGCCCAGGCTGGAGTGCAGTGGCGCAATCTTGGCTCACTGCAACCTCCATCCAACAACCTGAGCTCTGGTGATTCTCCCATCTCAGCCTCCTGAGTAGCTAGAATTACAGGTGCATGCCACCACAATCTGCCAATTTTTTTTATTTTTAGTAGAGACGGGGTTTCGCTGTGTTTCCCAGGCTGGTCTCCAACTCCTGGGCTCAAGTGATCCACCTGTCTCAGCCTCCAAAGCACTGGGATTACAGGAATGAGCCACCTTGCCCGGTCCATCATCATTTTTTTTTTAATTAATGGTGCAAGTAAGTGAAAGAGCTGAGATTCAAATCTGTCTTTGCCTGTCTTGCTGTTACATAAAATTGGAGAGTTCTGTTTGGTCTACCAAATGCTTCTCTATGTGTTTCGAGGTCCCCCTGGGAAACTCTCCACTATTTCTTCATTTCTTTATTAAACAGTGTTTGCTGGCCAGTTGCTCTCTACTTCCCCTACAGCTTTCGTAGCACTTGGTGTGTACCAGCGTGTTCAGTAGGACTTCTTAATTAGTGAGTAAGATTAATATTGGAACTTGCAGAACCTGAGAGCGTTAGGACATTTTATTCTGGCTGTGGGGTATGTGGCTGATATGTCACATTTAGTCCTAATATTACTGAACTGACCTAGCAATCATACGGTCATGTGCCTTTCTTATTAAACACATCTCTTCTAATAATGACTGTATATTATCATAATCTTCTTTAGTAGATATTTATTGGACATCTACTATGTGCTGAGTACCATATTAGCATTGAGATATGAAATGGCCACAATAGGCATGGTTAACAATAAGACATTATTTCCCAAAATGTGATGTGGTGTGTATACCATCAAAGATGGCTTCAGATTGTACACATGGATGAGCATTTTTTATTTTAATAGTGATGTGGATATCATGTTTATTATAGTAAATATAATAGTCACAAAGATATTATTGCTTCGGACACAATTCAAATAGGTAGTTCCAGAGTAATTCACCTTAACTGGATCACATGAATTATAGATACATGTTCAGTAAATGCACGGGATATGGCAAAAATTATAAAGGTCGTGCAAATTACTGAAGTGCAAGACACTCTACAATTAGGTAACAGATATAAATTTCTTGTTGAAAAATCACAATTTTCTGCAAGATTTGTTGTCAAAATACCAATGACTATTTTGTACCCTTCCCCTGGACCCAGCAAGTCACAGAATTGAGTCTTTCTATGTAAGAGATGGTCGTTATGGGGACAATAACACTAGATTGATGTGTAGGAGACTTGAACCAGGAGATGTCCTGTTCTGCCACTGCTTCTTGCCCCATGATGCTGGAAGAGCCTTCTTCTCTCTTTGAACCTTTACACTGACTTCTGGTAGAGCCTCACCCTATTTCACGAGGGAATGAGATGCTGTGCTGGGGAATCCTTTGCAAATTGTAAGGCACTGGTAACAATACAAGGAGTTAGTGATACGCCTGTCTATGTATCTAGATCTATGTGTTCTATGCAATTGTTGGGAAAAGTTAATGCATGTGTTTTCCTCTCCTTGTTTACAATCTGCTGTTTGTATTTTGGTTTGTCTCAGGCTGAAGAAAAGAAAGTCTCAGAGAAAACTCTTCAGACTCCACTTTTGCCTTCCCCTGTGGCGGATCATGTGAAGTGTAACATTCTGAAAGCTCAGTTGGAAAACGCTTCCCGAATGAACATCCAGGTGGGCAGAATGCATACATTCCTTTGATTTCATGTTACAGGATTTTTTCCATGTCACAGAGAAGAAAGAGGCACCATAGGACTGAGATGCTGTGTCAGTCAGGGTCCAGTCAGGAGATGGGAACTGGTTATGTGAACCATACCTGATATGTGAACCAAGATTTTAATATAAAGAATTATTACCTGGTGTACAGTTATTTATTAGGTACATGAAAGGGTAAAGAGAACTTGAAGGCAGTGGTTCTCAAATGTTATTGGGCATAAGTCACCTGGAAAATTGGGTTCTGTCCCCAGAGATTTGGTAAATTGGGGTGGGGGCTCATGAATATGCCTTTCCTTCCTTCCTTCCTTTCCTTTCCCTTCCCTTTCTTGTTTCCTTCCTTCCTTCCTTCCCTCCCTTCCTCCTTCTTTCCTTCCTTCCTTCCTTCCCTTTCCCTTTCCCTTTCCCTTTCCTTCCCTCCTTCTCTCCCTCCTTCCTTCCTTCCTTCCTTCCTTCCTTCCTTCCTTCCTTCCTCCCTTCCTACCTTTCTTCCTTCCATGCTCTCTCTCTCTTTCTCTCTCTTTCTTTCTCTTACTCTGTTGCCAAGGCTGGGCTGCAGTGGTGGGATCATGGCTCACTGCAGCCTCAACCTCACAGGCTCAATCAATCCTCCTGTCTCAGCCTCCCGAGTAGCTGGGACTACAGGTGTGCTCCAGAACACCTGGCTAATTTTTGGATTTTTTTGTAGAGATGGGGTTTTACCATGTTGTCCAGGCTGGTCTTGAACTCCTGGACTCAAGCAATCCTCCCACCTCAGCCTCCTAAAGTGTTGGAATTACGGGCATGAGCCACTGTGCCCAACCTGAATATGCATTTCTAACAAGCCCATAGGACCACATTTTGGGTCACACTATTCTAGGGTGCCAGAGACAGCAACTGCCATGAGCACTTTCCATCCCTGCAGCTGAGGGAACAGAGACGCTGTCAATATTAAAATTTAGATATCTGGAGAAGTCCTGTGGAGACGAAACTCAGACTTCCAAGCAGGGGTACTGTGCCTGGCACTGGCATTTCTGAGCTCTTAAGACATGCCTATGGGCTGGACTCATATTGAGGAGGGGACATCAGCTGGCTGGTGCTGATATGTCCGAGGTGGACACCATGCAGCTGGATCTGCCAGCGTTGGAAAACTGCAAACTGTATTCAGCTGTGACTGCAGGAGGAACTGCTGCTGCCCACATGAAGCAGCAAGGATGGGGTGACTCACAGGAGCAGGAAGCAGACAGGAAGGAGCACATTCCTCCCCATAAGCACCCCCTATGGACAGAGCCTATCATGGAGCCATCTATCAGGTTATGGTGAAGATTATGTGAGATGACCTACACAGAGTACCTGGTGCAATGCCTTGCTGTACCACTACAGAGATACTGATAACAGTGATCACAGTTGTGGTGTGATGAAATTGCTGGGGGCACTGATTGCTTGCAGATAACGGTGGTAGCCCTTTTTAGAGGATGGTCAAGTTTACTTCACATCACAAACCCCGTAATGTCAAGGTTATAGTCACAAATTCTTTATTTTCAGTCTACCTTCATTGTTTTCAGGAATGCCATTTTTATACTATCACAGAACAAACAAAACTGACACATATTTTGTAATTTACAAAGCTGTAATTATCTACATTGGAAAGTTCTAGCATGTTCTCAATAGTCCCACCCATGCTGCAGGTATTATCTGTGAGGGACCCTTATTTCTGCTCCATTGAAGAAATACAGTATATTGAAAATATTCCATTTTGTAAAGTGTGGGGAAGAGATGAGAAATAGATAAGAAAACATTTCCTGGCCAAAAAGTCATAGTGGAAGGGCATGAAAGCAGGAAAAAAGTGGGCCAGTGTGAAGTCAGTAATTTTACAGCAGTGTTTCCCAAGATGTTATAAGGAACACTGGCCCCATGGGATGTTCCCTGATAATTCAGGAAATGCTGCACACTAAATCCCATGGGACAGTTCCAATATACGTTAGCTTCTTATAGGCTCTGAAAAGTCCTGCAGGAAAGAAGCCCGTTTTACTTTCTTTCACACCCAACTGGCCATAGAACGCTTTGTAAAGTAGCTCCTACTGTCATCTGTAGAACTAATATTCACAGGAACACAGAAGCGTGCTTCGGGAATCCATGGTTTAGAGGGTTTTGAGGGGTTGTGATGGAGCGAGAGGTGGCTGATGCACAGCCAAGTATACTGCCAGGGCTTTCAGTGTTAATCCCCTATTGGCGTCAGTGCACAGCAAGAGTATAAGGAAAGGAAGCAGAAGTCAAACAGACCAATGGTCCTATCTGTTGCTAACTCTAAAAAAGGCTTTGGCTGGGCGTGGTGGGTCATGCCTGTCATACCAACATTCTGGGAGGCCTAGGTGGGCAGATCGCTTGAGCCCAGGAGTTCAAGACCAGCCTGGGCAACATGGCGAAACCTCATCTTTACAAAAAAATATGAAAAAAAATTAGCTGTATGTTGTGGTGTGAGCCTGTAGCACCAGCTACTCTGGAGGTTAAAGCAGGTGGATTGATTGAGTCTAAAGATCAAGGCTGCAGTGAGCCAGGACCATGCTGCTGCACTCCAGTCTGGGCAACAGAACAATATGCTGTCTCAAGAAATAAAAAAAATTAAAAACAAAAATAAAAAAGGCTGATTGGATCTATATGTGGGACATCTTGACAGGATAATCACGCTGTGTCCTCCAAGCCAGTAGACTTGAAATCTTTGCTCAATGTGTATTTAGAACAGAGGCCAAGCTCTGCATGTTGTGATGGGCATGAGGGCTGCAGGCCTCTGCATATTCAATTGACCACTAGCGTATGGTCAGCTGGCCTGGCTGGCTGGGTGGGTGTCTCTTCTTCCCCCACCATTCTTTGTGGGACTCATCAGAGGGAGCGGACAAGGCTTCTCTCAAAATTCTATGACATAACTCCTGCCAGGCTGTTACGGTTGTTATGCTGATGTGAAAGGACAGATTCCAAATTCCTTTGTAAACTGTAAGTGCTATGAGCTGATTATTATTCCTGACCTAAACTGTGAGGTGAGGGATTAAACTGAGGGCTTGGCTTTTCCCACGAGATTCCTTTCTAATTCAGGCATCAGCTGGCACGTAGCAGGTGTTCAATAAAAGTATGAATGCAAGAATTGATTGCATCTGAATGATTTTCTTAATCCCATTTCTTAGGAAAACATTTTTTTGTTAATGTATATAAACACCAGAGCAAGATTCTCTATTGATTGAATACTCGGTGAACCACCTCTTTGGTTCACTTGCCAATTTCTATAATCTTTTGAATGTAAGAGACTTGAAAACATTTTTTGCATGCCAACATGTTCAGTTTTGACTAACCTGAATACTTTCTTCAACAGGGTGGAAAAGAGGAATCAACATTTGTAAATATAAATAAGAAATCCAGTCTTCAGGACGCTAATGTAAGGTCTGTTGCTTCTTGTCTGAATGGGGAAATGATTATTCTCTATATCATCATCATTATCCTTGAAACATTGCTCATGAGGGCATTAGCTGATAAAATCAGAGGACAAATAAAACAGAGAATATGAGCCCAAAGAGATGGAAAAAGACTGGCTTAACCAACTTTCTTCAAGCCTCAAAAATGCTGCTTATTCTCAGGTTTCAACATCTCTGCCTCATTCACTTTGGGTTGTCACTCAAGCATGTAGACTTGACCTTGCCATCCCCCTGCTTAAAGTCCTTCCAAGGGTCCGTTTACACTCGGAATGAAATCCCAACTCCTTAACAGAGTGCAGGAGGCCCTTCATGACCTGGCTTCTGCTCACAACTCCAGCTTGGCGTTGGCCCAGCTTCCCTTGGCTCATTGATATGCCCTGCCTGCTGAGCTTCTTGTCAGTGCTGGAGCCACATATGTTCCTTTTTAAAATTTATTTACTTGGTTTTATTATTATTTTTCGAGATGGAATCTCTCTCTGTTGCCCAGGCTGGAGTGCAGTGGTGCGATCTCAGCTCCCTGCAACCTCCACCTCCCGGATTCAAGTGATTCTTATGCTTCAGCCTCCTGAGTAACTGAGATTACAGATGTGTGCCACAGAGCCCAGCTAATTTTTGTATTTTTAGTAGAGACGGGGCTTCACCATGTTGGCCAGGATGGTCTCAAACTCCTGACTTAAGTGATCCACCCACCTTGGCCTCTCAAAGTGCCGAGATTACAGGCATGAGCCACTGCACCGAGCCTATTTTTTATTTGTATAAATTTATGGGGTAGAAGTATAACTTGGATCTATGCATAGATTGCATAGTAGTTAAATCAGGGCTTTTAGAATATCCATCACTCAAATAATGTACATTGTACCTATTAAGTAATTTCTCATTATTCACCCTCCTTCTATTCCCTACACATGTTCTTTACAGCTTCCAGGCCACCACCACCCCAAACCCAGAGAAAGCCCTTCCTCCCCTGATCTCACAGAGAACAGGAGGAACTCTTTCTTTTTCAGCGCAAGTGAGGGATAACCTATAGATTGTGGTGGCCTCATTGCCAGCTGGTGGTTTACTAACACCAACAGGGTCTCCTTAGGGTAGCTTCCCAAAATGGGTCCAAGGACCACTGCATCAGAGTCTCTTGTTAAAAACACAGACTCATTGAGATACCACCTCACGCCAGTTAGAATGGCGGTCATTAGAAAATCTGGAGACAACAGACGCTGGAGAGGATGTGGAGAAATAGGAAAACTTTTACACTGTTTGTGGGAGTGTAAATTAGTTCAACCATTGTGGAAGACAGTGTGGCGATTCCTCAAGGATCTAGAAATAGAAATTCCATTTGACCCAGCAATCCCATTACTGGGTATACACCCAAAGAATTATAAATCATTCTATTATAAAGACACATGCACACGCATGTTCATCGCGGCACTGTTTACAATAGCAAAGACCTGGAACCAACCCAAATGCCCATCAGTGACAGACTGGACAAAGAAAATGTGGCACATATACACCATGGAATACTATCCAGCCATAAAAAGCGATGAGTTTGTGTCCTTTGTAAGGACATGGATTAACCTGGAAACCATCATTCTCAGCAAACTGACACAGGAACAGAAAGTCAAACGCCGCATGTTCCCACTTACGGGCAGGTGTTGAACAATGAGAACACTTGGACACACAGAGGGGAGCATCACACACTGGAGTCCGCTGTGGGGGCTACAGGAGGATAGTGGGAGGGAGAGTAGGGGAGGGATAATGTGGGGAGAAATGTCAGGTATAGGTGATGGGGGGATGGTGGCAACAAACCACTTTGCCGTGAATGTATCTACGCAACAATCTTGCATGATCTGCACATGTACCCCAGAATCTAAAGTACAGTAAAAAAAAAAAAAACACAGACTCCTGGGTACTACTCCAGACCTTTTGCATCCTTCATGTGTATGTGTGTGGTGGGGGTTTGGTGGGCACCAGTAGAGACAAGAATCATCACGTTAACAACCACCTAGGTGATGTAGAGCCACTGCTCTAGGGAATTATGATGGTTGATGCCAAAAATAAAAGCTAACATTTCTCTACATCACCTTATGATTCCCAATCTGTGTTCTTGGTATAAATTTGTCTTACTCCAGAGATGCATACCCAGCTGCCTCCAGGACTTTTCAGAAACTTAATTCATCTCTTCCCACCGCACCCCACTAATCTTCACCTGTTTTCCATTATTGGTCAATGGTGTTATTACCTACCCCTCACCCAGGCTAAAAATTAAGTTTCACTTTTATCTTCACTCAAGAATTTATGTCAGATAACCAATGGACCCTATTCAAAATAGTAATTTTAAGGAAATCTTTAACTCCTGGGAGTTAAAACCTGGGAGTCCTTGATTTTCTCCTACCTTGTTCCCTCATCTAATTGGTCACCAAGTCCTGGCAATTTGACTTCATTGTAGCTTCCACATCGATCCTATCCTTCTCTTGACTGTACCTTGAGCCCCCATTATCGGTATTCCAGACTTACTGCCACAACAGTCCTCTAGATGCTCCTGGCCTCCCTTTCACCTGGGTCCTCTTCGTTGTTCTAAGGACCTTTCTAAAATGTAAATCTGACTATGCCATTCCTTTGCCTAAAACCTTTAGAGAGTTGAGGTCCATTGCCTTCAGTGTAGACTCCTCAGCCTCTCCTATGACCTGGCCTCGACTTTCCCTCCAGTCAAAACCCTCTGCTGTTCCGCTGGGACCTCAGCAGACCCCTGCATTCAGCCAGGTCTTCACTCTGCCTCTCATCTTTGTGGTCTTCCCTCCATCTGAATAGAGGAAACTCCTCCGTGTAGCTTTTCCTGATGCTGACCGTTCCACCCAAGAAAATTCATGTGCTCCCCAATAGACTGTACATTCTTCCAGGGGCCATGTTCCCTTTACTTGGGAGTCACAGCCTGAGGAAACCATGAGTGTGGAATGCATTGACTGAGATGCTTTGTTTTCTCATTCATGTGTTTATTCAACATACTTTTTTTTTTTTTTTTTTTTGAGACAGGGTCTCACTCTGTCACCCAGGCTGCAGTGCAGTAGCATAATCATGGCTCACTGCAGCCTCAACCTCCTGGGCTCAGGTGATCTTCCCACCTGAGCCTCCTGAGTAGCCGGTACTACAAGCACACGCTACCATACCTGGCTAATTTTTGCATTTTTTGGAGAAATGGGGTATTATCATGTTGCCCAGGCTGGTTTCAAAGCCCTGACCTCAAGTGATCCGCCCGCCTCAGCCTGCTAGTGTTAGGATTACGGGTTTGAGCAACTGCACCCAGCCTCAACATGCATTTTTTTAAAAAGATTATTTATTATACTTTAAGTTCTGGGGTGCGTGTGCAGATCGTGCAGGTTTGTTACATAGGTATACACGTGCCCTGGTGGTGGTTTGCTGCATCCATCTCCCTGTCATCGACATTAGGTAATCCTCCTAATGCTATCCCTCCCAATTCCCCCACCCCCTGCTCTTCCTCCCCTAGCTCCCCACCCCACAGGTTCTGGTGTGTGATCAACACGCATTTATTAGACCCTGGTCATGTACTTATCACCATATTGAGCCCTGACCCAGAAGTGTCAGTTGACTTGCTCGAGGTCCCTTTTAAGGACCTCAACTTGTTTTGACACCTCGTTGGTCCTAGGAGGTAATGAACTGATTTTTTAGAAATGAAATTAGTCATGACCACTACAAAAATGCATTAAAAAATTTCCTTAAAATTACTATTTTGAGTAGTGTCCGTTGGTTATCTGGCTTCAATTCTTGAGTAAAGATAAAAGTGAAACTTAATTTTTAGCATTTTCACACATACATGAAATTAAAATGTGTTACGGCAAGTCCTAAAGGTCTTCTGACTATGCATTTTTCACATAAAATATAGTATGGTTCTTTATCTTTTTTAAAAAAATATATAGTCTGTGCTATGTTTAAAATAAAATAGCTACCAGATTACTTGGAATTAAAAACAGGTTATCCTTAGGTTTCTCTTCATTTTACCGGCAAAATCTGGTTATGAGCCAAACGCTCAATCTGGCTCACCTCTCATATTGGGGTGCAGGGGTGGCTGTTTTGGGGCAGAGAAATTTTATTTGGTATCTCAATTATGTTTAGTTCTCCCACTTGCTGTATTTTCTTCCCTATGTTTTTTTTTTCTTACTGTTTGGATTTTCTATGTTTTTTTAAAAAACTATAATTATTAATTAAGTAAAGTAGAAAGGCAAAAAAAATGGATTTCTTGACTATCAATGTTATTAAGGTATAAATTAACTGAGAAAGCAGTCCCTATGGCAAAAGCAAGACCATAAACCTGTTTTGATGGTGGTGTTCTGTTTTTCGGTGTGTCTCTAGAAGTCCTATTCCTATTCGTGTGGAAACTACCCAGCCAGCTGTGGAAAAGCCGGAAATCAAGCCTCCCCGAGTGAGGAAGTTAACAAGACAGTATAGTTTGTGAGTTCTGTACTGCAGCTTTTTCAATCATAACAACTGTGATGACTACATGTTTAGGTACAAATGCTTCTTAGCCCCTCTGACTAGTTCCAGGGAGCCAGCTCCCAAATTCCATTTCTTTCCAATTTAGGTAATCATGGGACTAGCCCTTTCTCCCTGAAAACCTTACATAGTTGGTATAAGAATTCATTGTTGACTACTGTGTAATAAATTACTCCCAAACTTAGTGTCTTAAAACAATCCACCTTTATCACCTCACAGTTCCTGTGGAGTGGGGGTTGGGGCACGGCTTAGCTGGGTCTTCTGTGTTCGGGGCTCTTACATTCAAGGTGTCAGGGCTGCGGTCTCATCTGCGGGCTCATTCTTAGTTGCTGACAGGGATCAGGTCCTCAAGGACTGTTGGACAGAGGTTGGTCTCAGCCTGTGGTCACTTAGGTCTCTCCAGCTGTCTCTATCAGCGAAAGCACACAAGAAGAGCCAGAGAGAGTGCCAGCAAGGCAAAGGCACAGTCTTTTATAACCTATGCACAGCACTGACATCCCGTCACTTTTTTTTTGAGACAGACTCTCACTCTGTCACCCAGGCTGGAGTACAGTGGTGCGATCTTGGCTCACTGCAATCCGCCTTCCAAGTTCAAACGATTCTCCTGCCTCAGCCTCCCACGTAGTTGGCATTACAGGTGTGAGCCACCATGCCTGGCTGATTTTTGTATTTTTAGTAGAGACAGGCTTTCTCTATATTGGCCAGGCTGGTCTAGAACTCCTGACCTCAAGTGATCGGCCTCCAAAAGGGCTGGGACGCAGGTGTGAACCACCATGCCCGCCCCCCATCACTTTTGTCATATTCTGTTAATTAGAAGCAAATCCCTATGCCCAGCCCACACTCAAGGGGAGGGATTATACAGGGGCATGAATACTAGAATGGGGATGATTGCAAGCTACATCAGAAGCTACCTTCCACAGCATATCCGTGAAATGGCAGCCCTGTCTGTCAACACAGCCAAAGCTAATCACGGAGCTTTAGGAGGAGCCATTTCCCAAAGTGTCCCAGAACCACCAGGGCCCATGTGCACCTGACTGTTCTAGGCATCGCTGGGGAATAGTAAAGTGACTTTGACAATTCCCATCCAAAGACTTACAGTTTATTAGAGGGAAAGACAGGAGTCACAAATAATTATAATCCAAAGCAGAAAGGTAACTGCTGTCATAAGGGTGCGGAGTACTAGCAATAGTTGTAGTACTGATCACAGTGGTAGTTCCCATTTCTTTTTCTTTTTCTTTCTTTCTTTTTTTTTTTTTTTTTTTGAGATGGAATCTTGCTCTGTCACTCTATCACCCAGGCTGGAGTGCAGTGGCACAATCTCTGCTCACTGCAACCTCCGCCTCCTGGGTTCAAGCAATTCTCCTGCCTCAGTCTCCCAAGTAGCTGGGATTACAAGTGTCCGCCACCATGCCTGGCTAATTTTTTTGTATTTTTAATAGAGATGGGGATACACCATGTTGGCCAGACTGGTTTCAAACTCCTGACCTCCAGTGATCCACCCACCTTGGCCTCCCAAAGTGCTAGGATTATAGGTGTGAGCCACCACGCCCAGTCGGCAGTTCCCATTTCTTGACCTTAGCTATGGCATGGGGTACCATGCCTAGATGCGTCATTGGTCAGAGAGTAACTGCAGGGGGATCCTGGACAAATGGAAAGCATGGGAGCTTTGGAGTTGGAAAGACTTCTGTTAGGGCTCTGACTAGTTTACAGTGATAAGCTCTTAGAAAAATGACTCTTTGATCCTCTCTTCCTTCCTCTGTAAAACATGTGAGATAATACCTGCCTCTGAGGAGGGTTTGTTTTAGTTTTAGTTTTTGTTTTTGTTTTTGTTTTTTGAAACGGAGTTTCGCTGTTGTTGCCCAGGCTGGAGTGCAATGGTGCAATCTCGGCTCACCGCAAATCCCCCTCCCGGGTGCAAGCCATTCTCTTGCCTCAGCTTCCCAAGTAGCTGGGATTACAGGCATGCACCACCACGCCTGGCTAATTTTATAGTTTTAGTAGAGACAGGGTTTCTCCATGTTGGTCAGACTGGTCTCAAACTCCTGACCTCAGATGATCCGCCTGCCTCGGCCTCCCAGAATGCTGGGATTACAGGTGTGAGCCACCATGCCTGGCCGTCTCTGAGGAGTTTTGTGGGGTTGAACATGAGAGAATGTGGATAAAGCCCCAATGCCTTGGCCATAAGATGAGGTCCCCTTTCTTTCTTCTCTAGGATCTGGAAGCGTCTGAGGAAAGATGGAATTTAGGAGATACCCAGAGTGCAAAGCGTAGGACAGGGAATGGGATTGTGGATGCAGTTCTCTAACAGCCATCTCAGGTCTGCCATTTGTACCTGTGAAAAGGAACAGAGGCGTATATGGGGGATATTAAGGGAGACATACCCTACCTCATTATCCTTCATAGAAACTTCTGGTCAGCTGCATTTCCTAGGAAAGCCAAAACGAGTAAAGGTGAAATAATGAACAGTCCTAGTGATCTCTGGGGGACAATTAAGCCATAACAGTTTGCTTCCCTCAAGGATAAAGCTGGCAGAACCTGCCATTCCTTTTACATTTCGAAACTCAAAATGTTATTATCGCTCATTTGAGAGATGTAATCACGTTTGAAATAATGACTGACTGATATATAACCTGGAAGGAAAGAAAGTTTCACTAACTCACCAAACTCACTTTTTTTTTTTTTTTTTTTTTTTTTTTTGATACAGAGCCTCACTGTGTCACCCAGGCTGGACTGCAGTGGCACAGCCTTGGCTCAGCGCAGCTTTCACCTCCTGGGTGCAAGTGATCCTCCGCTCTCAGCCTCCCCAGTAGCTGGGATTGTGGTGCATGCCACCATGCCCAGCTAATCAAACTGGCTCTTTTAAGGACACTGCTTTTCAAATGTTGAGCTTTACATGTGTATTTCTTAAGCTGCCCCAAAGTATTCTGCTTTGAAAATCAGAGTGGCAGTATTTTTCCTATAGTAGAAAATAGCAACATTCATAGATGAGATTTTTCCCAGTGTTAAGTTTTTGTCCCATAAAGAGTTATTGAATCCTTGACAGTGGTTCCCACTCATTTGCCCATCTTTTTATTATTTAAAAAAAATTTTTTAGGCAAAGTCTTGCTCTGTCACCCAGGCAATGGTGCAATGGTGCAATCTCAGCTCACTGCAACCTCCACCTCCTGGGTTCAAGTGATTCTCCTGCCTCAGCCTCCCAAGTAGCTGGGATTACAGGCATGCACCACCACGCCTGGGAAATTTTTGTATTTTTAGTAGAGAAAAGTGTTTGACTATGTTGGCCAGGCTGATCTTGAACTCCTGACCTCAGCTGATCCACCCTTCTCGGCCTCCCAGAGTGCTGGGATTACAGGCATGAGCCACCACACCCAGCCTTTTCCCATCTCTTTAACTTTCTGATATTGATAAAGTTGACATGTGGTCAAGGAATATAGTTGGGAAAACTCAGATTTCCGCTTATCTGGAAAATATGTTTTTGCATCATCGTTTTTGAGATACAGATTTATGTGCACACATAACCCTTTTGGCTGTTGTAATATTCCTAGTTCCTAGGCTGGAATAAGGTGTAGTCAGCTTTTAGGTTGCTCTGCCAAAAGCATTGTAACATTCAGGTGCTGTGAAAAAGCCTTCAAACCACTGCTTTTTTTTTTTTTTTAAGATACAAACAAAAATCTCAGCCACATTCTTTCCTAGAAATATGACAAGGAGCGCAAATGTGACTGCTGCGTGCAGTGAGAAGGGAGCAGAGGAGCTCTACAGAGAGAAGGCAGATGAAAAGGTCTCTTTTGGGGGGGTGGGGATGGAATCTCACTCTGTCACCCAGGCTGGAGTACAGTGGCACAATCTTGGCTCACTGCAACCTCCGCCCCCTGGGTTCAGGTGATTCTTCTGTCTCAGCCTCCCAAGTAGCTGAGACTAGTGGCATGCGCCACCATGCCTAATTTTTGTATTTTTAATAGAGACGGGGTTTCACCATATTGGCCAGGCTGGTCTTGAACTCCTGACCTTGTGATCCACCTGCCTCAGCCTCCCAAAGTGCTGGTATTACAGACATGAGTCACCAGGCCTGGGCAGTTCTTTTTTTTTTTTAGACAAGACCTCACTCTGTTGGCCAGGCTGGAGTGCAATGGTCAATCACAGCTCACTGCAGCCTCAGGTAATCCAGCTCAGGTGATCCTCCCACCTCAGCCTCCCAAGAAGCTGGGACTACAGGTATGTGCCACTATGTCCAGATAATTTTTGTATTTTTTATAGAGACGAGATTAGACCATGTTGTCCAGACTGGTCTCAGACTCCTGTGCTCAAGCAATAGCCTGCCTTGGCCTCACAAAGTGCTGGGATTACAGGCATGAGGCACTCTACTCAGCCAAAAGTGTCATTTTTATATTGATACCAGCTAGTATGTTTAGAAATTATGAGTTATTTTATTTTTTCCAGAAATATAACTTCACTATGTATTTAAACATAGTGTAGAAGTCTTAAAAAATTCAATGGTGCTCACTTTGGCAACACGTATACTGATACAGAGAAGAGTAACATAGCCCTCTTGGGCAAGGATGACATGCAAATTTGTGAAGCGTTTCATATTTTAAAATTTTTTAATTAAATAGTAGAGTATTTATAAGTTAATTTAAAAAGTTGAAGAAAGAAAAAAATGTAAATAGGGAAGACAGAAGAGAAAAGTAGCCAATTCCCCAGAATAAAAAATAACCAGGGTTCACAGTTGATGTCTGTTGCATTAGACAAGTTTGTATGCTTATATATTGTTAAAATAGAAACAACTTCAAAGCAGAAATAAATCTGTATGTAAAATTTTACTCATTAAAGTACTGTTTTGTGCCTTTATCATGAATTTACCTCAGAAACAGGTAAAATTGGAAGACTTACTGAATTTTAGAGATACACTTCTTGGCCGTAAGATCTAAACTAAAACAAAAGATTATAAAAACCATTATGAATTTGGAGTCTTCTTCAATTTTAGACAGTATCACTTGACTCTCTTCTATGAAAGATGAACTATGGTTTTTTAAGGCCTTTTATGTAAAACTAAATAGTAATAACTATGCTATTGAGGTGATAATTTTTTTTTTTTTTTGAGACAGTTTTGCTCTTGTTACCCAGGCTGGAGTGCAATGGCGCGATCTCGGCTCACCACAACCTCCGCCTCCTGGGTTCAGGCAATTCTCCTGCCTCAGCCTCCTGAGTAGCTGGGATTACAGGCACACGCCACCATGCCCAGCTCATGTTTTGTATTTTTAGTAGAGACAGCATTTCACCATGTTGACCAGGATGGTCTCCATCTCTTGACCTCGTGATCCACCTGCCTCAGCCTCCCAAACTGCTGGGACTATAGGCATAAGCCACTGCATCCGGCCTGAGGTGATAATTTTTTAAATGAGGTAAAAAGAAATTTTAACCCCCCTTATCCACTTAACTAGCCATGTGACCTTGAGTAAATAATTTCACAGCTGCTAAATATCATCTGATTCTCTGAAAAATGGAGATAGAAATAGACAGGGTTGGTGTGAAAATTAAGTGAGTGAATGAACAGGTAACCCATCTGACCGCTGTCATTTGTGGGGACCCAGATACTTGGTGTATTATTAATGTTTCCACGTTCTTATTCGATTCTCATCTTTCCCCCTTTTTAGTAATGAATCCTAAGTCCTCCACTTGAGGCTTCTCTTCAGATTATTTAGAATAATCTAAAACCTCTCAGGGTCCCCTCAATCAATCCCATCCACGCTGCAGCTGTGTCTAATGACCACATGTTCCCATGTGGCCCGGTGCCAGGCTGAGGCCTTCCTAGTGACTCTGCACAGGCCGCACTGGTGCCCACCTACCATGGGTCTTGAATCTACACTCTTGAGCTCAGCCATCATTCTAAAACACAACCCCTATGCAAGGTGGCTCCAGAAGTTCTACATGGCAGATCCTTAGGGACAATGTGCCTGGAGTCCCCAGTGCCACCCTCAAAGCACAGAGTCAAACAGATATTTGTACACCCACATTCATGGCAGCGTTATTTATAATAGCCAAAAGAACGGAAACAACCCAAGTGTTCATCAGTAGATAAATGGATAAACAGAGTGTGGTACATCCATAGAATGGAATTTTCTATATCATAAAGACAAATGAACTTTTGATATATGCTACAATGTGGATGGACCTTAAAAATATTATGGTGACTGAAATTAACCAGACACAGAGGGACACAGAGTGTGTGATTCCACTTACATGAGGTTCCTAGAATAGACAAATTCACTACGACAGAAAGTGGAATCGATGTCCCCAGAGGTTGCAGGGAGGGGCATGGGGAGTTATTGCTCAATAATAATACAGTTTCCATTGTCACTGATGAAAAGGTTTTGGGGATGGATAGTGGTGATGGTTGCATGATATTGTGAATGTATTGAATGCCACTGAATTGTATATTTATAAGTAGTTAAAATGATAAATATCATATTGCATATATTTTACCACCAACACAAAACAAAACAACACCCTGGCAAATGACAGAAAATTCAGCCCAAATTTGCTTTGGCAAAAAAGTCAGAGTATTGGATCCTGTAAGCTGGACATCTGGTGGACATCTGTTTGGGAACCCCCAATCCCCGTCCCTGGCCTTCCCACCCTGCCCATCTTCCTTCCACTCCTCACAGCCTGTTTATTTTTGTAATGAGCAGAGCTTCATGTGCTTTTAGTAACCACAGTGATGAAGACGACCTCCCCCCAGACCTGGCCGAGGCAGTGGGAGTGACCACAGCTATAACCACAAACACCACAACCGCCGCCACACAAGTCTCTGTGCCGCTGCCGTCCCCCAAGGTCCAGAAAGTCAGCTCGCCTCACATGTCGGAAGGCAAAGGCCAGCTGTCCCCCGGGGCCAAGGTATTGGGGGTGGAAAGCCCTGGGGAGCAGCCACACTTGCTGGGAATTCAGTATCAGTTTACTGAGTGGCATCTGAGGCATGCATTTAAATTTTGCTTCAATTGTGTGTGCTTGTAAAACAACAACAATAACCAGAACATGTTTTTATACAGCTTGTCCCCCAAATACGAGCCAACCATTTGCGAGAGACTGAGTGAAATATAAAATCAGTTCATTGTACTTTAATTGCATTGTAAGAGATTTTTGAGGGCAATTTTGATTAAGAATCTCATCTCTATCATAAGCTATTAGTCCACTGTAAAGATAGACAGAAATCATTCCTTCCAACCATAGTGAACAGTTTGGAGGAGCAAAATCATAGAAGTGTCCCCATTCCTTTCCCTATGTCAGATAGCTGGTGTTAGTTTGAAAATAGGAAATTTTTTTTGAGACAGAGTCTCGCTCTGTGGCCAGGCTGGAGTGCAGTATCGCGATCTCAGCTCACTGCAGTCTCCGCCTCCCGGGTTCAAGTAATTCCTCTGCCTTAGCCCCCCAAGTAACTGGGACTACAGGTGCGTGCCACTACATCCGGCTAATTTTTGTATTTATAGTAGAGACGGGTTTCACCATGTTGGCCAAGCTAGTCTAGAACTTCTGACCTCATGATCCACCTACCTCGGCCACCCAAAGTGCTGGGATTACAGGTGTGAGCCACTGCGCCCAGCTGATAATAGGAAATATATTATTCCATTTGCTGGTTTGAAATTTCAGGAAATTGCCTGAGATGCGAATGAGCTATGACAAAGGCTTTACACAAGATGTTTCCCTTGGTTTTGTTTGAGAGACCTCTGGCTACGATCACTCTGTTGCAATTGCTCCAAATACAGTTGAACCTATTGCTATCCAAGTGGATACAAGTCAGAGGTTGCAGTGGTCCGTGCAACTACACGGAGAAAAGGGGCGTGCATGAGGCAGGTGCTCTGAAGGCAAGACTGGAGCTCCAGAGGCTGTTCCCAGCTCTTCCATTCATAAGCCACAGCAGTCACTTCCAAAACCCTTATTTCTTCAAGCCTCAGTTTCTTCCTCCTAAAAATGGCAATAAGATCTGCTATCTTGCTCTGGCTGGTGTCAGGTTCAGTGGAGGTCAAAGTGCTCATGCAAACTGGATGCCTGAGGCTTTTGCAGCTTCAGGAATCACAGTTCCTGGTAACAGCTAAAGGATAATGGTCCAGGCCCACCTCCTGCATAACCAAGGCCAGTCTTCCACCTGGTCCCTTCTCTGGGTGTCTCTGGAAATATCACTGCTTAGTGTTCCGCACAGACACCTGGATGGAACCCTCAGCCAGCGACTGGCCAAGACCGAGGTTCTCTGCATCTCTATAGCTCACCTCCTGGCGTCTCAGGCTGGATTATCCTCCACTGTGTCGAGAGCCCTGTACAGCTTTGTCTCAAGTGTGGACACAGGCTTCTACCACATAACCCACACTGTGGTTAAAACCAGGCTGAAAGAAACATTGGCAAAACAGATGGGAGTTGGGGTGGCGTGGATGGGACGTAAGTGGCATCCTACCAAAGGCCACAGGGCTCCCTCTCCTGGCCATCTCTCTCCTTGGGGCCTGGCTTGCCCCATTGATGGGTCTTATTTTTTCTCCTTTTAAAGATCTCGAGGCTATACATGTAGCTAAGACCCCAGAGCAGAAGGACAAACCGTTTTCCAAAAACAAACAACGTAACATTCCACGTGCCATCACCTGCCATGAAGACCATTGCTCTTAGTGCGCAGATTGGTTTAGCTCCTGGAGGACCCTGATTTGATCCTCTAAATCTAGGGCAAAGTCTTTGCTCTCTCTTTATACATTTGGAGGCCTCTTTAAAGTGTTTTTTCTCCAAAAGACCAGTCAAAGAGCTCTAAGAGTACTTAAGAAAAGCTGCCTGTAGCTCTGAAAGGGACAGTCCCTCACCCCTGCCTACTTCTATTTACGAAGTTTGCAGGAAAATACTGGGGTTCAGTCTCAACATTTTGTGCACTACTTGGCTGGGGAAATTCAAGGGGACTGTCGCGCTAATGAGATCAGTGTAGACGAGAGGCTGGGAACCTGTTTTTTCTGGTGACTTTCATCCTCAGTGCAGTGCAGTCTCTAACCAGGAGTGTTTTTGTCTGTCTTCCTAGAGCCCCTCTGACCGAGGAGGTGCCTTTACCTTGGAGCCGGGTGATCTTCTGATGGATTTCACAGAAGCCACTCCTCTGGTAAACTTCCTATTTTGCTAAAACCAGAAAAGCCACAGACCATAGAAACACCTTGGCAGTGGGACGGATGGACAGAGGTGGGCATTGCTGTGGAGGAGCCTCTTCCTCTCATCCCAGAGGCTCAGGGATCAGCTTTCATCCAGGGGTCAGGCACTGTGGGTCCCTCCACCTCTAGAGCCCTTGAGGGAGGAAGGGGTGCTCCCTTTGCTCCATGGGTAGTTGTGGGGGGCCTACTGTGCCTTTCTACTGCACTTCAAGTGTTATAGGGTTTGTCAGTGCTTTGATCTTGGCTTCTTGGCTTCCTGGACCACACCCTGCATGCCCACCCATGGGGAATCTCTTGCTGTTGCTTCCGACAATCCATCTGGTCTGAAGCACTGGCTCAAGGCCACATCCCAGCTTTCCAGGTCCTTCGTACTTCCCACCATCTTCCATCCTCTGCATACAGGTCTCTCCTTAGGTGAGAAACCCTTTTGAGGGGACAGAACACCAAATCACAAGTCACAGAGGCCAAACCTGGCTCCAGTGCCTGTTCCCCTTTTTAAGATCCTTGTCATTGGATAGTCACCTTGTCCAATGACTCTCCTTGTCCAATGACAAATCCTTGTCATTGGCCAGTCACTGAGGATGTCACTGTTTGCCCTTTCTGCCTCAGAGGAGTGCTATAAGGATCACGAGAGAGACAGAGAGTCCTCCAAGAATAGAAAGCAGCACAGAAATGTGCAAGGAATTATGCCCATTATGAGGTGACCCAGGCACATTTGGATATACCTTTCTCTGGGCTCAGCCTAATACCTGAGTATACTTGAGCTTGAATCACAATCCACAAACACGGATTGGGAGTCAGATTTCTGGCCAAGTCAAAAAATGTCTCCTGAGAGTCGACTGTGTGCCCAGCTGAGTGCTAGGCTTTCAGGGCGGAGAGGGCAGCTAAGGCTGTAGGGGAAGTGAGGTTGACGAGTAGCTGCCAGTGATGTGAGAGCCACATAGAAGATGCTCAGGGAGAATCCAGAAGTGGGAGGCGTTCAGGGACAGCTTGCTGGAGTAGGAGTGGGGTGGATGGGGAGGATCCTGGAAGGTTTCAAGAGAGGACAAATGGGGCAAAGCGCTGCCAGGCTTTAGGAATGGTCACCATTCCCAGTCAGCTGGCATACGGAAATCATGTGTACCCTTGTGTTCCTCGTCTAGAGAGTTGGGACAGATTAAGAGCTTCCAGGCAGCAGTCTTGGATAAACAGCTGACAGCTGACTGTGGGTGACCCCTGCTCTGGGAAGCTTCAGAGTTACCCCTTGCTGTGCTCCAGTAAACGTAGGAGAGTTATTCATGGCCTTCTTGTTAGACGATTTGCCAAGATTGTTCACAGATGAAAGGGCCCTTCTCCCCTGCCTTTCCAGTAGGGGAACCCAGAAACAGAGGGCCTTCACACATCACCTCATCACCCCTTTGATGGATGGAAACGTGAGTCCCAGTCGGGGGGTCATCATGTGGGGCGAAGCTGGAGCTGGGATCCAGGTGTCCTCGCTCCTCCCCGGTGTGCTGTGCATCCTGTTGGGCTCCATCTGGTCTCCTCTTTAGGGACTTGCCACTTAGGAAAAAAGCAATTCCTGGAAGAAGGGCTTCATTCCAAGTATACCTGAGACTGGGAAAGATGAACAAGGGGCGTGGAAGAAGGGCCTGGGCCTGGTCTACGTCCCAGCTGAGCATCCCAACAGAGGCCTGACGTCCCAGGAAGGCCTTCTTGTGGGAGATAGAAGCCCAAGCAGCAGTCTGAGCACACCCTGGCTGAAAGGCAGCATTCCCCAAAGGGATCCGAGAACGCCTAGGATGTAACCCGAGGTCCTATGAAGGTAAAAAGGAGAAGACTAAGTTCCAAGAGTCACATTGAGGAAAACGTGTCTGGCAAGAATAGGAGCCAGTGGAGGAAGATAACTCTTGGAGTTAGACTTGTGGGCAACTTCCAGGCTGCTGAAACACGCTGCAATGACTGCTGTAGAGTTCATGTGAACTGCTGCTGCTGTGGGACTCGGTGTCTAACCCTGTCTGGGGACCCTGGGATGCCAGGGTTTTACAGTATAAATAGGAGTCTGCCAGGTGAAGAAAGTGGACCAAGGCAGTCTATGTAGAAATCACAGCATGGACAGAGTAAAGGACCTGGCAGGTCTGATCAGGGTCAGTTTCCAAAAACATACATGGTGGCTTTGACAAGCGTGTTGAGATTCCCTTAGAGATCATCATGTTGCAGGTTCAGCTTGTAGATTTAATTACTTGTAAATTTAAATGGTCCTTTCTTTGTTTGAACCTAACAGGCTGAGATTAGAAAGGAAGCAGCACCTGGCAGGGAATCAGAGCTGCCGGGATCTGAGGGGTGAATGCCTGCCAAATGACTGTCCAGCCTCTGCTTGCACCCCTTCAGTAACAGGAAGCTCATTCCCTCTCCCTGACACATGCTGCTCATATCTCAGGGTACCTCTGACTTAGCTATGAAATGGGTATAGGCCTGTTTCACTGCGTAGACATGGGACAACTGTGTCTCAGTACTGCACTGAGATAGCCACCACTTCACAGCTGAAGTTTGCAGTGACTGTGTGTCCTCAGGATAAAGCATCCTTTGAGGCATGAGTGTGTGTCTTCAGGCCTCAGGGAGAAGGTGTCCTCGGCATCTGGCTTTTTGGCAAGAGCTCTCTCCATTTTGGGCTTTCCTTGGTACCATGGGCCTTGTCCTTACTTTGATCCAGAATCCCGTTTCCATGAGTGCCAAAGGGTCCCAGAGGGGAAGAGGACACTCCAGCAGTCTGCTTCTCCCTTTGGTCCTCCTCCCTCTGTCTCCTTCCCCCAGCATCAGAAATGCAAGCAGCAGCCTTCCCACATATTGGTAGGGTGACGGGGAGGTCTCTATCTCACAAGTCCGTGTCTTGACACCGTGGTTGAGGGCTTCACAGGGGCTTCCTTATCCATGGGAGGAAGGAGCCAGAAGTAGAGGGAGGCAAGAGCAACCCCCATGCCTGACTTGTGACCAGGGCTTCCCAACTATCTGGCCTATCAGCTGGAACAATGCCTTGGGACCTTCTTCTCCATTCCTTCACACACAGATGGGAAAACCAAGCTCAGACAGGGGCAGACGCTCAGCCCAGATCACACAGCAAGTGTGTGTCAAAGCCAGTTCTAGAACCTAGATGCTGGGCTGCCATTCCAGTGTCAGATGGCCCAAGCCAGGATATATCTCTCTCTTTCTCTGTTAGCAAGTCCCCTCTCTCAAAGCGGGTCAGATGCCCTGGCCTTCCCCTGGGCTGTAGGATAGCCCTGGGACCGTCTCCAAGCTGTCAGCCCAGGTTTGGTCCTCAGTGTTGCTGAATGGAGCATGAGGAAGGGAGGTGCGCAGGTGCCTTGGTCTAAGAGACTCAGCCTGGATGAGCTGTGGTTATTTTGCCAGCAGTCCTGCACGATTCACCTCCAGCCGCTCTCTCTGAGCCTTCCTGTTGAGGAGGAAGCAGCACTTTACAGGTATAAATATCAGAACTTCCAAGTGCTACTCATCACACAGGCAGTGAATTACCCCTCCTGGGTGAATACTTTTTCCATGCAGTCATTTCCCAAGCTGACAGCCTGTCTCTAGCCCCCTGCCTACTACTGGCCAAGACTCCTGAGGTCCCACCACCATCCTGGTCCCTAGGCCCAGTGCTGGACCAACAGGGAACTGGAGATCTTGCCTTCATTCAGCAACGTGCCACCAAGACACTGTCAGAACTAGCGTAACACCAGCCAGGCATGATAGTGTGCGCTTATAGTCCCAGCTACTCAGGAGGCTCAGGTAGGAGAATCACTTGAACCCGGAAGGTGGAGGTCGCAGTGAGCTAAGAGAGCACCACTGCACTCCAGCCTGGGCAACAAGGCGAGAGTCCACCTCAAAAACAAAGCCAGGCTCACTCAGTGGCTCACACCTGTAATCCTAGCACTTTGGGAGACCTAGGTGGGTGGATCACCTGAGGTCAGGAGTTCGAGACCAGCCTGACCGACATGGTGAAACCCCCATCTCTACTAATAATACAAAATTAGCAGGGCACAGTGGTGGCAGGTGCCTGTAATCCCTCGGGAGACTGAGGCTGAAGCAGGAGAATCGCTTGAACCCAGGAGGCGGAGGTTGCAGTGAGCCGAGATCACGCCACTGCACTCCACCCTGGGTGACAAGAGTGAAACTCCATCTCCAAAAAATTAAAATTAAAAGAAAAATAGCGTTAACTGCAATCACTCTTAGCACTCTTGATTCTTGTGGCCAGTCTCTGTGTGGAGTGGTCTTCAAAGAAGCACAGTCCAGCAAACCAAGAGTAACAAAAAGGTTCAATCTGGAACAGGCGTCTCTCAAAAATTCATTAAAGAATATTAAATTAACACCTCCTGTAACATATCTTGAATCGCTTTTTGCCTTTTCCTTTATTCTCTTACATTCCTTGACTCCAGGAACTTTCATTCTCAAACTACACACACACACACACACACACACACACACACACACACACACACACACACACACTAACTTTGCTTTTGTAGCTTTCTCCCTCTCCTTTTCCCAAACCTTTTCTGCCCTAGTCCCCAGCTCTTTTATTAGGTAGCTCAATTTAGCAGTCTTAAGCCTTAGAACCTTCACAGCTTCATGTTTTTCCATTTCCGATTCTGCCTCAGAGTTCGTCATCAGATCTGAGTTTCTGCCTGGGTTGCGAGAGGTGGAGCACGCGGGAGAGAAGGGAAGGAGTTGTGTGCCAAGACAGCACCTGTTCTCCATTTGGTATTTTCTTTAAGGTGTGAACGTGAGCAGGTGCATGGGGGCACTGGCGTTGATTGAACGAGGGGAGTTGGGAGAGGTTACACTGATGCGTTAGTGATGTCGACCCCAGAATGCGGAGTCTTGTACCCCCTACTTCAAGTCTGCCATGCTGACTTCCCTCCCCGGGTGACACAGACCATGGACACCTATGTGTTCTGTGTTCTTGGCTTTTTCTCCTTGAGGCCTGTCCCTCTCTGATCCCCAGGCTTCATGAACCACTCACCCAACTGCAAATCAGAGCCAATTAGCACCCAGATCCCTTCTGGACTATGACATGTTAGTCAAGAGTTCATGTGTCAGGGAGGACAGTGCTCTGGCCAGAGGAAGGCTGTGTAGGGCATGGGAATAGGCCCTGGGGTAGATGTTAGGAGTCAGTTTCTATCTGGTGCAATAACTTACTTTTATTTTGAACTGAATTCTACCAGCAGGGCTAAAGCTGAATCTCACCAAATCAAATTACGGTGCCCCTTCTGTGGTTTTATCTGTGTTCCCCAGGGCACAGGGAGGTGGAAAGAAATCTATTTAGTCCATGATGTCATCTGTTCGCTGATACATTTAGGCCACTCCTTGCTTCTTTCGTGGCTGTTTTGGGCAGGTGGAGATCACTGTCCTGCCAGGATGTGTGACTGTCTACTTGTTGGACAACATTCTGTTCTGGGGCCATCCTGTCCTGGGGCCTGCCATCTCCTCAGCTCTACCTTAGGGGGTTGGTTGGGGGTTGGTTCTTTATGCTTTTCAATCCCTGCTTCCCAGCCTCCATGCATGGAGAAAGTTGCACAGGGCTCCTTTGCTCAGCACTCACCAATGTCTACGCTCCTCTTCCCTCTGAATTTTCTCTCCAATGCCCAGACTAGCCATCTCTTAGAATCCTTACACATTTCATCATCATTTATCTATGCTGAGAATCTTTCTGTCTCCCCAAGAGTCAGATTTTCAACTCAAAAGCCAAGCAGATATAGAAGAATGTAGCTGCTTACCTGTAGAAAAGACCCAAGGAAGAAAGGATATACTCAGTGAAAAAAATTAAGTGGTATTTCAAAATAGCCTTCGATTCCATGTGTTAGCTTACTGCCTTCTCACCAACAGTCCAGAGTGTGGGAACCCCAGGATGTTCTTTTGTTTCAATCCAATAAGATGCGTATTTAAGAAAGGTTAGAAATACTTGTGCAATGGATCAATACTTCTTTACCATAAAAGTCAAATGCTGGGCAAAGCCGTAAGGCGTTCATTATGTCCTTCAGTTGAGACCCCGGTGGCTGGGACATATTTTGGCTTCTAGGCAGTGTGACCATGTTTCTCGGTCATTTGTGCCAGCTTTCATTTTCTTCAAAAAATACACATTGCATGCCTGTTGTCGTCAGAGGAGAAAAGACCCAGTAGCCTGGGGTCCCTGATGTAATTGGTTCTGGTTGGAGCATGGATGCCGGGGGGCAGTGGTGGGAACTGATCCCGAGGGCAGCGGGGAGACAGCTTTCTGCAGGATATGCCCTGGGGTCCATAGAGAGCAGCAGGAGGGTTTTAATAGTCTGCAGGTTACTGCAGACTACGTAAAAGTTAACTGCAGGTGACTCAGATGGATTCACTTTAAAAAATGGATTTAGGCCGGGCGCGGTGGCTCACGCCTGTAATCCCAGCACTTTGGGAGGCCGAGGCGGGTGGATCACGAGGTCAAGAGATCGAGACCATCCTGGTCAACATGGTGAAACCCCGTCTCTACTAAAAATACAAAAAATCAGCTGGACATGGTGGTGCATGCCTGTAATCCCAGCTACTCAGGAGGCTGAGGCAGGAGAATTGCCAGAACCCGGGAGGCAGAGGTTGCGGTGAGCCGAGATCGCGCCACTGCACTCCAGCCTGGGCAACAAGAGCAAAACTCCGTCTCCACCTCCTAAAAAAAAAAAAAAAACTGGATTTAGAAACAGTCAACAAAATGAACCTTTGCAAATTCAATTTCTACACCTTCCAAATTTGAATAGTAAAACAGGCCATCGTGAAGACCATTGTGAGATAATAGTTGTAAAAAGCTCTTTGGAAATTGTCCAGAACTGCACAATTGTGAAGAGGTCAGAGTTAGATCACTTTGGAGAAGGAAAAGAGGACAGCAATTTTCTTGATCATTTTTCCATGAAACTTACCCAGCGGCTGTATTTTATTCTTCACAGCAGGATGATATCAGCTATTTAAGGAAACTCTCTTGAGCTAAAAGATGTGTATATTTGTTCTCTGGAGCAAATGGTCCCTCCCTGAAACTCAAAATAACCCTGTCCGTGGTTCCCTCTCCTAACATCAAGCGTCCTCTGTCCACCAACCTCATTCTTAGCAGTACAAGCTGTTGGACCTCTCTGCTGGGCGCATGGTGCTATTCAAGGATAAGGTGGAGAACCCTGTGTATCCCAAAGGATGTGGCACTTTTCTCACAATATTTGGTATTTTCCAGCTAAGTAGCAGGGTGTCCCAGCGCCAATACAAGATGCCACGGCTGGGCCCATGCATCTTGTCATGGGGTCCGGATCAGTTTGTTTTCTGAACACAGATAACAAAGAGCCAAGACATATGAAATCCTGAAGCATATGGTACAGCTGGGCACAATGGATCATGCCTGTAATCTGGATACTTTGGGAGGTTGAGGAGGCGGGGGATCTCTTGAGGCCAGGAGTTCAAGACCAGCCTGGGCAACGTAGTGAGCCCTTACCTCTACAAAAAAGAAAAATTAAAATATTAGCCAGGCATGGTGGCACATGTCTGTAGTCCTAGCTACTCAGGAGGCTGAGGCAGGAGAATCTCTTGAGCCCAGGAGTTTGAGACTGCCATGAGCTATGATCACACCACTGAACTCCAGACTGGGTGACAGAGCAAGACCCTGTCTCTTAAAAAAAAAAAAAAAAAATGGGCGTGGTGGCTTATACCTGTAATCCCAACACTTTTGGAGGCCTAGGTGAGCAGATCACTTGAGGTCAGGAGTTTGAGACCAGCCTGGCCAACATGGTGAAACCCTATCTCCATTAAAAATACAAAAATTAGCCAGGCGTGATTGTGGGCCTGTAGTCCCAGCTACTTGTGGGGGCTGAGGCAGGGGAATCATTTGAACCCAAGAGGCAAAGGTTGCAGTAAGCTGAGACTGTGTCACTGCACTCCAACCTGGGCAACAGAGCGAGACTTCGTCTCAGAAAAAAAAATTAGCTATATGTTCCTCCCCATGAAATATTTCTTTCCCAGTGACCCCCTTAGACATCCACTCACTTACATACCACGGTGTGTGCCCTTGTTAAACAGAGTGCAGGAGGGCACCAAGCATGGAAGGCAAATGCTTTAAGTGTGTGCCCATGCCTCATATTCCTCCATGGCTGACATCACTAATTCATCCTGGCTCTCCTTCTGGCTTGGCTTGGGCAATGCTTCAGAACCCTCAACCGTGTGCCGAGAAGCCACTACCTGTCCTGTGCAGTTGACATAGGAGACAGCCTCTACCTACCAGGCCTGGGAATGGGGTCTTGGTGTGTCATCTGCTCAGATGATGGAGAAGATATATGAAGGACAGACAGGAGAAAAGAAGGCTGAGAGAGGAGGGAGGAGGGTGGGACCAGAAGCCAGTTGGCCAGAGGCTGGAAGTAGGCTGTGGGTGAGACTGGCTTGAGAACAGTCTGGCGTTGCCAGATCCGTCTTGCACTGTGCTATCTTTCTCTCCTTTCCCCTCCCCTATCTCCTCTTCCTCCTCCCCTTCTCTCCTCTCCTCGTGAGCAGGCAGAGCCCGCCAGCAACCCCCACTGTGCCCACTCTCGCTGTTCTCCTCCACTCTCTCTCCCCATGAAGGAAGAGACCACTGGAGTTTGCATGTACCCTCCAATCAAAACAAGGCTGGTAGGTACCCTGGCAGGGAGAGGGGCCTGGCCAGGAGAGGTGAGGTGGGCAGGAGCCACCAGGCGAGGTGGAAGCCTGGGTGGGCGTGCAGAAGCCCCAGATCTCAGGACGAGCCCACCAACAGGTGCTCTCACTCCAGGTGGATGGAGGATTTGGAGTCCACCTGGCCCTGGTCAAATTGGAATATGCAGCTGTGGGTGCCCCCTTCGCTTCCAGGTCTCAAGAATCAAGAAGAGTTTGTTTTCCTGGAATTTCAATGAGCATAGATGCTTTCCCCAGAGAGAAATATATGCTTTGGTACTCACCAGATGGACTCTTAAGTTGCATTTCTATTGAAAAGAAAACTTTTTGAAATGCGTCTTCTTCTGCTGTTTATCAAGCTAATGACATAATAGGAGTGCTACCTAACAATGTGAATGAAATCACCTGTCATCCCAATTTAGCATTTTTTGTCCGTTTTTACATATTTCCTTCCATTTATTCATATCATTCATGATTTTACATAGTTAAATCGTAATAACCAAATTCTCTCCTGTTTTTCTCTTTTCCCTTAATGCTACCATGTTGTTTCTATCTTGTTCTTGTTACCACGTTATATGACTGTATTCCATCAAGCGAATGGTCTGCCATTTCCCGAACACATTCTGTACTACGGGATGTGTGCTTTGTTTCCAGTTTGTTACTATTCGGGAGAACGCATGTAGCTTTTTGCATCAGGAATTTTATTTTCTTAGGCTAGACACTGCTGGATGAAATATTACAAGTTTGGCTTTTGCCCCCTTTCTAAAGTGGTTGTGCTAACAGATAGTGCCATCAGAAGAGAGTGACTATGCTTTTCACCACACCTGAGCAACACAGGGTACCACTGTTGAAATATATTTTTCTTACTTACAGCAGGTATAAAATAATTCTTTGAGGTGGCTAACTTTCACCTATTGAATAGCAATAATAAACCACTTTCCGGCCAGGCACGGTGGCTCACACCTGTAATCCCAGCACTTTGGGAGGCTGAGGCAGGCAGATCACTGGAGGTCAGGAGTTTGAGTCCAGCCTGGCCGACATGTGAAATCCCAACTCTACTAAAAATACAAAAATTAGCTGGGCATGTTTTGTAGCGTGTGCCTGTGATCCCAGCTACTCGGAAGGCTGAGGCAAGAGAATCACTTAAACCTGGGAGGAGGAGGTTGCGGTGAGCTGAGATTGCGCCACTGCCCTCCAGCCTGGGTGACAGAGTGAGACTCCATCTCAAAGTAAACAAACAAACCAACCAACCAACCACTTTCTCGCTCGGCTTCATGATGGTCTGTCTGAGAGTCTTATCTATTACTTTCCACTAGGATGTTGGTCTCAGAGCACCTTGCTGACCCAATAGGCAACAAGAAGAGAATGTACCTCCAGACTTCACCCAAGAGTCTTTCTTTCACCTGAGCTAAAAGGCAGTTTGAGGCCTATTCTGTCAATTTTGAGATGTGTAAAGGGACCAGAGAGATTTGTGGGAAGGGGAGCAGACTTGGGCTGGCTATCTCTGTATACATGGCAAAGATATTGTCATCCCCAGAAGGGGGAGACCTGCTTCACCCATTCGGAAAAGCTTGGCCAATTTGGGTCTCAGCTAATGTGTTCTTACTAATCCCTGCCCCACCCTCCCACTGGAGCCACTCAAGTAGCTATCCCAGAGTCCACAGGCAAGAACTCCGGCTGGCCCTGGACAGTGGTGGCCTTGGTGTCTTGCCTCAGCCCTCTGCTGGCGGGTGGTATGGTATGCCTTCACCAGCAGGTGTGCAGACAGTTTCTGTGCCCCAGGAATCATACACAAAGCTAGTGCCAGAGTCATCAGGCCCCCGGGCCTCATGGCGTACCCTAGGCTGACTTGAAAAAATAAGCCCTCCCATTTCCCAAGGCCTCCAGGAGGCCAAAGACAAAATGACCAAAGACACGGAAGTCGAGTCCTTTTGGCCACCACTACCTGATCAACTGTTCATCTGACCTCATTCAGACTAGCTCCGTCCTGCAGGTACTCCCAGCACTGGGCATCTTTGTGCATCAAACCTTCTGTTCCCAAGGGCCGTGGGGCAGGATTCTCCCACGCTTCCATGGGTTTCCCTGAGGGCTCCCTCTATTGGCTAAAGCATACAGGGAGTTCAGTAACTGAAGTGATTAGACAGCGAATACTTTCTGGCTTAATCAGCCCAGCCTCCTTGTACCCTGCCTGCTGTTAAGAGACCATGTGACCTCTCAGCAGCCTCTAGGCCATTCCTACAGCTATGGAGAAGTCATCAGAAGCCACCCCAGGCAGTTCTGACTCCCTCATTATCCACCTTGACTGTGGCTTTTTATGAGTCAGGCCTGGAAGGCCCAAGCAGATCCTGCTGAAGGCAGCTCCAGGGAGAGACAAGTGTGGAGGTGCGCACTGAACACGAGACCGAGGCTGTCATCCCCACTGGGCCTCGCCCTGCAGTCCAACGCCAGGCAGATACAACCACCAGTCCACAATCCTGAGGGACCCTTTATGTGTTTCCTTATACGAGTGATGAAGGCTCTGCGGAGGCACCCGTGAATCCTTCAGTTCCATTTTAAAGGTGCTCTACCAAAGACTGCAAAACTTTGTTTTCTAATCTGAAGGTAACCCCCTTTTCTTTCTCTCTTTTGAAGATAAAAACATTCCCGGCTGATACAATGAACCCGTTTCCTGATACTTTCACCACAGGGCCACAGTTTACTGTAAGTAGATCCAGAAAACATATGTGCATTTTCAAACGTTGTTCCCATGTAGTGTGCTTTTCTGTGGGATGCCAGACAGCAAGCTCAATCGCTTCTTTTGATCACCGTTGAACTCCACAAGGTCGGGAAGAAGCTTGGATTTACAGTCTGCCTCTTTATTTTATTGATGTGAGATTGACTTAAAATTAACCATTTTCAAGTGACAATTCAGTGACAGTACATTCACAGCATTGTGCAATGACCACTTCTGTTTAGGTCCAATACATTTTTATTGCATCCTCCAAAAATCCCACACCCATTAAGCAGTTCGTCCTCATTTTCCCCTTATTCCTACCCCCTGGCAACCACCAGTCTGCATTCTGTGTCTACGGATTTACCTAGTCTGGATATTTCATCTAAATGGAATCATATGTTTCCTTTTGTGACTGGTCTCTTTCACTTAGCATAATGTATTTGAGGTTCATCCACACATGTTTTTCTTTCTTTCTTTCTTTCTTTTTTTTTTAGGTGGATTTTCGCTCTGTCACCCAGGCTGGAGTGCAGTGGCATGATCTCAGCTCACTGCAACCTCTGCCTCCTGGGTTCAAGCATTTCTCCTGCCTCGGCCTCCTGAGTAGCTGGGATTACAGGCGCCTGCCATCTTGCCTGGCTAATTTTTATGTTTTTAGTAGAGACAGGGTTTCATCATGTTGGCCAGGCTGGTTTTAAACTCCTGACCTCAGGTGATCCACCCACCTCGGCCTCCCAAAGTGCTGGGATTACAGGCATGAGCCACCGTGCCTGCCCCGTCTTCTTACTTAAGGTGAAAGTAGTAATAAGAATATCCTCCTCATATCCTGTTGAGACAAGGATCAAAACGGGCCGAGAATTTGTAAGTGCTTTAGTAACCACAAAACATCCCACACATGTCAATTATGATAGTTGTTTCTCAAGGCTGGAGAGGTAGGGGGGAGTGATGAACACAAACAGGTAGTCCTGACAACAGACTTCTTGTCACTGCCTCTCTGGGTGTCGCTGGGCAGCTTGTTTGTTCTGCCAAGGCTGGGCACAGTGGCTCATGCCTGTAATCCCAGCACTTTAGGAAGCTGAGGTGGGAGGATCACATGAGACCAGGAGTCGAGATCAGCCTGCGCAACATAGAGAGACCCTGTCTCTACAAAATAATAATAATATATTAGCTGCTGATTTATTAAATTTATTATTTATTAAATGTATTATTAATTTAATAATCACAGTGGGATAAATTTAATAATAATAAATTTATAATAATAAATAAGTCCCAGCTACCCAGGAGGCTGAGGCAGGAGGATCTCTGGAGCCCAGGAGGTGGAGGCTGCAGTGATCCATGATTGCACTACTGTACTCCAGCCTGGACAACAGAGTGAGACCCTGTCTCCATTTAAAAAAAAATATTCTGCCAAATGTTTAAATGCTGTTGTTTCTTCATCTGCAAAATGAGAGAGTTTGATAATGTTCATGCTTCTTTTCAGGGCTCAACTCATTCTTTAAATGAAAGTTTCTGCAGAAACTCACTGTATAATGAGCCATTAGGTGACACAGAAGTGAGGAATCTGGGGTCCAGTCCTCCTTCCTCTCAGTCTATCCTCCTCTAGGAGCTGGAGCTTGCAATTTCTATGATCCCTGAAGCTCCCTCCAAAGGATTTCTGTACCGTCTGGAGGATCTGTGAGGTGGGCTGTGCGTGGCTAAGCGTAGCTCTAAGTGCAGTCTTATGAGACAGATGACGACCACTGCCTCACATGGCTTCAGCCACATAGGGAGAGACAGAGCAGTGGCTGATTCAAGTCTCAGAGGATGAGCAGAGGTGGGAAGGTGTCCAGCATGGCAGGCAGAGAGAAAAACAGGTTCCTAGAACAGTCCATTTCTAGGGTCATGAGCTGCTTCCAGCATCTGCCTTTTAAGAATGAGAGGGCAGAGATATGAGGCTCTGCCAGGATGTTAGATGCTATTGCCTTGACACTCATCCTGGCTCCCTGCAGTCTTGCTGGACACAGCTCCCCAGCTGGAAGCTCCGGCTCCACCTCCCTCAGTTGGCCGTAGTGGGGCACTCTGGCCTTCTGCCCAGCCTTGGCAGTGCTGTGAGACACTCAGGGAAGCCCTTCCCAAAAGCTGGGGGCCAAGATGGAGCAGGAAGCCAATGGAAGAAACCACGCTGGGACTTTTGAACTGAGCAAGAGTGGCTTGAAGACAGCTGGAGCAGGCAGAGGGAATATCATGAGCCAGAGTCCTAGAGCGAGCGGGGTCATCACACATTCAAAGGACTGAAAAGCAGGCAGGCCAGTGTGACTGGGATGCAGGAAGCAAGGGTGGCTGGGTGTGAGAGGAGGAAGGGGATGTAGGTGGTGTCAAAACTGGAGGGGCATGACCATGTTGGCCTTGTAGTCCACAGTAGGGATTCTGATCTCCATCCTAAGAGCAAAGAGAAAACTCTGAGGGACTTTGAGCAGGGAAGTGACAGGGCAGATACACTTGGAAGGGATCCCCGTTATCACAGTGGGAAGACAGTGGCTTCCAGGCAGAGTGGATTCAGGACAGTAGCCTGGAAATGCAGGATAGTGGTTTAAGGAAGAGAGAGCAGAGAGCTTGACCTGGAGTGGTTTTGCTGGTGGAAGTGAAGAGAAGCACATAGATAGGGAAGATATTTAGGAGGCTGGTAAGATATAGGATTAGATGAGGCAGAGAGAGGGTCAGAAATGGTTCCCAGAGAGCCGGGCATAGTGGCTCATCCCTGTAATCCCAGCACTTTGGGAGGCTGAGGCGGGTAGATCTCCTGAGGTCAGGAGACAGAGACCATCCTGGCTAACACAGTGAAACCCCATCTCTACTCAAAATATAAAAAACTAAATGGATGTGGTGGTGCGTGCCTGTAGTCCCAGCTACTCAGGAGTCTGTGGCAGGGGAATCGCTTAAACTCAGAAGGCAGGGGTTCCAGTGAGCCAAGATCATGCCACTGTACTCTAGCCTGGGCGACAGAGCAAGACTCCATCAAGAAGGAAGGAAGGAAGGAGGGAGGGAGGGAGGCAGGAAGGGAGGGGAAGGAAGGGGAAGGGAGGGAGAGGAAGGGGGAGGAAGGGGAAGGAAGGGGAAAGAGTTCTCAGATTTCTGATTTGCAGAATGTGGATTGACAGTGGTTCCATTCACTGGGATAAGGAAACTTGGAAAAAGAATTGGTTGGGAGAGATGAGTTTGCCTTTGGCCATGATGAATTAGAAATGCCTTTGAAACATCCAGATGGGCACAATGAATGGGTGGTTGGATATCCAAGTCTGTAACTCAGGAGAGAGGACTAGACCAGAGACAATGATTAGGGAGGCAATGACAGCTGGATGGTAACAGAAGCCAAACTCATGGGCTTCAGCGTCACAATTCTCCCGTCCCCGTATGTCATGTTCTCATTTCCTTCCTGCCAAGATCATGACACTTGAACTTGCTGCAGGTTTGGCCTCTCCACAGGCCTCCAGACCTATCCTGGCCACAGTGACACGGCGAGTTTAGCAGCTCTGGGAAGCTCTGCACAAAGTTGGTCTGGCAGGTGATCTAACATCGATGGAGCTGGGTTTCAACAGCTAAGCCCTTGCTTGATCCTGAAGCCAGTTTCTACTTTGTATTCAGGCCTATTAACTGGGTCTCTGCTGATACTCAGCTGAGTACATTGGTCCATCTAGGGTGGCGGCCCCTGCCTGGCTCTGGCCAGATTTCTGCTCCACATGCTTCTTTCTAACCTGGCTCTGTTCATCTGTTACCTGGTTTGTTCCAGTGAAAGCTTGTTCATTCACTCATTCATTTCCTCATTCAGTGAATGTAAAAAAGATGGATTCTTAGGGTTGAGATTTATTAATATAAGTAATGTTTTTACTGCTTTTTCAAGGTCATTCTTTAGTGAAGCTGGCTTTTTTATTTTTTACTTGAAGTATATGACAGTGCAGAGCACAGTGACTGCTAGTACAGTTTGGTGCCCCCACCTCAATTCATGCCAAGGCCCTGCCCCATTTACTCACTATTGCCTTTGCACCGTCAGTGCAAATTTGCCTTTTTTTTCCCAGAAAGAATAAATAATGGCATCAAAGGCCAGGCTCAATGGCTCTTGCCTGTAATCCCAGCACTTTAGGAGGTTGTGGCAGGTGGATTACCGGAGATGAGATCAGGAACATCCTGGCCAACGTGGTGAAACCCCGGCTCTACTAAAATACAAAAAATTTTAGTAGAGCTGGGTGTGGTGGCACGCACCTGTAATCCCAGCTACTCGGGAGGCTGAGGCAGGGGAATCACCTGAACCTGGGAGGTGGAGATTACAGTGATCCGAGATGCCAACACTGCACTCCAGCCTAGTGACAGAGCAAGACTTCGTCTCAAAAACAAAGAGCAAAAATTAGCTGGGCGCCATGGTGGGCACCCATAACCCCAGCCACTCAGGAGGCTAAGGTAGGAGAATGGCTTGAACCTGGGAGGTAGAGGTTGTAATGAGCCGAGATTCGGAGATTGCGGCACTCCGGCCTGGGCAACAGAGTGAAACTCCGACTCAAAAAAAAAAAAAAAAGAAGATACTGCTCATTTGATGATCAGAACATCTTCTTTAGAAAGTCATGTAATAAATTTCTCCACATTCAGGGCCAAGAACTAGAATGAGAAATCTAGTTATAAAATATATAGCTGGTATTATCAAAAATATAAAACAAGCAAAAATGATTGCATTGAAAAAATACTCTGATGGCTGAGCACAGTGGCTCACACCTAAAATCCCTGCACTTTGGGAGGCCAAAGTGGGAGGATCACTTGAGGCCAGGAGTTTGAGACCAGCCTGGGCAACATAGTGAGACTCTGTTTCTACGAAAGCTTAAAAAATTTCCAGGCATGGCACGCACCTGCAGTCACAGCTACTTGAGAAGCTTAGGCAGAAGGATCACCTGAGCCTAGGAGGTGGAGGCTGCAGTGAGCTCTCATTGTGCCACTGGACTCCAGCCTGGGCAGCAGAGTAAGATCCTGTCTCAAGAAAGAAAACAAGAAAGAAAGAAAAATACCATGAGAAAATATACTGAAGACAACAATAAGGAATTATGGAATTTCTTCATTGATCTACTTTTTTTTTTTTGAGACAGAGTCATACTCTGCTCCCCAGGCTGGAGTGCAGTGACACGATCTCAGCTCACTGCAACTTCGCCCCCAGATTCAAGCGATTCTCCTGCTTCAGACTCCTGATTAGCTGGGATTACAGGCACGTGCCACCATGCCTGGCTGATTTTTTTGTCTTTTTAGTAGAGCCGGGGTTTCGCCATGTTAGCCAGGCTGGTCTTGAACTCCTGACCTCAGGTGATCCACTCACCTCAGCCTCCCAAAGTGTTGGGATTACAGGCATGAGCCACCACATCAGGCCTGATCTACTTTTATATATCTTCTAAGCTTTCTATATAAAAGTAATGAGTATAGTTTGTTATTCAATGAAAATGACAAGAATATGTTATCCTCTCCAAATGAGACTGTATATTCTAGATCAGTAATTCTGAAACTTTATTCTAATTCTTCCAGAAGAATCATATGGAGGTCTTGTTAAAACACATATTGCTGGACTTCATTCCCAGACTTTCTTGGGTCTCAGTGGTCTTGAGTGGGGCCTGAGCCCTGAGAATTTGCATTTTTACCAAGTTTTAAGATAATGCTGATGTGGCTAGTCTGGGGCCCTTACTTTGGGAACCACTGCAACAGTAATGAAAAATGACAGTTATGGTGTCAGCTAGCACTGGTTCTGAATACTGTTCTTAACACTTACTGTGTGACCTTGGGCAGATTACTTAACCTCTCTGAGCCTCACTTTTCCCCATAAAATCAGTTTTTAAAATAGACATTTTTTTTCTTACCTTTTAACATTTCCTGATGTCAGAATGTTTACTACTGGGCATGACAAAATTTGATAGTGGGCATGACAAAGTTTAAATGGCTGCATGTTTCTTTCTGTGTGGCAAATGCAAAAATGGTGCATCTTACAACTGATGGTGTCCAAGATGTGAGGAAATATGATTGCTACCTTAAAGGGCTGTCAAGAGTTAATATGTGGAAAGTACTTAGCATGGTGTCTGGCACAAAGTAAAATCACTTAAAATGACAATCAATTTTAGTTGGTAGTGAAAAAGAACAGGAATTGTAGAGTAAGGCCTAGGGAGCAACTGACAGTGTGAAAATGGAACCCAAATTGAGATTGATCTCCTCTTTCCTATTTCTTCTCCAGGCAGACTTCCGAGACAGTAAATTACAGTGCTGTCCTGGCCCATCTTCCCCGCTGATCCCAGCAGCGACCCTGAGGCCTTTGACAGAGACCGTCTCCACAGTGCAGACCATTTACACCACCCGGAAACCTGTTTCCCTGGCAGCCAGGTAAGTCAGGTCAGCAGGTACGACTGGTAATTCTGGCTACAGGGAAACCAGGGAGACTCTAGGTTCATTGTATTTGTGACACCTACTGCCTTTTCCTACATTCTTTCATTTATTCTGTAAGTATTTATTGAAATATCAACAAAGGGGCCAGGCTCAGTGGCTCACACCTGTAATCCCAGAACTTTGGGAGGCTGAGATGGGAGAATTGCTTGAGGCCAGGAGTTTGAGACCAACCTCGCCAACATGGTGAAACCCCGTCTCTACTAAAATTATTCAGGCGTGGTGGTACACACTTGTAATCCCAGCTACTCAGGAGGCTAAGGCAGGAGAATCACTTGAACCTGGGAGGCGGAGGTTGCAGTGTGCCGAGACTGCACCACTGCACTCCAGCCTGGGCAACAGAGCGATACTTTGTCTCAAAAAAAAAAAAAAAAAAAGGAAATATCTACAAAGGGTAGGCTGTTAGAGGAGACAGACGACAAATTGTGTGTGTGTGTGTGTTATACTGACAACAATATTGACAAGGGATAGGGAGGAACATGAAACTGTGAAAGGCAATGAGGTATTCTGGGATGGCCTCAATGAGGTAGCATTTAAGCAGAGCCCTGAAAGTGGTTACAGAAAAAGCTGTAGATATCTGGAAGGAGTACTAGGCAGAGGGACTAGCCAGTGCTAAGGCTCCTGAGGAAGCACGTGCCTGGCATGGTTAAGGAAGGTTAAGAGACCGGCGTGGCCAGAGCAGAGTGAATGGCCATAGAGGAGGCCTATGAAGTTGTGGGTTAGGGCCAGACTTTGTAGGGCCCTGTTGGCTACAGTAGAAACTTTGATTTCTACCCTGAATGAAATTATTAAACTTGGTTCATGCCTTTAAACATGTGCATTTTGCTGGGTGTAGCGGCTTGTGCCTGTCATCCCAGCTACGCAGGAGGCAGAGGTGGAAGGATCAGTTGAGGCCAATAATTCAAGTCCAGCCTGGGCCACATAGCAAGACCCCATCTCTAACTAAGAACAACGAAAAGATATGTATTTACTGTGTGTGTGTGTGCGTGCGTGTGTGTGTGTGTGTGTGTGTGTGTGAACAGTGGAGGCAGTTTCCATAGATATGCAACTGGACCTGAGGTCCAAAAAAACAGAGGCGACTTCTCAAACAGCCAATTTTACTTCATTCAATTTTATTCATTATAACATAATAATTGGGAGGCCAAGGCAGGTGGATCACGAGGTCAGGAGTTCGAGACCAGCTTGTCCAATATGATGAAACCCCATTTCTACTAAAAAATACAAAAATTAGCTGGGGCATGGTGGCACACCCCTGTAGTCCAGCTACTTGGGAGGCCGAGGCAGGAGAGTCACTTGAACCTGGGAGGTGGAGGTTGTGGTGGAGGTTGGGTGGAGCTGAGATGGTGCCACTGCACTCCAGCCTGGGTAACAAAGTGAGACTTTGTTTTAAAAAAAAATTATTTGTTACAACATTCCCTCAGACATTTATCAAATTAAAGCCTGGGAGAAAATGCATATGAAACCAATTTAAAGCATAACTTAAAGGAATCTAACCCCTGGGCATCTCCTTCATTCAGCAGACTTTACTGAGTGGCTTTCATGCACCAGATACTGTGCTAGGCTCTGGAGGTTTAGAGATGAATAACATGTAGTCAGGAACTCTCAGCCTGGTGGGACTGAGAAACCAGTAAGTAGCCAATTTCAGATCACTGCAATGCGAGCAAATGTCAGGCATCCTCAAGGAGCCTAAAAAGGAAAGCCCAACACTGAGATCAGTAAAGAGCCTGGGAGATGACACTGAAGATGTCTGCGTCTGCCATTTTTCAGGGATTGTCTCACTTTTTAAAAAATGTTTTAATTTTTTTTAATTTTTAGTGCAGAGACACTCCGACAGGAACTGGAGAGAGAGAAAATGATGAAAAGACTGTTGATGACCGAACTGTGAAATTCTCCCCTTGTCACCTGGAAGATGGCATGGTGCCTTCTGTCCGTCTTCTTTCTTCGGGCTTTGTGTGCTCACTCTAGCACAACATACAAATGTGTGCTTTGTTCGCCCAGGTCTCCATGGTTAGGTGAAGCCAATTTCTGGCTTGACTTTTATGGGAAAAATTATTTTATGTCTCCTAAGCATTAGAGTTTTTCTATTACTCTATGTAGTTGAGACAGGATTTGATAAGTCTAGGAAAAGAAAGATGGGAAAACGGGATTCCTTTTCAGAAGCACCTGTGTGTATCTGTTAATAACCACAGGGGGTAATATGATGTGGGATCCTTTACTATCAATTTCAACCATGTGATTTTGTATGATTGAAACTTGCACCGAGCTTTGACTGTTTGTTAAAGAGTCATTTTTAATGAGAGAATAATTCTTTATTGCAGGTTTTTCATTCACACTGATAAATACACAGATCTTATAAAGTCTTTAACATTCATTTGTATTCAGACACGAGCAGATGAACTAAAAAAGAGAAAGTTACATATCACCATGACTGAAGATACTTCAACTTAATCTGAAATATCATTTAACTTGTAAACTCTTTGGATATAATAGAATTTATCATTGAACCCAAAGTAGGAAATGATAGCTTACATTGTCTAAAAATGTTAGGATGATTCAATATCAAGATTCATCTGGGTGTTCTATCAAGGAAAATTATTTCTAAAGTTGATTGATTCATGACCTATTGATAGAATCTTGACCAGAAGAAATTTTGCTCTTTTTATATAGTTTCAAGAAATGTGTTTTTAAATTTTTATTAATGCACTTGAACAACTTTGCAGGAATAAAGGAATCCCCAACCACAAAATATCCCTCTAAATTAGTTCCCTAGCTTTCTCAAGAAATACGCACATATTTTTACATAGCTATGATCATTGTGTACATTCTCTTTTGTTTTACTTCTCTGCCTAACACTCGGCTCCTCTTATCAACACAGATTCTACTCTCACCAATTTAAGTGTCTTTATATCCATGTAACATGGTTAACCTCACTCTCACTTCACCCCATTATTAGATATTTGAGTTATATCTAATTTTTCACTCTTATAAATAGTGCTGCTATGAACGTCTGTAAAAAATTAAAAAAAAAAAAAACTGCTCCTTCTTTTGGATTATTCCCCTAGGAATATCTCCAAAGAGGGATTACAAGGTCAAAGAGCATGAAGTATTTTATAGCTCTTGTTTTATATAGCCAGATTGCTTTCTAGAAAGATCCAATCTTTGGGTTGGAAGGACCTTAAAGGTCATCTAGTTTAGCCTCCCCACCCCCTCTGAATGCTTGAATTCCCTCTACAATTTATGATGCCACCAGCAATGTATAAGCATTTCTATTTACCAATAGCTCTGCCAGTATTGGGTTTTGCCATTTTTATTTATTTTTTGCTAGTTTAATAATAGGTATGTATAGTTGTTCTTGAAGAGTTGTTTTATTTCATTAATTGCTAGCAAGGCTGAGCAGTTTTCCATGTGATGATTTACTAGTTGTATTTCCTTGTGTGTAAAATGTTCATCCATTTCTTATGAAGAGGAACTGATCTCATATATTTGTATCAGAACTGTATTTTTATGTTGTATTGTATAGTTTGCTCTCCTGTCCCTCTCCTTAAAACTGAATGGTGCCAATAATTTGATACTAATGACTATAAAAAAGGTAATGCCTCATTTACTAGTATTGTGGTAAAATGAGGAATGTAAAGGAATATTCAGACAACCGAGGACTAACCCTTTAAGTGCTGAATCTTTACAATTTTAATATTTTTTTTTGAGGGAAATCTTTCTAAAATGTATTACACAGTTCCCTGCCTTAGTAAACAGAGTATACTGGAGAGCATTTAACCCTTTCTTGATGAGTCATGGTCATGGTTGTAAACATCAGCCCCTTTTGTACCTTGGTACGGTGCAGTGATACCATCAAGAGCTATCAATATGTGTAGGGCTTGGCTTGGCCTTTTATAGGACATTATGGTTTTTTACTGCTCTCTGCTCTATCAGTGGAGCTATCCGGGGCAATTGTAGCGTTTGGGGCCTTTTACCCCCATGTTCCCCGGCTATACTTTTAAAACAGCTTTAGCTGTTCTTTATCTCGTGCACATGATACAAAATGTGTTCCCGTACAATATGGGGCTGACACCTCTTGCCAATCCAGCACCCTCTTCCTTTTCTAACCTGCTTTCTGAGGCTTCTGCTCTTTATCTCCTGCTCTCTGATAGAAACCTCCAGGGCAAAGCTGAAGGTTTCTTGGGGAAGCCAGGAAAGCCAGTATTTCATATGTGTCGATTTGCTTGGCTTCCGAGGAGGGATGCATGGGCTTTTTGGCCAGTGTTTCCAGGAGGCTCTGAGCTTCCTGCTTCTTCCCCGCTTCTCCCTGAGTTCACAGACTTTGAGGTTTATGAAGGTTGATGTCACTGGAAGTCTGACCACAAACAAGTTGGCTGTTACCGTATTTGAAAACCCAGTACCTCTGGCAGCTCACCTCTAACCAGTAAAATAAGAGGATTCCATGGTTTCAGCAGTTGTCCTGGTTATTTGCCTATTTAAGTGAATGATGGGTGCTTGCATTGTGACTGAGAAGATGGAATTGTGCTGGATGGATTCACAGGGATGAAAATGAATTGGCACAATCGTTTCACATTTTTTATATATTTTAAACCAAAACAACAGCACCATATGGGCACACAACACATACCTTATGTCCAGGGGAAACAATCAGCTTACTGACAGTCATTCCAGAGCTAGGGCTCCAAACTGCAGGCCGCAGATTAATGGTGGGCATGGAGGGTTACTGTACGGGGTCTGGGAAAACTGTGATCCACAGCTTTGTGGATTGTAGACTGCATAGGAAATTCTATGTTTGAAGAGTTTGAGATCCTAGGGCATTCAGAAGATCCCACTTGTATGCACCCAGAATTTTATATTCCCCAGGAATATAGCAGAGGAATATTCTGATATCATATTTATCTTTCACCATCTCAAAAATTACAGCTTTAAAAAAAGCTCAAATAAAATTCATCACTGTAACCATTTTAAAGCGTACAATTCAGTGGTTTCTAGTGCATTCACAACGTTGAGCAAATAATACCACTATCGAATTCCAGAACATTTCCATCATGCCAAAAGGAAACCCCATATCTGTTAGCAGTCACTACTGATTCTGCCCCCCACCCGACCCCTGGCATCACCTGGCAACCACTAATCTACTTTCTGTCTGTGGATTTGCTTATTCTGGAAATTTCATATAAACAAAATCATACAACAATCTGTATTCTTTTGTGATTGGCTTCTTTCACTTAACATAGTGTTTTCAAGGTTCATCCACGTTGTAGCGTGTATCAGAACTGCACTCCTTTTTATGGCTGAATAATGTATTATTATATGGGTATGCCATATTTGGCTTATCCAGTCATCAGTTGATAGATATTAGGGTTGCTTCTGCTTTTCGGCCATTATGAATAATATTGTTATGAACATTTGTGCACAAGTTTTTGTGTGAACATCTGTTTTAAATTCTCTTGGAATTGCTGGGTCATATGGCAACTCCATGTTTAACTTTCTGAGGAACTGCCGCAATCACAGCTTTTATTTCCTACAAAATCCAAAGTGAAAAATTATATATACTAGACAGTCAGAAGCATGGGCAAATCTGTTATCAGATAGCAAGATGTGGCACTTATTTGAGGGAGTTTTTAATAACAAAAATGTTGTTTCAGAGAAATGGCTTTGAGGAGGAGAGAAAATAAAGGTGCTGTCTTTCTTTTTAAAATGAAAATGAATTTAAATCAGGTTCATCTCTAAGTTTTTGTTTGCGTGGCCAGCTCTTGTATAGCCAGTGGTCTCAGAATGTTCACGCAGATTTCCTCCCCAGAAAATGTACACAGTAGAGAAAACTACAATATTTCTTAGCTATCCAGTAGAGTCACATTGGTGGGGATCAGAGGGTCTCTGCAAATCTACGATAAAACTAAGAGGGGAGCATGTCCTTAGCATTGGAATAGGTCTGCCTCCGTCTTTCCAGGGATTAAATCTTGTCAGAAAACACAAAAAGTAAGAACATCTCCAAAGGCAATTTGAGTGGATGGGAGAGAATCTCATGAAATGGAAGTGGCCAAATACGTTGCTAGGCCCTGAAGAAGCACAAGGCTTTGAGTGACCCATAAAAGCTATGAGTTTTCCCAAACACCACATGTTCTCACTCATAAGTAGGAGTTGAGCAGTGAAAACACATGGACACAGAGAGGGGAACATCACACACTGGGGCCTGTTGGGGGTTGGGAGGGAAGGGGAGGGAGAGAGAGCATTAGGACAAATACCTAATGTATGCAGGGCTTAAAATCTAGATGACAGGTTGATAAGTGCAGCAAACCACCATGGCACATATATACCTATGTAACAGACTTGTATGTTCTGCACATGTATCCCAGAACTTGAAATTAAAAAAAAAAAAAAAAGAACACTTTGAACATGGAAAAAATAGTTCATAAAAAAAAAGCTATGGGTTTTCTCCCTAGAAAAATCCATACATCACAACATCAGTTCAGTTCAGTACTTTCATAAGGTCCTCGTATCACCCCTGAAGCCTATCTGTGCCCCCCTGGGAGTCTACATGAGTACAGAGAGAATTGAAATCCACAGATTACCTGCAAACTTCATTTTAAGCTGCAGTTGCAAACCGTCTCCAACATTTCCCCACAAAAACAATATAAAAACCCCATGTGTTTTTCTATCAGATCAATTTAGCAGGAGAAGAATTGCCTGGTTTTCATTTGCGTTCTATTTGGCCACCAGTATTGTTAATTTCAGTAACAGAAATGAAGGGAATAAAAAAGAAAGTAAGAGGTAAAAGCTTGTATTCCCACACCAGAGATATCAAAAGTCTAATGCTTTCTTTTTTTGGCTAAACCTTTAAGTTGACCATACCTTCCCTGGTAAACAGAAAGAGAAGAAAAGAAAGAAATTTCAATTTTTAAGAAAGGTTTAAGGTTTTTGTTCTTTTGAAGGATTACACTTTAACAGATTTTCAATCTGTTGGATTAGCTTTTTTAGAATGTTTTGCATTGCCAAGCTATGTTTTTTGTGAAGAAGTCTCTTTTGATTTTTTAAAGTAGTTATAGTTCATCTTTTTTCAAACAATAAATCTGATCTGTTTTTTGATATTGCTTTTTGATATTGTTTTTCAAACAATAAATCTGATCTGATCTGACAACTGGTATGTTGGGGGATCTAGTGAAGCCCAGGTTTTCATGAATTACACCTCAATTCAGTTATCAGGATTAACATGTTTAAATTCCAATTGGACTGCCCACTGTTAGCTGATACCTAATAGCAAATACCTAACTTCTAAGTTCCCCGGCTTGTCTCCCCTATTTCAACAGCGCTACCCTTATCTCCCAGCCAACCAGCCCATAAAAGGTTAAGATCACTAGTTTCCTTTGGAATATTAACATTTTGTAATATTGTGTACACGTGTGCATGCCATTTATAGCACTGAACCCTATTGATCCTTATCTCTATTACATTCCCTGATCTTCATTGCATCATGTAGATAACTGATCACGGGAAATCAGGCAGTCTGAATTCTTTTTTTTTTTTTTTTCTTGAGACAGAGTCTCGCTCCGTCTCCCAGGCTGGAGTGCAGCAGTGCAATTTTGGCTCATTGCAACTTCTGCCTCCTGGGTTCAAGCGATTCTCTCTGCCTCAGCCTCCCGAGCAGCAGGGATTACAGGCACCCATCTCCACCCCCAGCTAATTTTTGTATTTTTAGTAGAGACGGGGTTTCACCATCTTGGCCAGGCTGGTCTTGAACTCCTGACCTTGTGATCCACCCGCCTTGGCCTCCCAACGTGCTGGGATTACAGGTGTGAGTTACCACACCCAGCCCAGGCAGTCTGACTTCTAGGTCTGCATTTGGGACCTCTATGCTTTCCTGCCTCTATAATTATTTTGTTTATGCAATAAAATAAAATAGAAAAAGCAGGTTAAAATGTTGGCTCTGCAGCACCAGCATGAAAGGAATTGTGTCCACATCTCTACTGGAAAACAGCTTAGCAGTTCGAATATATCACCCCAACAACCATCATCAGAAGAGAACCCTGGGACCTGGCGTAAAGTAAATGCTTGGTGTGAATCAATGGATGGCTGAGTAAATAACCCAAAGTGAATGGCAAGCAGCAGGAATGGATTTGAGAAAAATCAACAATTCAGCAGGGCCCTCAGACATGGTGTGGGCCTTCCAAGGCCTGTGCGTGCTTGCTGCAGGGAAAGAGAGTAAACTAGAAGCCTAGTTTTGAAGGGAGACAGGTTACCTCCTGGCATCAGCTTCTGTTGATTACACACCGCAAGAGCCTAGAGAAGCAGCAGGTGAGTCCAGTCTGGAGATCAGGGTTCCAGTTTCTTCTCTGCCCCTAAGAGAAGAAACCACCTCAGTTTACCTAGCTCTATAGTGAGGGTCTCGCAATTTCAAGTTCCTTCTGTGATAATCCAAGAAATAATAGGTCTAGCAAGTACTTTATGTAAACCACAAAGTGCCGGTACAAGGTTGAGGAGGCAGCACTGACCAGGTATGTTCAGGGTAAACCCTCTAGGGGAGCGTTTCATAAATTGAACGTGCATTGGGCTCTCCAGGGAATTTTGGTAAAATGCACATCCTGCTTCATGGGTCTGGAGTGGGGCCTTAGTGATGCTAACAAGCTTCCAGGTGATGCTGATGCTGCTGGTCCGCGGACCACACTCCCGAATAGAAGGGGCTAGTAGTGCCAAATCTGCCTGAGAGGAGGGAGGTCCGGGAGATGGGGAGGATGGGAACGAGGACGGGAGAAGGGAAGCTGCTAGGAAGGAGAGTCCGGTGGGGGAGGAGGGGGTTCCAGGAGGAAGAGCGAGGCTGCGGGGCTGGAGCGAGGATGCGCAGACCGAGGCAGCGAGGCGGGGGTGCGAGAGCCTCCGCGGCTGCGCGGGCGCGTGCTGGTGGCCTCAGCGGCGGCTCAGTCCCGGCCGGCGCCTGCGGCACCCCCGCTGCGGCCCGAGCGGCCTGGCTGCGGGATCGGTGCGCAGCGATGGCGCGGCCGCCCCGGCAGCACCCGGGGGTCTGGGCGCCGCTGCTCCTGCTGCTACTGACGGGGCCCGCCGGCTGCGCCGCCAGCCCAGCGGACGACGGTGCGGGGCCGGGGGGCCGGGGACCCCGGGGCCGCGCGCGGGGGGACGCGGGCGCCGACGAGGCGGTGCCGCGCCACGACTCCTCCTATGGCACCTTCGCGGGGGAGTTCTACGACCTGCGCTACCTGTCGGAGGAGGGTGAGGCTGCGGGAGGGCCAGGGGCTGCGGGAGGGGAGACCCGGGGTGGGGGACGGAGGGGCCGGGGCGGGGAGACCCGCGGCCGGGGACGGAGGGGCGGGGGGGAGGGGGTCGGAAAAGATGTCGGTGGAGGCAGCTCCGGCACAGGCGAGGCCAGGATGGAGAGCGCAGTCCCAGACCTCCGCCGGCTTGGAGGAAGGGCCCAAAGAGCTGTCAGTACCTGCCGCCCGCTTTACAGATGGGGAGACTGAGGCTGGGAGAGGGAACGGTCACCCAAGTTCTGCAAGGCTGTGGATAGGGGTAGGCGCTGAGTCTAAGCTCCCCAGTTCTCAGATCTGGCTTCCACCTTTGCCGCCTGGGGTTGCGTTGTAGGGGAGGAGGCCGCCATCTGGCCAGGGCAGTTGAAGGGAAGCAGAAAAACCCCAATCTAAAGAGAGAGGTTGCCTTATTTCCTTCCTGTCTGTATTGACCTAAATTTGCAGTGACCAGCGCCCACCTCGTAGCGTTCTGTTCCTGCTCACTGACCCATCAGAGGTGGGTCACATCAGCTTCCCCACTCCCATCCCTCTTCTTTTATGACGCCACATATGTTATGGCCTCCTAATGTGAGTCACCATTGTTGGGGCCTGCTGGACCCACAGACTGGGAGTTTGTCAGCCAAGGGCCTCGCTGTAGAGCTGCTTCAATGAGCACAAAAGCCAGGCTGATGGTGATCAGGAGGAATGGAAACTGGCCTCTTACTTTAGCAACTTTGGGAAGTAGTGACTTTCCTTTTCTTCTGCTTAAGAGGGATAGCCAACAATCCACCTGGGGGTTGAAGTGTTGAGTCCCAGGAGCCCATATCCGTTAGTGAACATATCTGTTGTTAGCATTAAGTTCAGCTGTTTATAACAAGCACACATTAATAGCTTCAACAAGATAAAAAGTTTATCTCTTACGGAAAGAAACCTGGAAATAGGTCGCCCAGAACTGGTGTGGAGGCTCCTTGGTCATCAGGGCCCCTGGATCCTGCCCTTCTGGTTCTTCACAGTTCTTAGCAATGTAACTTGTTTTTCCAACAAGTTAACTTTCTGCGCTACAGGTAAACACAAATACTTCCTCTTCTTCTTATCACTGTTACTCTTAGGGGCCTTTTTGACATTTTGAAAAATTTATTTACACCACAGAGCAGAGAATAAGCAGGAAAACACAGGTAGTAATGCACATAGATCTTGGCCCCATGTGGGGCATCATGGAGAGCCTGCTGATGGTATGCCTGACCTGCACACGTGCCATTTTATTGCTTTTTATGGGCAGGCTTGCATGGGGGAATCTGGGCATGCACAGAAAATATATATGGCAGCTGAATGGGCCTAGGAGGGCTTTTTTTGAGGGGGGACATTGGATAATAAAATAACTGCTTGAGCTCCAGCCATTATATTCACATTCAAGACAGTGGGGAAAAATAAAGCAGGAAGAATGTCACTGACTACTTTTATAAGGCAATTACTCAAAAGTTCCATATATTAATTTTTATACTTTTTTGGCCACAACTTAATCATGTGGTTGCACATAGGTACAAAGAAGGGTGGTAAGTACAGCCTATTAGCTGAGACATAATATGCCCAGTTCAAAAATCAGAATTATTGTATTAAAGAAGATGGAGAGAATAGATTTTGGGAAATGTATTCAGTAGAGGCTTAACTGCTGAAATAGAGATTTTAACATATAGTGGTTTAAATAAGATAGTATATTTTTCTCTCTAATAAAAGTCTGGTTGGTCTGGGGCTGGTAGAATGACTCTGTTCCACAAGGTCATTCAGGGACCCAGGTTCTTTCCATCTTGTTGCTCTACCATCCCCTAAGGCTTTGTCCTCATCTGTACAGTAGAAGCCAGGTTGCATGCATGTCCTTGTTCAAGATTGAACAAGAGAAGTTCAGGGCAAGTAGTTACCTTTTAGGCTGGCTGCACATACTACTGCTGTTCACATTCCTTTGGCAAAAACATAGTTACAATGACCTAGCTTTAAGGGAGGCTAAGAAATGTAGTCTTCTAGTGGGGAGCCACGTGGCCAGGAAGAAGGAGAAATGTGGGGAGGGAGGACAAGAAGCAGAAGCAGAATCTGTCAATCTGGAAAAGAATAAATATTCCAAAGTCCGTCTGTTTCTGAAAGCATGTAGTGTATCTTTACATTGTACCCAGCCTATGCTGCCAGGTGGCTTAAATGTGGCATTCGAGAGTTTATATTCTGATTGGGCTCATGCATCTAGCAAATGAAGGATAAAGTCAGATTCTGTACATCCTTTGACTCTCTGTACAGAGAGAATGATATGTTCACCATATAGTCCAGAAAGTTTTATGAACATGGATATCAGGTGGTCCACAGCCATCAAGAACAGCTTTATAGAGTCCAGCCATGAAGTAGGAAAGACTTTAGTGAGACAGAAGTAGGAAGGCATTTAGATGAGGTGACCGCACAGCAGGCAGCAGGGCTTGCTATATGTGTACCAATCGCTAGTTTGTCTGTTTCCCCCTCCCACCATAAAACCAGTTTAACCCTCCTGAAGCCTGTCTCTAACCTGTTGGCATTGTATTCAAAAGTCTGTGATGGGGCCAGGTGCAGTGGCTCACACCTGTAATTCCAGCACTTTGGGAGGCCAAGGTGGGAGGATCACGAGGTCAGGAGCTTGAGACCAGCCTAGCCAACATGGTGAAACCCCATCTCTACTAAAAATATAAAAATTAGCCAGGCATGGTGGTACATGCCTGTAATCTCAGCTACTCAGGAGGTAGAGGCAGGAGAATCACTTGAACCCAGGAGGCAGAGGTTGCGGTGAGCTGAGATCACACCATTGCACTCCAGCCTTGGCGACAGGGTGAGACTCTGTCTCAAAAAAAAAAAAAATCCGTGGTGGTTTCAACCTGCTCCCTGAATGAATCTTCAGCCGCTTTATCTGAAATTTCCTCCCTGGTTCAATTTCCTTTTACAACCATGTTTCACCTCTCCCCTTCCCTCACCCTGAGCTTTCTGAGCTCTTACTCTCCATTCTTCTCCTACCCTCTTCTCAGTTTCACTTCCTCCTTGGATACAGATTTTACCACCATCTGGTAGGTGGGATGTAAGTGGCATGGGATTATCAGAGGCAGTGCCTCTTTTAGATTACCCTGGGCCTGGGCTTCAGCCCTGTGGGTCCTGAATAGAGACTTTCCCAAGATGCTTAGAAATAAACAGTGATATTGCCTTCAAAGCAGGGATTGAGGAGGATTGCCAAGAGAGGGAAGAAGAACTAGGAGAGAGGGGTGTCCCAGAAGGCAAGGGAAAAGAGCCTGTTTCCTACCAAGGTGAGGCCTGCTAGCATGAAGACTCAAAATTACCCAAGGATTCAGGAGATGAGAGGTTATGAGTGGAATTCTCCTAGGATAGATTTAGCGGAGAAGGAAGGAGGGAGCCCGACCTACCTTGGAGGACGTGGCAAGTGAAGAGGTGCAAGTAATGCCTTTGACTTAGCCTATCAATACACTTGAGGTTGTCCATTTCTAGTGACAGGGCACTTGTTCCCTCTGTGCAGGGTACCCCCTTCTTATGTCTCAAATAGCCATGAAACTGAGTATAAAAGTCAGAAAAGGCCGGACGCAGTGGCTCACGCCTGTAATCCCAGCACTTTAGGAGGTTAAGGTGAGCGGATCACCTGAGGTCAGGAGCTCGAGACCAGCCTGACCAACATGGCGAAACCCCATCTCTAATAAAAATACAAAAATTAGCTGGGCGTGGTGGTGGGCGCCTGTAACCCTAACTACTGGGGAGGCTGAGGCAGGAGAATTTCTTGAACCTGGAAGGCGGAGGTTGCAGTGAGTCAAATCGCACCATTGTACTACAGCCTGGGCAACAGAGTGAGACTCTATCTCAAAAAAAAAAAAATTCAGAAAAAAAATTTGAATAATGAGGTGGGAATGGAGATTCCGCTGAAATTATGAGAGAGCCTACTCACCATTACCTACCCTACCCAGAGACTGTTTCCCCATAGTATCCAAATTGCCTAAGACCCCCAAATCCAGAAGTGGGACGCTGGCTGATTTGCTATCTATAAAAAATGATTACCCCCAACATGGTCATTTTTTAAAATTTAAGTTAAGTTTTGGTTTAACTATGCTAGTTTTCAGAATTCTTTGAGGGTCTCACTATCTAAGCCTATACTACTCATCCTTACAGTCTCAGCTTAAATGCCACCTCTTTCAGGAAGCCTTCCTGATTTTCTCCTTCTCCCACTAGGCAAAGATGTTCTTCCACAGCACACAGTCTAACCCTGCCATGACCCTCTTTGCTCTCTACGGTCAGGAGTTCAGGTAGGGTCTTAGTGCTTGAATGCTACCACTCATACTTCTCGAGGTTCTTAACCCAGAATCTATATATTCAGAGCAGTGATAGAATTTGAAACAGATAGGCTGATGTGGTGGCTCATACCTGTAATCCCAGTACTTTGGGAGGTCGAGGCAGGCGAATCATCACGTCAAGAGTTCGAGACCGTCCTGGCCAACATGGTGAAAAAAAAATTTGTGAAACAGATTACCATTTGATTATGGGCAAATGCTCATTTCCGAGGGTTCTTTGGGGAAAAACAAACAAAACTGAGTTGGATGTTGGCTACAGGTTAAGTCCCAAATGAAGCTTTCTTCTCCCTGCTGCGAAGATGGCCAGGTTTGAGAAGCAGACGGAGTCTTAACCTAGCTAACTGATGTTAACTGCCTTACCCTTGGAGCCATACCCCACCTAGGAAGGAAAAGACAGAACACCATTCACGGTCACTTAGCTTTGAGGCATAGTTATCTGACCACTTGTAAAATGTGCCTCAATCAAGAATTTTCTGACCATTGAGTTCTGATCACAGTTTTTCTTGGGAAAGAGCTAGAGAGGTAGAGAGAAGGACAGAACATGGGGCAAAGGCCAGAAGTTTCATCAACCCCCTATATCCTTCCTCCATCTACCATGGACAGTATGTGGACATGTAACTTACCACTCTACTAATCTGGAAGTTCTTTAAGGGTAACAATTTACATCTAATTTATCTTTGTATCCTCCATGAATCTAGCCTGATCAGAGTACCAAGTAGAGCAACTTGTAATATGTGCCGACTGTGGGGCAGGCACCGTTTTAAGTACCTTGTCCCATAGTAATTTTAATTCTTACAGCACCACTGCGAGTTAAATACTGCTACTATTGCTACTGCAGAGTTAAGGAAACTGACCCAAGGAAAGTTTGAATATTTTACCTGAAGTGGCACAGCTATAAAGTAGCAGAGAACTGTGGATTTGTTGATTGACTTAATGGATAAGGTGGTGTAAGGTGTCCTGCCCGCCTGGAACGGAGGGTCTCGACATGCACTAGGAAATGGATTGGACAGGTAGAATTGGCTTTTCGTTTTTGTTTTTGAGACAGAGTCTCGCTCTGTCTCCTAGGCTGGAGTGCAGTGGTATGATCTCAGCTCACTTCAGTCTCCACCTCCTGGGTTCAAACGATTCTCGTGCCTCAGCCTCCTGAGTAGCTGGGATTACAGGTGTGTGTCTCCACACCTGGCTAATTTTTGTATTTTTAGTAGAGATGGGGTTTCACCATGTTGGCCAGGCTGGTCTTAAACTCCTAACCTCAAGAGATCTGCCTGCCTTGGCCTCACATAGTGCTGAGATTACACGCATGAGCCACTGTGTCCGGCCTCGAATTGGGTATTTTTGTGAGTGAACCTGAGAAGAAGGGTTTGGTGCAGATATGGTAGACAGTTAGGGACTACAGTTTCCGAAGCAGTGGAATGCCACCATGAAGGCTGAATTCGCATCTGTGTGGAACTTCACACCTTATAAAATCCCTTGATATCTTTACTTCATAATACGACCCTGAAAAGAGAAGGAACGACAATTGAGGCCGTCCAGAAAGAGGCTAATGCAGTAGTTCTTGGATGAAGCTGAACTGTGTGGCCAGACAATTAAAACTTAAAACGTCAAGGAATCAAGTGCTAAATTAATACCTGAAGGCTGTGAGCCAAGTGGTTAATTAGGAGCAATAAATAGCAAACCAGAAGCTATTAACCACCCAGTAGTGTATGGCAAAACAAGCTCAAGAGATTGCGAAAAAGGAACAGGGAGCTTCTGTGAGTTAGACAGAAATGGAAACCACAAAGCCAGTTTGAGAACCTGAAAAATCAACCAAGAAAATAAGTACCTCTCTCATGGTTCCAGAAAAAATGAAGGGAGTATAAAATAAGAGAGAGGAAAGGAGGGGGAGAAAGACAATGGCTAGAATTGTTCTCCAAAACAGAAGTTACTGGAAGAGTTTATAGAGTCCATGTGAGAAGAAGCATTTTTTTAAAAAGCCCCAAGCCAATATTATTTAGTATCATTCAGGTTTTTATTTTAGAGGAAAAAAATAGAATCAAAATGGAAAATGGAAAGAAAGGAACAAGCCAAAACAGTAAGTGATGAAAAATGGGGGAATGGACAGAGTGAAAGGGGGAGAGAAAAGCTGGCTGTGTCTAGGTGGTTCAATCCATGTGTCTCAAGACTAAGGAGAACAGGTAGGTATAGGGGAGGTGGAATTTTGGGGAGTCAGGTGAGGGGCAGTGGGATGACAGGATTAGATGTCTGCTCTAGGTCCGGTGAGGTGGCTCACACTTGTAATCCCAGCACTTTGGGAAGCCTAGGTGGGCAGATCACCTGAGGTCAGGAGTTCAAGATCAATCTGGCCAATTTTTGTATTTTTGTAGAGATGGGCATGATGGTGGGTGCCTGTAGTCCTCCCACCTACTCGGGAGGCTGAGGGAAGAGAATCACTTGAACCTGGGAGGCAGAGGTTGCAGTGAGCCAAGATTTCACCATTGCAGTCCAGCCTAGGTGACAGAGAGAGACCCCATCTCAAAAAAAAAAAAAAAAAAAGAAAAAGAAAAAATAAGATGTTTTTTAAAAAAAAAACATGGTACAGGGCAGAAGAAGTGGGAAAGAAGCCAAAGAACCAGATAGGAGGGAGAGCTACAGCCAAAAGTCAGGCTGTAGTTTCTGAGGTAGGAATAACAAGAAGTGGTTGGGTGGGGTGGCTCATGCCTGTGATCCCAGCACTTTGAGAGGAGCCCAGGAGTTTGAGATCAGCTTGAGCAACAAAGTGATAGCCTATCTCTACAAAAAAATTAAAAAGCCACGTGTGGTGGTACATGCGTGTGGTCCCAGCTACATGGGAGGCCGAGGGAGGAGGATCACTTGAACCCAGGAGGTCAAGGCTATGTGTGAACATGAGCCGTGTTCACACAACTGTACTCCAGTCTGGGCAACAGAGTGAGACCCTGTCTCTAAATAAATAAATAAATAAATGAGATAACAGGAAGTGATGACTCAATAAGTGTGCCAGGTTGGGGAAAGGGCAAAACTTAGGACTGAGGTTTTAGGATTGGGAGACTGTAGGTGGCTAGTGGAGTTGTCCGCTAAGATAAGAAACATAGGAGCAAGAGCTTTGGGGAGGTGGAGGACCTCATCTGGGATTGATTTGCTTGTGGAATATCCAGAGAGAAAGCCCTGGAGGCAGTTGGCTGTTGGGTTTAAACTGATAGAAGAGGAAAGGCCAAAAACTGTGAAGTGAGAGAACGAAGAGAATAAATCTGAAGATAGTAGAAGGAAGCGCATATTAAAATAATAAAGATATAACAGAATTAATGAAATAGAAACCAAATAGTAAAGGGGATCCACAAAACCAAAAGTGATTCTTTGAAAATATTAATGAGGCAGATAAGTGTATTTAGTCAGGATTCTCCAGAGAAACAAAACCAATAGGATACATATCTATGTAGACAGATTTATTTTAAGGAATTGGTTCACATGATTATGGAGGCTGGCAAGTTCCACAGTCTGCAGGTTGGGTCAGCAGGCTGAAGACCCATCCAGAGATGACCTGATGTTTGCAAGTTAAGTCCAAAGGCCGTCTGCTGCTACATTGCTTGGTGGAGGTTACTCTTTTTCTCTTCAGGCCTCTGATTGGATGAAGCCAGCTTGCTTTGTGGAGGGCAATCTACTTTGTTCAAAGTCCATCCACTTAAGGGTTAATTCCTTCCTAAAACACTCTTAAAGAAACAGTCAGGTTCTTTAAACCACATATCTGGGCACTTTGGCCAGCCAAATTAACATACAAAATTAACTATCTGGGAAAATTAATCAAGAAAAAGAAATAATATTAAGAATGAGTAAGGGGGAACCTTAGACATAGCAGAGATTAAAAAGCTAATTAAGCTGTAATTAGTACAGCTTAATAAAAAGATAATCCAATTTAAAAATAGAAATAAAAAGCTTTAAAAAGACGTTTTTCCAGAGGAGATATACAAATTGCCAACAAGCACATGAAAAGATGCCCAATATCATTGACGGTTAAGGAAATGCAAATCCAAATCATAATGAGATACCACTTCACACCCACTAGGATGGTTGATTTTTTTAAAAGGAGAATAACAAGTGCTGGCAAGGATGTGAAGAAATTGGACCTCTCATACATTGTTGGTAAGGATGGGAAATGATGCAGCTACTTTGGAAAATAGTTTGGCAGTGTCTCAAAAAGTTAAACACAGAATTACCATATGATGCAGCAGTTCTACTCCAAGGGAATTGGAAACATGTGTTCACACAAAAACTTGTCCATAGCAGCATTATTCATGATAGCCAAAAAGTGGAAACAACCTAAATGTCTCTCAGACCGATGAATGGATATACACATATGGTTGATCCATACAATGAAATATTATTTAGCCAGAAAAAGGAATGAAGTTCTGATACGTATTGCAGTGTGGATGAACCTTGAAAATATTATGCTAAGTGAAGGAAGCAAGACATAAAAGGCCACATTTCAATGAGATATAAAATGCGCAGATTATATCAATGAGATATAAAATATCCAGAATAAGCAAATCCATAGAAGCAGAAAGTAGATTCATGGTTGCCAGGGGCTGAGAGGTGGGGGAATTGGGAATGACTGCTGACAGGTACAGAGGTTCTTCTTGGAATCACGGAAGTGTTCATGAATTAGATAGTGGTGATTGTTGCATAACCCTATGAATACATTAAACGCCGATTTGTACACTTGAGAAAGGTGAATTTGTTGACACGTGAATTATAGCTCACTAAAAATGAAAGCAGATAAAACAAGCTAATAAGAAATACAAGGAACTACTTTATGCCAATACATTTGACAATTTAAATGGACAAATTCCTAAGGCAAAAAAATGCAATTTTCCAAAAACTGACTCTAGAAAAATTAGAAAAGCTGAACAGTTTTTTACCCATCAAAGAAATTGAGTCAGTTAAAAAATCTTCCAACCAAGAAAGCTCCAGGCTCAGTTCTACCAGACACTCAAGTGACAGCTGACGCTAACCTTAAACACCTTGTTTCAAAGGACAATAAAAGAAGGAATCGTTTCCAGCTTGTTTTATGAGGATAACATAACCTTATTAGCAAAACCAAACAAGGACACAATGAGAAAGGAACATGACAGAAGAGTTTTGATCACGTACATAAATGCATAAGTGCTGTTCAAAATATTTTTGAAGGAATAGAAAATAATATGTTAGGCAAAGATGAGCCATAAGAAAACCAAGATGACAGTAATGTTGGACAAAATATAAAAGATAAAACATAAGGAGCAATGTACATCATATACTGATAGAAGAAACCAGTCAGGAATATTTACCCATAATAGTATAGTGTCCATATAAAAGCAGTAACTGATGGAAATAGAGTAGAGCAAAATAGAAACTAACATTTGTAATTGGACATACCACCCTTGGTATGAAAACTCAAACAAATTTTTAAAATGGAAGATATAGGGACACCAAGGTAGAAGGATAGCTTTGAGACCAGGAGTTTGAGACCAGCCTGGGCAACATATTTTCCACAAAAAATAAAAAAATTAGCCACACACGGTGGCACCTGCCTGTGGTCTCAGCTACTCAGGGAGCTGAGGCAGGAGGATGGCTTGAGTCCAGGAATTTGAGGCTGCAGTGAGCCATGATTGCGCCACAGCACTCTAGCCTGGGGGACAGGATGAGACCTGTCTCCGAAAAATAAAAGAAGTAAATGGTTTCAGTTATATGAATGATAAGTTCAATTAAATACATATGTAAAATCCACAAATACTAAATCATACTCTTTTTGAACACATAAGATCCCATAAAATCAGCCATATACCAGAATATAAGAAAGTCAACAAATTACAGTCTACATCATACAGATAGCTTCTGATTACAGTGCCATAAGATTTGAAATTAACAAAAGTATAGGGGGAAAAATTACCTATGTCTATAAATAAAAACAATGTTAAGGAGACAATCATAAGGAAAATTAAGATATGCACATAATGACCATCAAAGCATTGCACGTCAAAATATCTGGTGTGAATCTGAAAGAGAGCTTAGAGGGAAATTTATAGTTTTGAATACATTTATCAGAAAATAAGAAAGATTAGAGGCTGGGTGTGGTGACTAACAACTGTAATCTCAGCACTTTGGAAGGCCTAGAGGGGCAGATCACTCGAGCCTGGGAGTTTGAGACTAGCCTGGGCAATATGGCAAAACCCTGTCTCTACAAAAAATAAAAAAAATTAGCTGGGTGTAGTGGCTCATGCCTGTAGTCCCAGCTACTCAGAAGGGTGAGGTAGGAGGATCACCTGAGCCTGGGAGGTGGAAGTTGCAGTGAGCTGTCATTGTGCCATTGCACTCCAGCCTGGGTAACAGAACAAGACCCTGTGTCTTAAAAAAAAAAAAAAAAAAAAAAGCTAAGCATTCAATTCAAAATGGAAACAAAAAGGAAGGAAATAACAGATCTGGGTGGGAATAAATGAAATGGAAAACATATGAAAATGAGGGTGATGACCCAAACTGCTGAATGTGGACTGTTTTGGAAACTCTCATAAGATACACAAATTTCTGGCCTGACTAATCAAGGGAAAGGGTGAATATACAAATTAAGTATGAAATTGAAAAGGAGAAATCTGATGAATACAGTGATGAACTCCTTCAGCATCTGTCCCACACCCTCTGTTGTGCTGGCCCTTGATGCAGACGCTGGAGTAGTACCTGGAATCCTGAGTTCAGGATACGATTTTGATTCCATCAATCAAGTAAATGACATGAGTCAGAACTGGGTTATGTAAAGGGAGGGAATGGGATGCAACACATCCATTAGTTTTTTTTCTTTTTTTTTTCCTGCAATAATTTTATTGAGATATAATTCACATACCACATAATTCACCCATTTAAAATGTACAATGCAGTGGGTTTTAGTATATTCACAGAGTTGTACATGCATCACCACAATCAATGTTAGAACATTTGTGTCATCCCCAAAAGAAACCTTGTACCCTTTAGCTATCACTCTGCAGTCCCTCATCTCCCTCCTCCCCACCCAGCTTGAGGCATCCACTAATCTTTCTGTTTCAATATTTTTCTATCTTGGACTTTTTTTTTTTTTTTTTTTTTTTGAGATGGAGTCTTGCTCTGTCGCCCAGGGAGTACAATAGCACAATCTTGGCTCACTGTAACCTCTACCCACCAGGTTCAAGCAATTCTCCTGCCTCAGCCTCCTGAGTAGCTAGGACTATAGGTGTGTGCCACCACACCCGGCTTTTTTGTTTTGTTTTGTTTTGTTTTGTATTTTTAAGTAGAGATGGGGTTTCACCATGTTGGCCAGGCTGGTCTCGAACTCCTGACCTCAAGTAATCTGCCCACCTCAGCCTCCTAAGTGCTGGGATTACAGACGTGAGCCACCATGCCTAGCCTTATCCTGGGCATTTCATGTAAATGGGATTATATAATCAAGGTACATCCATGTTGTACCATATATCAGTACTTCATTTTTTATGGCTGAATAATATTCAGTCTTACATATGTGGATAGATTTCTAGAGGTAAATAATAAACAGAATGATATTTACTGCATGGAGTCATTTATGCAAATTAAAACATATGCAAGTGATATATTAAGAGCACACCTATGTAAAAATAAACATAGAAATGAACGGTAAGTTGCAGTGGGCCCTCACTGGTCTGCTCTGTTTGCGCATTTCCAGACTTTGTGCATGGCCATAAACAGGCTAATGCAGTGCAGCTGTGGGCAGCATGGCAAGGGGTGCTGTTGGCAGAGTGAGAAATTGTGCCTGGAACCCAAACCTTACATCCAGGATCTGCTGAAGGCAGTTTGGTAGTTATCTTGTAAGGTAATCATGCAAGAATTTCAGGACAATGATCTTGGAAATATGAAACAGTTTTTGCAAGCTGGCAGGACTTTACCCTGGCCAGGCAGAATTCCATGCTACATGGAATGGACTGAGATGAGAACCTTAGCCCTAACACCAAATTGTCTGGTATCCATTATTGCTAATGTGTCCTTTCAGTTTAACATAGTAAAATACTGCTTTTCTAAGTGTTCACTTTTTGTTGAAACTTCCATCCTTGGCAGAAGGATATGCATAAAATACACTAGACCGGGTGTCTAAGGTGGGGAAGAAAATGGGTTTCGTGATAGATTGGGGGAAAAAATCTAAGATGGACTTTGCATAGACTGATAATGAGTGTTCCATAAATCAAGAAATACCAATTTAATTATGTGTACCTAGGCTGCTTAGAATTCTACAATCAAAATAATTTCCCATTAGAATTGTATAATGCGTGTAAAACATAGATCCTATGGAATATCTTTGTTTTCTAGCCTTCAGATAAGTACTAATAAGCTACAGTTTTGGCAAACACATTATATCAGTATTCAAAGGTTAATCTATTTAGCGTGTATCAATCAAAGTCCAGAAAGACAGAAATCCTACTAGCTGTTTAAACAAAAGACCAGCCCAGGGATTTGTCTAAGTAAGAAGTTGAGGGACTGGAGAAGCAAAAAGGGAACACCAAGATAACATACAGAAAATGCCTTCAGAAAAGTTACCACCCGTGGGGCTGAAGTTGCAAAGAGAAGGGCTTGGGATTATCAAAAGGGCTCAGACCAGGGCCTCTCAGAGCTGTGACCCATCCTTTGAGAATGAGGCTGTGCTCAGCTGCTGCCAATACCTTGGAGCAGCATGGGATAAGGCTGATTCCGGGAGCCTAGAACAAAGCTGGGAACTCAGACCAACTGCCAGGATGAAGTAGAGTTGCTGAGAACTTGCTTACTGGAACAGCAATCACACAGGAAGGAACAGTCTTCTTTCCCTCCTCCTGCCTCCCTCTAATGCTTGCTATTGGCAGAGTCTAAGCACCTGGCAAAGGAGAAGCGGTTTGCAGAGTACTCAGCCTATAGAAGCCTGGGTTGTAGCTGAGAGACAAGAGCTTAAATATTGGCATGTGGTCTAAACTCATTTCATGCCAAATAGAGATCATTTAATTTCAGGAAAAAAATCTAATTCTGCTCCGCTTATATTCCAATATCAACTCCCCACTGGTGTACTGCAATTCAGTTCCTACACTAATGACCCAGAATTAGTGCAGTTCCCACAAGTGAAAGGGCACAGTTCACAATAAGACTGTCCACACCTTAGACCAAATGGCTATAAGTGCAGGGTCTTCCCACAAGAAGAAGCTTCCCATGTCAGATTCTATTATTTGCTAGAATGTTTCACAGAACTCAGGAATGTGCTACTTTTACTATGACAGTTTTCTTATAAAGGATACAATTCAGGAACAGTCAGTCAGAAAACATATAGGAGGTCTGAGAGGCTCCCAAAGGCAGAGTTTCCATGCCTTCTCCTCGTGGAATCAGCACATTGCCCTCCCAGCACATCAATGTGTTCAACCAGGGAGCTGCAGTGTGTTTCAGTGTCCAGAGTTTTTACTGGGGTCTCATTATGTTAGCATGATTGATTTAATCATTGGGCACATGATTAAACTCAATCTCCACCCCCCTAACCTAGCACAAAGCCCCAACCTTCTAATCACACGGTCTTTCCAGTGACCAGCCTCTATTCTGAGTCATCTGATCATTCAGCATAAACTCGGATGTGATCCAAGGGGCTCATGAAGAACAAAACACTCAAGAAATTCCAAGGATTTAGAATTTCTCTCCTAGGAACCAGGGACAAAGGCCAAATTATCTATTTTTCAACAGTTTGCAATATGAAAGGAAAATATGTTATTAAAGGCATGACCAAGTACATTTGACAGAACACAAGTTCCCATTACAAGTTTTAGAAGCATACATAATAGAAAATTAGTGCTAGAAAAGCCCTGAGAAGCCATTTGCCAACATGAATAAACTGGTTCAGAATGTAAGTGAGCTTTGTTCTAAAATTTGCTTTTGTCTGGAGTTTAGAAACCTGTCGTTCTTTTTTTTTTTTTTTGAGACGGAGTTTCACTCTTGTTACACAGGCTGGAGTGCAATGGCGCGATCTCGGCTCACTGCAACCTCCGCCTTCTGGGTTCAGGCAATTCTTCTGCCTCAGCCTCCTGAGTAGCTGGGATTACAGACATGCACCACCATGCCCAGCTAATTTTTTGTATTTTTTTTTTTTTTTTTTAGTAGAGACAGGGTTTCACCATGTTGACCAGGATGGTCTTGATCTCTTGACCTCATGATCCACCCGCCTCGGCTCCCCAAAGTGCTGGGATTACAAGTGTGAGCCACCGCGCCCGGCCCTGTTGTTCTTAAAGAGACAGTCGTACCCCGTAGTTATTATTTCTCAGGCCAGTTTACAAAATTTAATAGTGTTAATAATCCAGTAGTAATAATAACTGGGATTTACTGGGCTGAGAATCTGCTGTATGCTAACGTATTATTCTAGATGCCAGGAAGTAGTGAGGATGATATGTCTGAAAATGGAAGAAGCAACATTAAAAGAGATTGTCAGTGAACTATAGAATTTCCAAATCATGTAAGTGAACAATCATTGAATTCCTGGATAAATATTCTGAGAAAAATGGTTTGAGGGTTGTAGTGAGAAGTAAGAGAAGAAGGTATATGAAGATGCTTAACATACAGTAGTTCGTAGTGGCTCAGTACCTATTCAGAGAAAAACAAAAAAACTCATCCACACAACCGCGCTTCAACCTGGGTGACAGAGTGAGACTGTCTCAACAACAACAATAACCAAAAACAAAGAATTTAGTGACATAAGAAAATGTTATCTACAGCTTAATGCAAAATGGAAGTTAAAATGGAATGGAAAAATCCTATGATCAAGTACACAAATGGAAAAACCCTACAATCAGGTATAAAAATGTATCACTGTTAACTTCTTTCTCTTAGAGCATGTATATTGTATTAAAAGTGTGATTCTCAAACTCCTGGGGACAGTGGTAAGCCCGTGGTTATATGAAATTGTAGCCTTTCTCAGTGCCCCAGGTTGCTTGCCTGTAAAGTGAGAAAAGGGCACACCTACTCTGAGTTCACATGCAAGGTTAGGTCCGAAGGTGTGTGGCCTACACCCTCCCCCATGAAGGGGATGATTAGCCTTAATCAAAGCCCTTTTCTGAGTCCCCAGACATTTCTTGATATGCATGAGAAAAAAATAGTCAACACAATTTTAAAAGTTCTCATTGGAACAGTTGTTACTGGATTTTCTAACCCTTCTTTATTCTCACTGCCCAGGTTACCCCTTCCCTACTGCTCCTCCTGTGGATCCATTTGCCAAAATCAAAGTGGACGACTGTGGAAAAACTAAGGGATGCTTTAGGTTGGTGGAACTGCAGGTTGGGTAACTTTAAGGCTAAGACTGGTTTACTTCTCAGGGTAGTATTTAAATTGCATGCCGTTCCTTCTACTCAAGGGGCCTGGGCTTCTTCGTCACCTCAGCAGGATTATGAAGTTTTCTAATGGCCATCCCACTTTTCAGTCTTAAAGGCCTTTTAACTTTAGCATATCCTGGGCGCCGGACCATTCTTCCATGGTTCTTTCTAGCTATACCACCATTGGTCCAGGTGTCTCCTACTCACCAATTGGTGATATGCAGAAGACTCACGTGACACAGAACGTGTCTGTGCTTATGCAGCAGGGGCTGTGGGCAGGACAGGCAATGATAGACATGTGTAATACACAATTCCTTTTCTAGTAAGTAGCCATGACCTATGGATATCTGTATGATTCTAGCTAGTCATTAAGCATTCATTGTTGCTAGCTTCTTATCAGGCATGGTGAGTCTCTACATCATTAGTAGTATCACTACATGACAGTCTGGGCTAGAAAACAGTCGTGTGTACAATGGGCCTCCCCTCTAGACCGCTCTGCTTCTTTGGAAAAGTCTCTTCCTTTGAACCCTTTACTTGCTAAAACAAATTGTCCTGAGTAACTTGATGGTCAAGGGCAATTTGATGGTTATGGGCAAAGTTTTGATGGTCACTAACCCAAAGGTCCTGATTTTGCTGTTGTTCAGTACTAAAGGTCTAAGGAGGAAAAATTGAATACAAGGGCTTTGAGCTTTCTTTGGATTACAAGGCCGTTTCTAAGGAATAAATAAAAATATACAATAATATTCTTACTGAGGAAGATGGTCAACAATGTTTACATCTGGTGATTGGGGGATGTTTTGAGAAGGGAGGAAATTTTAGTACTCTACCAGCTTCAAAGTGACTTGTTTTCTTGTCCATTCACTCCTTTTTTATCTTCCCTTGCTCTTTTTCATCTGTTTTACCCCAGTGCCCTGTTGCCTTGATTCTACATCTCTTCCTGACTGCTCGGGTATCTCTGCCAGGATAGTTGCACATTCCTGTCCCCTCCTCAACACTTAGCACCCATGTGCTCTGTTCCTTCAGATACCTCCCATCTGCGCATAGATTGTCCCACCCATTGCTTAAACTTTCTAGCATTTTGCAAATGGTATAATACAGCGTTCCTCAAACTAGGGCTTGCCAGTTCTGAAAGGATCCACAAGTCCTCTGTAAGAAAATTTAAATTTGTGTTTTCATTTCAGTGGTGCTCTCTAAAAACCATGAATGTCTGCGTAATCTCACTATCTGGATAACCACCTTACATTGTTGTACGTTTTAGTGTCTGAATTTGTAATCGTGTTAGCAGCAAGTAGCCCAACAGAACAAAGGCAAATTTTGTAAATAAGGCCGAGCCCAGTGGCTCACGCCTGTAATCCCAGCACTTTGGGAGGCCGAGGCAGGTGGATGTCCTGAGGTCAGGAGTTCAAGATCAGCCTGGCCAACCTGGTGAAACCCTGTCTCTACTAAAAATACAAAACTTAGCCGGGTGTGGTACGGGAGCCTGTAGTCCCCACTACTTGGGAGGCTGAGGTAGGAGAATCACTTAAACCCAGGAGGTGGAGGTTGCAGTGAGCTGAGATTCTGCCACTGCACTCCAGCCTGGGTGGCAGAGCAAGACTCTGTGTAAAAAAAAAAAAAAAAAAAAGCAAGAAAATTTTATAAACAGATAATGCCTTCATTCATGGTCCATGAGTACCAGATGGGGGTATTCATAAATGAGGGTTTTGCAGCAGTTCAAACAGATAAAAGTGAAGAGTTGAGCCATCATGCTACAGAGAGTAGTAAGAACATGCTCTCAACTTCAAAGATGCTGCACGATCTAGTCAGATGCCACATGCACATAAGCAGAAATTTACTTTCAGTAAAGCCCCATTATCTGTTGCATACGTGTTGTGAATTTCAGTGTTCCTGGTTTATTAGTTTAATTTATATTGAATTTGTAAATTTGTGTTAGTTTGATTATGTGAAAATTTGTAAGTTAAAAAAAGTTGGTATACATTTAATTAGCAGAAACTATATAACTGGTTAACTTGGAGAATCTTTTTCCATTAAAAGGGATTCAGAAATAATTCAGTAGTAACTAATATTTAAAAGACCGTGATATTAATATAATGTAAAGAACTCTGGCTGGGATTTTGGAGACCCAGGTTCAAGTCCTGTTGCAACCACTGACTTCACTATACAACCATGGGCAAGCCCCTTTGCATCTCAGAACTGTAGTTCTTGTGTATAAAATGGGGCAGATCATCTCCAAAGCTCCTCCTAAGAGAGTGAAACTGTGTTTTTAAGATCCCAGGTAGCAAAAATCCAATGTGTTTAATAATATTGCTTAGCATCCCACCTGATAATATGGTAGATGCTCTCTTAATGTATTTTGAGTAAGTAGAAGCAGTAATGTCTCTTTCGATATATCTTCTAGATATGGCAAACCAGGCTGTAATGCAGAGACCTGTGACTACTTCCTCAGCTACCGGATGATAGGGGCTGATGTAGAATTTGAGCTGAGTGCAGACACAGATGGTTGGGTAGCAGTTGGATTCTCTTCAGACAAGAAAATGGTAAGATGCAAAACATGATAGAAACTGATTTTTCTCTTTAGTTGGCTGTGCTACTTTGATTTTAAAAGCAAGTAAATTGATCAAAGCAGTATAATGATCATATTAATTGTGGCCCTCTGAATGCAAGTTTAAAAAAATAGCCAGGATAGCTTAAATGAGAGGGTTGGTTATCAGAATCCAAGCTGTCTTGTGGCACCTCTATTCATCAGCTATTTCCACAGCAAGGCTACAAGAAGAGGCACTCATGTTATAAGCCTTATGTGGCTTACAACAGTGAGCATTTATTGCCTGTTCACATGTGCGTGGATTGACTGGAGTACAGCTCAGTTTAGGTGGGGCTCAACTGGACTTCACTCCAGTCCATGAGTTGGATTCAGGTTTTCTCTGTGTTTTCACTAGTCATCCAAGGCATATTTTTTTTAATGGCAAAGGCAGAAGTGAAAGAACCACTTATAAGAGGGAAAAACAGGCTGAGCGCAGTGGCTCACATCTGTAATCCCAGCACTTTGGGAGGTTGAGGCGA